>NC_087515.1:72585462-72921007 GCF_963921805.1 Phalacrocorax carbo
AGCTGTCATATTTCAGGGCTTGTGGGCTTAAAAAGTAAATGACAGCTGCATGCCTGGATAGATTCCCTACTAGAAGAGCACTATGCTTGCTATAAATGTGAACATTTGAAATGCTCCAAAGTCTTTGTAAGCAAACTTCTCTGGCATTACTTGACAACACGCATGTTTTCCTTTTGCAAATAAATTTCTGAGTGTCCCACAGGGGTTATGAAGGATTCAGAGGAACAAATATTTCTTTTCCTACAATATTTTACCTTATTTTAGGATGAAAAATATAATGTGAGTGATTTTAGTTGTTTCTATAAATATAATTATATTGTACTTTATAAAACCTTTTATCTTTTTGGGGAACAGCATAATCTGTTATGTGTTATATTGAAAACACATGAAAAGGGTCCTCAGTGGACAAGCTGAACCATAAATGCTTTTTGTTATTCAGCGTAGTATATGTATGTAAGGAAGTGGAAGAAACCTGAAGGTAAGAGGAAACAACACAGAGAGCTACATATTCTCAGTATTTATCCAGCAACAGTGCAGAAACTCAGAAACTTGCTGGAGGTGTATAGTGCTGTTCTGGGTTGGATGGTCAGGATTAATTTTAAAGGGATTCCTGACATTTCAGCTTCATAGGTTTTCTCATTTGCTGTTAGTCTGTAGATCTCTACAAGGATCCTTTACAGTTCAGACCGATCTCACTGGAGAGTAATTTAGAGAAGATGTAAAGAAGGTAGACCAAGGACTACAAATTTAGGACCACCATCAGCAGGAGTAACAGGAAAGGTAAGATGCCTCTGGATGAGACACAGACAGTGCATCAAAAGGTTAGAGAGAAAACCAGGGGAGTATGGAAACCCCAAAGCCAATGGAGGGCAGGACTCATGTATGTCAGACACAACAGGAAGCTCCAAGATATTGTGAATAGGTACTGGTCCTGAGAACTGCCATGGATAGGGGTCATTAGAAGGACTCTTCAAGAAATGTGTTGGGGAACAGTTCTGAATGAGAAATAGGTTGGTCAAGTCCAGCTAGAAGCAGAGGGAAGTACACTTGTACCCAGGGTAGAGATCATTTGATGATACTGGAAAAGTAGGTGAAAAGGCCTGTATGGCTTGGTTTGACAGTCTCATGGGGGAGTTTTATAAGAGGACAAGAAAGTGATAGAAATATTTCATAAGAAATGATTTAGGAAGTCATATAGGCAAAATTTGCATTATCCTATTTCCATCCTGTTCTGCGGTTGCATTCATTATTATCTTTTAAAATTTCTATTCCAACTAAGATCCATAACCCCTACTCCCAAAATATAGAAGTCACCAGAATGAACTGATCTGCTGTGCTCCTTAAGCAGTTTTCATATTTTTGAATTTATTTATTAAATTTGACACAGATGCTAGACCCTGAAGGTCTCAGAAAACTGATCTATGTAGGCAGTGGGCAAAGAGCAACAGGCACAAAAATTTATGGGCAATGAACCTGAGCTAGTTTCTCCCTTTATTTCCTTAAATTTATTACCCAAATTAATCCTAAAAGCAATTTAGTCAGACATACAATATATGTCTACTCAAAGGCTGACAACAGTGATACATCAATAAGACATTCAACCCAAAATTTCACCACAGCAAGTATCTGGCTGAGGCACACGTGATACATGAGAACCTGACTATGATTCAGCTCAGATGATAAGATGAGAATGAAAGTCAAGTTGGGAGACATTGATGACAGAGACAGCAGAAGTAGCCTCAGCACCTCTACGGACAGAGCAAAGCCTTTCATAGCTAAAATTGTTCATAGCAATGGAGCAGTACCCAGGTGCTGTCTGATGACAATTCAATCTAGCAGCTCAACCAGGTATTATCAATGCTGTTGAGCAGCAAGCTGACTTTTCTTCTTAAGTACAGAGCTTCCCACTGGTCTTTGAAACCTTGTCACCTCAAGATTAGGTTATTGCAATATATTTGTTATTAGGCTACCCTGTGAAGCTCTGGGGTTGGTATTTGCATAAAAAAGTAACAACTTGCTTACAGGGAGAGTGTCTTGCTGTCAGATGTTTTGCAAATGGCATCTAGATAGATTTTTCCGCCAAATGACAACTTTTCTGCATTGGCCTTTTGTCAGATATCACTCTTACAAGTAATTTATGTGATAATTAATAACAATAAAGATACATGAATACAGTTGAAATGAGACATTTTGCCAGTAGCTTCACTGTGAAAGCTAATTTCCTTCAACTTTATTACCCACAGAAATCCAGTAGAGTAGCTTTTCATTTAAAATATGGAAATAGCATAGGGATGAGGAACCACGGATTTTTTTTAAAAAATGTAAGCAAACAGGGAAGGCAGACAAATGTTTACAGAAACAAAGAAATATCTTTTGAAGACATTCTATCAGGAGCTCAAACTGAATGTGTGATTGTCATGGTTTAACCCCGTCTGACAACTAAGCACCACACAACCACTCACTCACCCCCCCCAGTGGGATGGGGAGTGAATCAGAAGAGTAAAAGTGAGAAAACTCATGGGTTGAGACAAAGGCAGTTTAATAGGCAAAGCAAAAGCTGTGCACACAAGCAAAGCACACCAAGGAATTCATTCACTCCTTCCCATGGGCAGGCAGGTGTTCAGCCATCTCCAGGAAAGCTGGGCTCCATCACATATAATGGTTACTTGGGAAGACAAATGCCATCACTCCAAACATCCCCCCCCCTTCTTCCCCCAGATCTATATGCCGAGCATGACAGCACATGGTGTGGGATGTCCCTTTGGTCAGTTGGGGTCAGCTGTCCCAGCTGTGCCCCCTCCCAGCTCCTTGCGCACCCCCAGCCTGCTCGCTGGTGGGGTGGGGTGAGGGGCAGAAGAGGCCTTGACCTTGTGTAAGCCCTGCTCAGCAGTATATTAAACTTCCCTGTGTTATCAATACTGTTTCCAACACAAATCTGAAAACACAGCCCCATACTAGCTTCTGTGATGAAAATTAACTCTACCCCAGCCCAAACCAGCACAGTAATGCATATCAAAAAAGATCTAAAAAAATAACAAAAAAGGAAACTAATTAATAAATAGCAGAGAAGGGGTGGCCATGAAAAATTTGTTCTTCAAAAGATCAATGTCGTATTAGAAGTAAAAGGAAAATAGAAGGTATAAATTTTGATGAACTAAATGTAAAACAGTTATACTGCAGGTCAAAACAGATTCTTAGAATCAACTTGTTAATGGCATAATATTATTAATCAAAAGGGATTAATTAGAAAGCAAACATACCAGAAACTAGAAGACTGACAGAGACTGCAGGGTTAATAGATGACCAAGATGTGAAAGATTTGCTCAGAAATGATAAGACCATAAGAGCAGAGCTAAATAAGATCTCTTCATGAGGAACACAAGCAAGCTCTCATTCTGGAACTGTTACTTCTGAGGGATGAGCCGGAGGAGTAATTTCAAACAGAAGCAGCAAGAGAAGCAGCCACAAGGTCAAGATAACAGTCATTCAAGATCTTTAAAAGGACTGAAATAGTACATTGCCAAGCTATTAAATGGTGTATACAGTCTATCAATTCAATCACCGTCCATATAAAAAAGAAAATGATTTGTTCTTCAACAGGGACTTATATAGATTATAACCCAGTAACCCTAATTTCTATACTTGCAAAACTGGAAAGGTAGACGTAGTAGGCATGTAGCTAAATTAACACACCAGAAAAGAGTCAACATTCTACTTGTAATGTGTTACCTCAAAAGCTTCAAAAGCTGCTTGTGCTCTTTGAGGAAGCCAAGAGGCATATACATGAGATCAGGTTAATATAGTGGACTTGGATTTCCAGAAGGGTCTTAGATGATTGCTCACCAAAGACCATTAGAGAAATTAAACTATCACAGGTTAAGAAAAAAGTAAGTCCTCTTATGAACTTAAAAGATAAGCAGAGATAAGATGCTATTTAAAAGATGGGAAGCAAAGAACAGGGAGTAAGCAGACAGGTTTTCCCAACTGAAGGATGTAAAACTGCCAGCTAAAAAGGCAGTTAAAATTCAATATATGTAAACAATGTACATCCTGTATGGTACATGCACCGTAAGAGGCTCTCAATTAGCTATTGCCACTTGCTCAAAAAAAGAACCTGAGGTCAATTTTTGCTCTAAGTACTTTTCAGAGGGGCGGGGGGGTGGGGAAGAAAATCAATGCCCAGCATGAATGAAAAAGACAAATGGATCATTAGAAACTATTAGGATATGTAACAAAACAGGAAACTACGCTCTGTTATGGCATAGCTGGTGTGTCCATTTACTGAGTGAAGTGAGTAAGCATGAAGTTCCTGTCTCCCTGTCTTAAAATCTGTATTAGAAAAGATACAACAGAGATCAACAGGAGTAGCAACAGTGAAGAATGGTTATCATAGAAGCAGCCTACACAAACCAGGGCTTCCCAGTCTGTTAAAAGGAGCAATCTTTGAATTATGAGTTGCATACAGAAGGTGAGTAAGTAGTCATTATTCATTGCTTCTTACAGTGGAAGAACTAAAACGGATCAAAAGAGAAATAAGTAGGTTTTTACACAGTCTATAACTACAGGTTGCTGAAGATGCCAAAAAACATAAGTAAGTTTAAAAAGTGAGTAAAAATTATACAGTTACTCTGTGCCTGTCAAGGCTACTTTACAGAAGAATGCTGTTGCGATCTCAGGAAGTCCCTGCACCACAGATTTGCTGAAGTTGTAAGGACACGCTGGGACAAGTACCATGCATGCCACACTTCTCTTGCCTCTTGTACATTTTCATCCAGCATTTAGCACTGATCTTTGTCAGAGACACAGTGATGGGGTCCTCGCACCCAAACGCCAAATGAAATATGTTCTTATTTACCCTAGAGGGACAGTTTTCTCCCCTTGACTGTCTGATAATCCATTTACATGGATTGTAGTTTCCACACTAATGACAGAGGAATTAAGAGAAAGGCTTGTTTCCAATTTCAGAAACATTATCTTTAAAAATAGAAACTGGCCTTTAGTCTTACACTTTGCTAGGCTTTATACTGTAAATCACCCTCAAATAGTTCTTTATATTTCTCTATACTTTCCTCATCTGTTCTTCAAAATCCTCTAAGCTAACCATTTGCTCAGCTAACATTGTTAGGGTTTGGGTTTTTTTCTGACATTTCTGCAGCAACAGTCAGAACTGTATAAAAGCCACAGAATTTACAGGAGGGATCTGAGACGTGAGCAGAAGGTGTAAATTAAATGAGCTAGCAAATACGAAGTGGTCTCAATAAAAAGGTCTCACAGAATATCATATTTTACAGCCAGGGCTTTTTACCTTTGGAGGTAAAGGTAAGTAAAGTAAAAGCAAGTAGAGATTAGATCTCTGGTCCTGAACTCATCCTGCTGTTACTGAACATAGGAAAATAGTGACAGCTCAGTGAAAATCACAACTCCCACTCCATAGCCTGATTTTTTGTGATGTGACACCAAGAGGCAAAGCCTGTTGGAAAAGGTTATAACAATGGCACTATGCAATCTTTGTATCCTCTAATCCTAAAACGTTACAGCAAAAAAGGACACGGCAGCCCTGGATGTACATACAGACTGGGGAACGAGAGGCTGGAGAGCAGCTCTGCAGGGAGGGACCTGGGGGTTCTGGTCGATGGCAGGCTGGACATGAGCCAACAGTGTGCCCTGGCAGTGAAGAGGCCCAACCGTGCCCTGGGGTGCATCAAGCCCTGCATTGCAGCCGGTCGAGGGAGGGGATTGTGCCCGCTCTGCTCTGCGCTGGTGCGGCCTCACCTCGAGTGCTGTGTGCAGATTTGGGTGCCACAGTACATTAAGGATATAAAGCTACTAGAGAGTGTCCAGAGAAGGGCCATGAAGTTCGTGAAGGGTTTAGAGGTGAAATCGTACTAGGAGAGGCTAGAGTCACTTGGTTTGCTCAGCATGGAGGAGACTGAGGGCAGACCTCATTGTGGCTTACAGCTTCCTCACAAGGGGAGGAGGAGGGGCAGGCGCTGATCACTTCTCTCTGGTGACCGATGACAGGACCCGAGGGAATGGCAGGAAGATGTGCCAGGGGAGGGTTAGGTTGAGTATTAAGAAAAGGTTCTTCCCGCAGAGGGTGGTGGAGCACTGGAACAGGCTCCCCAGGGAGGCAGTCACGGCACTGAGCCAGATGATATTCAAGAAGCACTTGAACAACGCCCTCAGAGATATGATGTGAATTGGGGTTGTCCTGTGCAGGGACAGGAGTTGGACTTGATGATCCTTGTGGGTCCCTTCCAACTCAGGACATTCTATGATTCCATGGAAAAAAGCAGTCTGTGATCTAAAATGGTGCAGCCAGAAAATGGTTCAGCACACCAGCTCTTTCACCTGAAATTGCCACAAGTGCTTAGGTTACTAAAACTATTCTCACACAATCAGTATGACTGTAAACTAAACTGGTGAGAAAGTCTGGTAAGAAAGTCTGCCCAGGACAGCAAAAGAGAAGACTTAAAGTGTGAAAAATACTTTTGCCATCAGCAGATGCTCAGAGAATTGTGAGAATATGCATCAGCATTTCCTCAAGTGCCAACTGTGAAATATTCTCATTTGTCTAGAGCTGTGCAAGTAATTCCAGCTGTACTTTTTAAGGCAAGATATCTCTGAAAGTAAAAGGCATCAGAATGGCAGGATTACAAAAGATGATCTGCATATTTTTGCATTTTATCAGCTGTAAGTAGTCACACAGAAAATAGCTGCGTCTGGCATGATGAAATCTTTTTATTTTATCATTACCAGAAGATGAGCTTGCAAATTGTAGGTTAAAGCTTTGAGCAAGTGGACCGTGCCCTAATTTATTGCTTTTAATTTCCTGTGGGGAACGTTCATTACCAGGTCCCCATGGATAAGTTTGTTATTTAACACTTCATCTAGCACCCTCCATGAGGTTTTGTGAAGCCACAGACCTGAGATCATACTGTCTGTGGACTTTGCCTTGTTCACAGTGGGAGCAAACACCATCCCCATGACAGCAACTCTGGCTTCCCTAGTGTGTGTTAATTACATTTCCTCTTGATCATTGGGTGGGAAGAATCTGTGTGCTTGTACGTTTTATTACTTGGTCTGGCCTATCAGCACATTCTTGATGAATTAAGCCTTTGGATATGACAGAAAGAATAGGCTAAAGAAAGCATGAGTTATGAAAAGCAAACAGATTCATTTTTTTGCAGCTTCATGTAGCCTAAGAGTTCGGAGGCAATGGACACTGCCTTACATTCTCCCCTAAATTACCACAGCTTGTTTCACATCCACTTGTGAGAGGCCTCCAGGTCTTCTGAATGTTCGCTTGGGGACTGAGCCTGTTTGTCTTGACCAGTACTGCCATTTGACACATAGATCTCAGTCGGAGATAAGGTGTCAGTTTCTAAAAATGATACAGAGAGGACATTCTTCATTAATGTTTTCTTTTCTGATAGAAAAGATGGGATCCTTTGTATTCCTAATAACAGCAGTTTTTACCATTTAATAACAACAAAAATGTATTTACAGCTAATACCCTTTTGTTTACAGTCCTTCAAGCTGATTCCAGGGCTGTTCTTGTTCGGCTTTTTGACTTCTGACCCCTGATTGAGTTTTCATACTTATTTTGTCCAACTTCATTCCCTTGTCCTTGGCTCTACCAAGTCACCTAAAGCCTTCTGGCAGGGAAGCAGGCTAGTTCTGCATGATTTGCATTCTATTTTGGAAACTGGGGTCAGCTATTTGGAGGAAAGAAGGTCATCAATTGCATAAAACAGGCATCCAACCTGAGTGGGAAGTGATGCAGTCAAGGATAGATGAGTTTTACACTGTTTTGGGCAATACAAATTTCACTCCCTTTTTGTATAGACCTATCTATATCTGAGCTTTACCAAGAACTATTGTAGACTGGGCTTGTTTTTTGTGGATAATCTTATTATTAAAATTTAATCTTACAATACATCTGTTTAGCAAGGGGATGCAAAAATCTGCCAGGACACAGGACCTGCCAGAGCAGGTGAGATCAGTGATCCTTCCAGTTGACTCTTCTTCCCCTGAGAACAACTGCTTTACAAATCTAGTAAGTAGCAAATGGTGATATACAGGAGTGTAGCAGGAACCTTGCTTACTCTGTCAATCAGTCTAGAGGAGTACATTTTTCATCTTCCACTGCAGTGGTGCTGACTACTTGACCTACTACTTTCAAGAATTATTTAGAACAATAATTTCCAACCCCAAAACCAGACAAAAAACTCGATGCTGCTCTTCTGAATGAGACTGATGGGACACTTACATTCAGAGGACATGTAACAAAATAACTGCTAGCAGTTCATCACAAGCTACAGCACTCTGGCAAATAGGGAGAAATTCAGATGCCTGAACACATGCATCCAGTGACAATTTTCTGAGGTCTTATGTTATGTTATTTGGCACAGGTATGACACATGATCTTATGGGAGACCTGTCGCGTTTTGGAACCACTGTTGGAGATTAAGCGGGACATCCTCGGGCACTACAAGGTCATTTGTCACCTACATTTAGGTAGCTGTACATCTCTTTTGCTGTCAGAGGTCCATTATTAGGTTAGATGAGCTAGTATCCCTGTTGTTATACTAAATGTCAATGGGGGTAGGCATCAGAGACACCACACATCATTCCAGCGTAAATTTGCTGTTGTTTTAAACTGAATATAGGTTTGGCACTGCAAGTGCATTCAGTCCCCTCTCTGGCAGAGCATTTAAGCACTTGCTTAATCATAAACACAGAAGGTCACAAACCTATAAGTCTCAGGCTTATAGACCAATTAAGCTTGATTTTAAACATCTGTTAAGTGCTCTGCTGAATTATTATTGGTGTCCTTCATTTCACATGTTCAAGTCCACTATCTATCTGTAAAAACGGATCTTTTTAGAATGATAAAAAGGCACATCATTCGTACATTTCATTTTTCTACACGAGCCTTCAGAGATCATAACTTAGTTATGAGACAATATTCTAAGAAAAGATTATAGTCAATGGAAATTTTAGTGCAGAGAGCATTAAACATTTGTGTTTTCAACGGAAAAACAGTGAAACTCAGCAATTATGCCTTGATCTTGAGTTTTGAGGTCAACCCTGGTCATGAATAATCTTTTAGTGGTCTTTAGATCAAATCAAGGTCAGTTTAACATTCCTGTCAAATTTAACATCACCAAAACAAAGCTTTTAGAGGGAAGGGTGTAAATCCACAAAGAATGAAACCAAGGAAAATGTTTGCAATAACCTTTGCAGGAGTGAAACTGCGCAGCAGTGGGAACAGTTCTGCATGTTCTGCTCTCATCAGTGCAGGTCAGCAGAAAAAAACAAAGGCTGTTAATACTAAAGCACTGATATTCATATACTTATGGTATAGACTGTAGTTTTGCGTGTTTTTAAAGTTTCAGACTATTTTACTTGAAAGCAGACTAAATTAATCATTTTGAAGTACAGTAAACTCCTTTTTGATTGTTCTAGTGGAATTTATCTTTGAGAATACCCCTTGAACTAAGCATCTGACAGTTTTCTCATGGTAAAGGTAACATTCCCATTACCAAATGAACATATACTTGAGTCCCTACTAAAGGATAAACAAGGAGGAGTTTTGGAAGGGGTGAAAACTGAGTGGCTAATGGACTCCACTGGGCAAAGGGACAGGTCTTCCTGAGAGGACTGTTTATCATTTGGCTGTGGATTAAACAGATGCCCCAGGAAGTGTTTTTGCAACGAAGTTCATGTTACTCCATAGTATTTATATTTCAGGATAATGGCTGTCCACATTTGAATTAATGGAAATGAACATGTTCTGACCTTACTGTCTTGAGAATAAAGTCACTTTCAGCAGGTGTATAATAAGACAAAGCAATGTTCTTTTTTTCCATCTGTATTTAAATACACTTTGTCAGGAAAGTACTGGTACCAAATAACCTATCTATGAATGCTTAAAGGTTAATGGAAAGCAAATTTAAGAGTCCCTCTATAACAACACTATTGTGACTGAGAATGTAAGATCAAAATGTTAATTTTAAAGTCACGCAGCCAAGGTACATATGTAGTGATTTATATGACTTACTGTACCATATCTATGTATAGGAGGAACAATCTACAACATATGTAGATACACAACCCATGATTCCATTTTTTATGTGTTTAAATACAAGGTCACAGTATTGAATCTAATTTTCCATTTGCCAAACTCCAGAAATACAGAACAAAGCAAACTTTGGTGTTTGACTGCATGCATCAATAATCATTCTATATGTCATAAGATATCCAAACACTTCATTATTTAAAATCTAAATATCTGCAATGGCTGGAAATGCATTCGTTCTTACTGAGGGCTAAGCCCCTAACATTTCAAAAATCAAGCAATTTCTAAGTAATTTGAGTACCATAAAAAGCATTTAAAACATATATTAGCACATCTTCACTCTGGAATAACTATAAGCAGTCAAATTGACCTTTACCAAATACATGCCACAAAAATGTATCTCTTCACATAAGCAGAATTATGTCAAATATCAATCTCAGGTGTAACTTTTGGGGGCAGAAATAGCTTAAGTGAAGTGCTACACCACTTAGATACACACAGGTTTATGGGCCTGAATGGGATCCACCCAAGGGTACTGAGAGAGTGGGTGGAAGTGCTCACTAAGCAACTTTCCATCACTTATAAGCAGTCCTGGCTAACTGGGGAGATCCCAGTCAAATGCAGGTTAGCAAATGTGATGTCCAACTACAAGAAGGGCTGGAAGGAGAATCTGGGGAACTACAGGCCTGTCAGTTTGACCTTAGTGCCAGGGCAGGTTATGGAGCAGATCATCCTGAGTGCCATTACATGGCATGTACAGAACAACCAGGCAATCAGGCCCAGTCAACGTGGGTTTATGAAAGGCAGGTCCTGTTTGACTAACCTGACCTCCCATGACAAGGTGACACAATTAATGGATGAGGGAAAGGCTGTGGATGTTGACGACATAGACTTTAGTAAAGTCTTTGACACTATTTCCCACAGCATTCTCCTGGAGAAACTGGCTGCCCAAAACTGGGACAGGTGTGCTCTTCACTGGGTAAAAAACTGGCTGGATGGCCCAGCCCAAAGAGTTGTGGTGAATGGAGTTAAAAGCAGTTGGCAGCCAGTCACGAGCAGGGTTCCCCAGGGCTCAGAACTGGGGCCAGTCCTGTTTAATATCTTTATCAATGATCTGGATGAGGGGATTGAATGCACCCTCAGTAAGTTTGCAGATGACACCAAGTTGGGTGAGAATGTTGATCTGCTCAATGGTAGGAAGGCTCTGCAGAAGGATCTGGAAAGGTTGGATCAATGGACCAAAGACAGTTGTATGAGGTTCAACAAGGCCAAGTGCCAGGTCCTGCACAGATCGCATGGGGTCACAACGCTACAAGCCTGGGGGAGAGTGGCTGGAAAGCTGCCTGGTGGAAAAGGCTCTGGGGGTGTTGGTTGACAGCCAGCTGAACATGAGCCAGCAGTGTGCCCAGGTGGCCAAGAAGGCCAACAGCATCCTGGCTTGTGTCAGGAATAGTGTGGCCAGCAAGAGCAGGGAGGTGATTGTGCTCCTGTACTCGGCACTGGTGAGGCCACACCTCAAATACTGCATTCATTTTTGGGCCCCTCAGTACAAGAAAGACATTGAGGTGCTGGAGTGTGTCCAGAGAAAGGCAACAAAGCTGGTGAAGGGTCTGGAGCACAAGTGTTATGAGAAGCAGCTGAGGAAACTGGGGCTGTTTATCCTGGAGAAGAGGAAGCTGGGGGGAGACCTTATCACTCTCTACAACTACCTGAAAGGCGGTTGTAGTGAGCTGGGTGTTGGTATCTTTTCCCAAATAACAAATGATAGGACAAGAGGAAATGGCCTCAAGTTGCATCAGGGGAGGTTTAGATTGGATTTAGGAAAAATTTCTTCACTGAAAGGGTTGTCAAGAATTGGAACAGGCTGCCCAGGGAAGTGGTGGAGTCACCATCCCTGAAGGTACTTTAAAAACATGTAGATGTGGTGCTTAAGGACATGGTTTAATGGTGGACCTGGCAGTGCTAGGTTAACAGTTGGACTCAATGATCTTAGAGGTCTTTTCGAACCTGAACAATTCTATGATACTATGATTCTAAGTAGAAGGTCAGGCCACAGTCCCAGCTTTATGTTAAAACCAGCAGACAAAACACGCAATTGAACAAGTTTGTGGCTCATGAATGTAGTATGAAATTCAGTGGGTATAATTTTATTGATTATTCCAGACTCTTTGAAGAAGAAATTATTTTCCATGTATTAGATTCATTTAACAAATTCTAAAATTTCACCTAAAGTCCAAAGTCTCATCCTTTTAAATAATTTTTTCACATCTTCTGTGACCCTGATATCATGGTTGGACCAGATGGTATTTTGAATATAGTAGGTAGAAGGAAGCATGTTTTTCATGGAAGAAAAATCTTGCATTCAGTTCTGCAGATGATTAAAATTTGAGTTGAACAAGGATTTTTGCATGATGATAAAGACTTGTCCATGAACACAGGATTGCTGGATGGGAGCCTGAGCTCTTTGTTCTTGACATTAAGATTTCACAATGAGTTTGAGACGCATACAAGGTTGTTAGCACTGTGTTTGTTATTAGTATTTTTTTTCTCTAATGAATCCTTATTGGCTCTACAAGACTTAAAGGAAACCCTTCTAGATTATTATTTGTAGCCTGATGAAATTTTGAATATTATTTCTGTCTCTGAAAAGTTAACATTGCCAATGGCAAGCTGGTTATTCTATTTATTACTTTACATATCAAAATATGATTATCTGTTCTTATCTTTGAACTGTGAGAGGTCTCTACTCCCTCTTTGTCCTTGCTATGTTCTTGGCAAATAAACATTCCCAGAACCCCAGATCTTTTAGAACCTTTTAAACTTTCATACCGCTTGCTATTACATTATTTTAACTTCAACTTTAAAGTACATTTTATTATTAAAAAAAATAAAATTGAGGCATTCTGTTTACCTTCAACACAGCTGGCAAATTCTTCTCCTTCTACCTTGTTTAACCCCATCTAACTGGCACTGTGGAATGTGTCTGCCCCATACAGGAATGTTTACTGAAATCAGATTACATCCAGTACAACTCCTTAACCAAAGCAAAATGACATAGAATGATACGGCATCTTTGACTTTACCTTCACTCTGTTTAAAAAATGATGGTTAAGACTTTCGCACTGGGAAGTTCAAAAGTGATGGGATCAAAGTCATGAACCTAACTGAGAAAACAGAATCCAACATAAGAGCCTCAGAAAAACTAATTAAAACTTCCATGCTCTCTTAGAGTGAGCAGGGACATGACCTAAACCCTGCTAAACCCTGTAGGATTTTTGCCTGTGACATGAATGCTGGGTAGATCACATGCCTAAGTTGTTCAAACTCTATAGACCTTATACAATTTTCCAGGCACCAGTTCTGTGCTATGTGTCTAAATAATTATGATAAGCTATCAGATATCTGGAATAGATTGTTCCATCCTTACACTCGCAAAAGCTAACAAGAATTTGAATTATTGTGTGGGTTTCTGGCGCTTCATATTTCCTACACACTCAGATAAAGGTGGTACTTTAAAATCTTTTTTTTAATGATTGTTTTCAGGAGTCTAAAATTAGACACCCATGACGTTTTCATAGCAGAAACACACAAACAAGAATCACAAACAATTGTATCACCATAAAAATGTCACCCCACTTAAAACCCCTCCAAAGCCCAATTTAAGGCTCAGAACCTGTTCTGAAATACACAAACCACAATTTATATTGGCTTTTCATGAAACTGCATGCATACCTGCAAGGGCAGAAGCTGGATTGTTGTTTTAACATAGAAAACAGGAAAAGATAAGAACAACATAAATTGTGCCTAAGATAGACATAACAAACATTTTTGGCCCATGTCTGACCCACCAAAAGTACCTACTTATGTTTAGAAACTCAATTTTCAAATGGCAGGCCAGCTGACCCTCTGGAGTCTGCTGAATCTTCCAATGTCCCAATGTTTTAATATTATTTTTATATGTAACATAAGTGTGTGTGTGTACGTGGGGGTTAGAATTTATCCTGCTGGTTACATAGGCAAAGAATTGTTTTTGACCTTCTCAGAGGTGTTGCTTTGTAAATGGTTAGTCACAATAAGATGTTAGGGGGATGTGAGAAGAGTGTATTTTAAGGCAAATAACTTTTTCTTCACCTTGGCATCAGCAAAAGTTGGTGTTTGCTCACAGGTTATTTTTTGTGTGTTTTAAGAGGATGTTATTTCAGTGAAAGGTTTTTCTGTTAAGTAGATGTGAGAAAAATGTAAGTTCTGCTGTTCAAGAGGGCAGCAATTGATTTTCAGAGGGCAGAACAATGGCTTTTGCCAGCTCTGTGCTATGCTTGGGCATCTGCAAGAGGAGCCTAAGAACACTCGGGAGATAAAGTGAAGTGAGAAGGACAGTGTGTTTTTTTCCCAACCAATTCTTTGTAGTACTAAATTTGGGCAGTTGTCTAAGGGAATAAAGTATAAAGGGCTGAAAGATTTATATAAGGCTTCCAGAGGAATCAGAGGACTGGCACATCTACTTAATGTGAACAAAGGCAGTAATGTGAACTCTGCTCATTTCATTCCCTGCTCTCATGTTTTTGGATTCTTAAATTATATTTTCATTAAAGGTATGTATATAACATTAAGAACTGAGCCTTAAGCAAATCCAACAATGGGCTAAACTGAAAATCAACAGTTTCCAGAAATATCCTGTGGAAAGTATAACACTCTACAGAGCAAAATCTACAGTCAAGGAGATGGGAGGGGAGATTTTCTTGGAGGTCTTCCTTGAAGAATTAGGACTGTGTTGACAGCATGGGCCCTAAATCATCTGATCTCTCTCATGCCATAATCTGGTAGTGAAAACAATCTCAGGACCACATGATAGGATTTAGCATGGATAAAATCTCAAATCTATTGAAAATCCTTGAGTAAGTTCCTACAAACAGGTTGGTATCATTAGGAGGGTTTGAACTTTTAAGAAAGTTTGCGTACAAAAGACTAAGACTCCTGTCACACTTGGAATCTGCAAGTGATTAATTATCCAAGACTTGTGAATAAAAGACTGAACATTTATTTTTACTTTTTATTTTTAATGTAGTTGCTTTGTTTTAGAAAAAGCAACATTAGAAATATCTTGAAAAAGGAACAGTTAATAATGGAGATGCTGTTGTCCTCTGCCGCTCACAGAGTAAAAGGAAGGATCATGAATGAAGCCTGCAGAATTAAGTAATAGTAGAAAGACAAAATGAAATGGAGGACACTGGTGTCAGAGAAGAATTGTTAAGGCTGGGAAACTGGGACTGAGGAGAAAGCATGATAAATCACTGGACTTTTGTCAACTGAGCTAAAGACGGCCAGAAATCTTCCGACAAAATATCTTGTCAAGATTAATGTAATTTTCTGTGGAGATACACATATAGTTTTGACAAGGATGGAGTTTCTGTTCAGACAGAGATGCATGAGAATATCTAATACAAAGCTATTAAGACATTCACCAAGATATAGCAAACAGTAATCAAGGTTTTTGTTCTGATGGATTTGGAGCAAGGATTTGACTCAGTCACTCATACTGGATTTTCCTGGGTGGCTGTGATGGGTGGGCTCTTTTATTAGCTCCCTGCTGTGACTGTTCTGCTTTTCAGACTGGAACTGGGGCTTGAGCTTTGGTCTTTCACACTGCAATGAGGGCTAGCATCTGTTGCTGGGGCTTTTGCACCTTGATGAAATAAATATCTACTGGATGAGTGAGCAATCAACTCTAACTCTGTGACTTGCTAATAGCATTTTTTAATTCCCTTCAGTAATGAATGATCAATTGTAAATACAGATGGGGAGAAATCAGAGAGACATTACAGTCGTCTCCTCTTCCCTCCTCTGAAATACCTACCTGAGATACTGGTGCTTCAGTTCTTTTTCTAAACTAGGCTGAATAAACTGTTGGTCCCTGGTATTTCAGCTAAGTGCCCTAAGGATATTTAGGTTAGGACAGTTGGGGATTATTTAATGAATAAAAAAATTGGAAAATCTTGGGTTTGTCCTGATAATTTTTTTTTAATTATTGAGAATTTCCATAGGATAGGTAAACTAGTTCTTTGCTCAAGTCTATTCAATCCCACCGTTTGACCTTTGCATTCAAGTAACTGAACTCCATAAGCAAACATAAGAGTCAATTAAAAACAGAGGATGTAAAAAATGCTCTGTAAGGAAATATTGTGGCATTTTCTATGTGCTTTAGCAAATGAGACATCTGTGCACATAATAACGGGTATGTGCACTCAAAATTCCAGTGTGCTCTACTTTGAAAATCTATTCTTAAACATGTTTTTAAGAAACATATCCTGGCTGAAAATGGTTTCTCAAGCATTTCTTAAAACTCACTTGAAAAAAACAAGTCTGTGAAATGAAGCTGGCAGTCTCACAAGTTTGGACTTCTCTGTATAAAGTCACTTCCTTTGTCTGCTTAGACATTTAACAATAGACCCATTTAACAATAGTAACTTGCTTAACCTGATACCCGTCAACCTTTTTTTCACCTTGAGGAGAAAGCTAATTGTCTGGACAAGATATTTTATTAGCTTCCCCTATATCCAAACCTTTCTTCCAGCCTGAAGATAACTCTCTGTGCCAAAAAGACAATTTCCCATCATTTTTCCAATAGGGAAGGACCAAGTATGAGGGCCATGATATAGGCATCATTGAAACCAAGTTCTAGAGCTGACAAGGTGCCCTTCTATTGTCATTAGTAGCATACATGGGGAGGGTGGGCTAGCAGAGTATTTTGTCTTCTCCCAGAAGCATGTGAACTCAGCTGTTGAACTGATTTTGTCACATTTTAGCAGATATTTAGTGCAGGAAAGAATTTTGCAGTAGGTACAACTCCACAACCAACTGGAACTGGAAGCCAAGCTATGAAAAAGTAGCTCCAAAAGTAATTCTTAGTGTCTGATTGCAGGAAAGAGGTATATCCTTCTTCCTTACACTTCTACCTCTCCCACCCTCTTTAACCTTCCTGGAAAGAGGCAACAGGATCTCATACTAATGGCACAGAGTCGGGTGATATGTTCATCTAATGGGTGCTATGAATTAGAGCAGATGAATCATTTAGTTGAGAAGGATTACTCCTGGACATTTCCAAATATGTTTGGTCCTTCAGAACAGCACTGGGAAAGAACTTCTGCTCCAAATACACCTTCCTATTTTAAGCTTTAGCTTTTTAAACCCAGATTGGTCTTCCTTGTCTCTACTTCGGTTAATAAATAAAATAAAAGAAGAACTTTTCTCACATGGAAAATTCTGTTCTGTTGTGACTATGCATCTCAACAGTCCACATTACGTACATAAGGAAAGCTCTGACAGATGTCACTGATATGCTGCAAGAAGTTTCTATACATAGTACTACTGTCAGGTTGATTTGTCTTTCAGACAGGTCTCTGAAATCCCAGCAGGCCAGAGTGTTAGTGGGTGACAGTAGGGACAGAATTAGTCAACTTTATATTAGCTGAAGTATTGATCAGAAGATACTAGAGTATATTCCTGAATTGTATCTCTTGATAGTGGAATAAGGCCCTATAAATAGAAAAGCTGATTTCATTTTCTTCTTTATATCATTATATCATAATTTATATCATTATAAATTAACATTGCATAGCTTATAAAACAAGTTACAGTAGCTGACACAGCTTCGCTCATGTACTCGTGTTGCAAATTGTTTTCATCTTCACATCTGCTCTTTTGCTAAACTTTTCAACCACCAGGTAACATCTGCTAAATAAAGTATCTCTCATTGGGACTTAAAGAAAAGTCTTGATAATGTGTCAAGCTTTCCTGGAAAGAGGATGTTACTGCCTGAAGGTATTATACACACAGTGCTTGGGTGATGGAGGTTTTCATCCCTCCCTTTAAAAGTAAATATGCAAAAGGGTCTGGTAATATTTCCATTTCTCTTTCTGCCCAGTAGGAGTGTAAGAAAGCAGTGTTTATATGTGAGGTGTTTGTCGGAAGCCAAGTGTTCAAGTTGGCTCAAGTGGAGGTTGTGTAACACATCAGAGGGATGTTTCAAGTTAAACACATCTTCTGGATGGATACAGAATCAGCTTCACATAGACGTGTGCAAAATTCGGGCTGGGGTCTTGCCTCTACCATTGCCCTTATACACTGGCTCTATGGGAGACCAGAGTGAAAGTTCTCTTTCAAGGCAAAGTGCCCCAAAATAACAGTTTTTTAGGAGAGGCTGAGAGTTCTGCAAAAGACAAAGTACCAGGCCTGGGTTGTCTTGGCAGAGGATCATCCTGGCGCTCTGAGTACTGCTTCACTGGCTCCAGCCCCATCCCCCTGCAGTTCAGCCCCTCTTCACCACCTCTGTGGATCTAGCACTAACTTGTTATATGAGAGCTTTTTGTTTTACTGTAACTTCCAACACCAACATGCAGAATCTTGCTTTTATTAAAAGTGTGCTTTTATTTCTATTTTCTGTTCAAAACAAGCTTTTTGGCATGAAGAGCAAAATCTGTCTCATCAAAGGAGAGCAGAGTATAATACAATCCATTCTAATAACAATGAAGGGAGGCAGAAGGTGGTGTTTAGATATGCCTGTAACTTATTTGCTTTGTGTGCCACACATTCCTGTGGTTGATGGGATGCCAGCAGTAGAAATAACACTACCTATGAAATGAGGGGCTGCCTTTCATCTTGAGATCAGAAAAGTAGGGCCCATGCACTTTAGGCAGTTTTCAAAAGGCTTTTACTTTGTGCATGAAGTGCAACTCTACCAGCTCTGCTATGGTGATAAAAAATTGCTGACCGATATGGGAAAGGACTGGGACTTAGGAAGCGTGTTACAAGATTATATGTAGAATTTTTTGCTTGGTTTCCAGGAGAACATTTTTTCCACCAAAAATGTCTATTTGTCAGAAGTCCATTGTGGGAAGCAACACTGACTTAAAACACTTGCTTCATAAGAAAAACTGAAAAACAGTTTTGATAAGGTTGAAATCCTGCTGCAGGACTTACTGGAATAATATTTTTATATTATAGCATTTACAGTGAAACATACATAAATCAGAATAAATACTATTTATTTGCAGAAAGCTTCCTATGTATTTAAGATTTAAGCCATTCCTACAGGCTCCCCAAAATGCTAGCTCAGACTTCTAGATTCTCCTAAGAAGTCAGGTCCAGTTTATAAATGACTGACATTAATTTAATGATGTCAAAGTAAAGGTCCTTTCAGGTGTCTGTGGTACTTTGGCCATGCACAATAAGAAAATGGGATGGTTCATCTGTTGTCTCCTGACAGCACAATTCCAAGAGATGGAAATCTGATATCAACTAGATGTTGTTTCAAATATAAGAAAAGCTATGATGGAGAATAGTATGACATACGGTAAATGGTGACAGGAAGTTGATTTAAAGGAGAACCTGTAAACACCCAGGTATGTCTGCTTAACGTTGCTTTCAAAGATTTAGGTTTCAGTAAATTAGAAAAGCTCTGGAGATAACACTGTCATGGTGAACACAGCTATCTTAATGATAGATTTTGGATAGATTTTGCATAGCCCTTATTAGGTACATCAATAGTGCCAGTTGCAGGTAAGAAAGAATGGCGTTTAATTTCCAAATGACAAATGAAATATTGTTAACTTCATCAAGAAAAGGTGTCTGGAATTTCAATATACTCTTTTCTGAACAATTATGGGAAAATACTTAGTGGGAAATGTTTCTGCCTTCCTGAGAGTTCAAAGATGGGATGTGAAGTTCCTGAAATCTATATGAGAAATGGTATTAATTACCATTTCTGGTTTGGGGCAATTGACGTAGAATAGTTTTCATTCAGTTTGTGTATTGGTTATTATTTTTGGTAAAAAGCCGAAAGGAAACTACTCACTACTGAGAATACAGGATGTTGGCCAGAGATATAACTGCTCACAAAAAGTTTAACCGTGGATGAATATGGGGTTGGGATGGATAGACCATTATACACATACATTTTTATCAAGCATTTTTATCAAGTGTTATTGGAAACAGCATACTGCTTTTCTCTTCAGTGTTAAAGCAGCTTGTGTCAGTGTGCAGTCCTTGCCAGAGGACACCTTCATCTTTGCAGGAAATGCATCATGCAGATGACTAACGGGTTCCAGAAACGCTTATAACTGAGTATCAGGCACACTGTGAGTCATCGTGTAGCTGTGTAGTCATTCATGAAGAGAAAAAAGCTGAGAAAAAAAGAATTCTAAAGATGATAACGGCATCCTATTTTTAGAGGTTAATTCTGCTATTTCCACCTGTAGATCTGAATGTTTCAACCTGCCCTATTACAGAACAGTTTACTGAAATCATAGATCAATAGTATGACTCTGAAAAGTTTTATATCTGAACAAAACATAGGATTATGCGGAATGCTGCATCTATTATGCAGAATAGCAATATTAATAAGTAATATGAATTAACTTGAATTAGTTATTTTTGCGAAGGCTTGCATGAAGACTACTGCACTCAGTCAGCAATTGGACTAGAATAAAGGAGTCACTGCAATCTGTTTCCTTGGTTGACTGTTTAGATGGAAAGCCCTATTCTGTGTCTGTTTTTAAAACTAACACTATTCATGTGGATAAACTTTTCTTTATCCATAAAGGCTATTCTTAAACATGAATGTTCTTATGTAAAGAGTGGTCATTTTATGATTATTGTATTCATCAGATAGCAAGTTTTGTGTAAAACCTGCCAAGCTGGAATTTGTCCAAAACACCTTCTTGGGAGGAATGTTGATGTATCCATACCATTCCCTCCCTAGAGTTCAAACTTCTCCAGAGACAGATTTTGCATCATTAAGTGGTGATTGCTCATGTGTTGGGTTCATGATTGATCATAAGGGATATACATGAGAGATTTGTTCAATTAGGAGTCACATCATTTGATCCTGGCATCTTAAGATTTATGTTTTCAAGGCTATGAAAGACTCCTTAACTTTCTCCTTGGCTTTTAAAGAAAAAGTTACATTTCTTTGGCTCAGATTATCTTTGGAAGGAAGGGACTGTCATAGCTGTTAATCAGCAGCCTGTCAGATATTAACTGTAATACATAGTTATATATTTTAGGTATTAATCCATAAAAATTCCTTCTTGTTCTAAATTTAAAATCTGACAGCACTTTAACAGAGAATATTCTGGACATTCTCACATACACATCATATATTTTTCCTACATTTTCCCCCCAAGTACTCAGGTCATCCAGTTTTAATCTCCCAAACTCTTCCTTTTCCATTTGTGATCCTCCAGTAGAAGTCTGGTTCAACATTCAGATTATATCTTCTGTTGCTTTAAATGGTTTAGTGACCAAACAGTCTGATTTCAAATTTATAACTCTGCTCTTACAGCCACCTTTATATTGCCATATACAGTTACTACTTCATTTATACCTTCTTCAGAAAATCAACAGTTAGTGAAAGCAAAGAACCTTAATGCAAGGGTTGGAATATGTACACACAGTGTTGAGACATGCATAAAAGAATCAGATTTAAGTGGAGTAATTATATATTATTATTCTCTTCTTTTCCATCCTCCACAATTCTCTGTTCAGTATCTGTGCACTTTTTCCTCTGTGAATTCTCTTTATTCTCCTGTATTGCTCTTCTCAAGTACGTTGCTTGGCCCTCCAAATGCTGGCAAACTGGGCTCAGAAAAGCATGTGGAAGTTCAAAGCTGGTCTCTATAAATCCTCGTCTCTTTGATCTGAACTCCTGTAAGTACAAGTTTCCCAGAGACCTTCCTTTCCTTCCTGGTAGCTGCCTGGAAAATATTGTGAGAATCCTCTTTTGCACTGCATTTCCAAGCTTTCACTTCTAGTTCTGTCTTGAATTAGTAAGTGAAAATATGTGTGAAAAAAAAAAGTCTATGGAATGATTTTTAGACCTCATACAAATATTTCCTTTTCCACTTGGTTAATTTGCATTCAACTCATTCTTACAATTGTGCCTGTGTTCCAAATCATTTTGTCAGCTATCAGAACAATCCTGTCTTCCTTTCCTCCTGCAACATTCATAAACTTTCCCCAGTCCTTTTTTTCTGCCTCTGTTTTGTATCTTCCACCTCTCTCCTCATTCATGAAATTCCCTTTTCTCTCCTTTCCCAGTCCTGCCTCAGTTCTGGATCTCCTTCTCGAAAAGACAGATCTCCTTATCAAATACTAGATCTCCTACTTCTTCTCAAAGGTTTCAACCTTTTATTCCTGTTTTCCTTATATATTCTGTAATCTTTCTTATGCTGGGTTTTTGCACCTCTAACCCCTTCATTTATGTTTTATTTATATGCATGCCTGACCATGCATGGATTTACCCACACAGAAAATTTAAAAAGCTTGCTCCCATTCTCATGATTCAAATCCCAGACACAGGGCAGGCTACACATGCCTCACATGCCTTGTCATGTGGTGGAGCAGTCTCTGCACTGTACATCCTGACGTTGCGCACACAGCGACTGCAGCAAGACATATAAACCTGCATACAATATATATTTTTTTTTACTTACCCCTCATCTTGTTTAGTTTCTAATACAAGTTCTGTTTTCAAGTTGTATGGCTACAGAACGACTGCCTTCATGAAAGCTAGATCTATATAACAGACTCAACTTTTTTCTACAGACCTTAATAGGCAACCAGCTTGGGTGTTCTATAACACAAAATGACAGTTCTATAACTTCAGTGTTATAGCTGTAGACATTGAAAGGCAGTACAAGGAAATCCAGGCAGAGAGGCAAAGAGACAGAGACTAAGGAGGAAATGGAGAAAAGCGCATGACAAGTGATGAAGCAATGAGATTAGTGGAGGAATACTGCTTTTGCCATTCAGATGCCTAGCTGGCACTCAAAGCTTCAGAATAAAATTATCAGATCAGCCACAGTCTATATAAATAGGAGGAGACTATTTGTTTAATTTCACATTAACCACATAGATGTGACTCTGCAGAGATTATGTGCCCCTGTTTAACACCACCTGATGCAGAGAGCACTCCAGGCTCTCTGCACCTCCAGAGAGGTGCTCTACTTCTCTGTACAATCCCTCCTCCCCTTCTCTCTCTCCTCCACTTCTTCCTTGATGTGGTTTCCAACTCTGGCTTCCAGCACCAGGCTATAACAATGAGGAGAACAATGTTTTCTTGCTATATTGTAAATCCTTTGGGGCAGAGCTCTACAAGTGCCTGATGGCTAGTTAGCTAATTTGTGGTTCGCTATGTATTTTTTTACATAATTTAGCCATAGGTAGATCAAACATAGACTGGAATAAAGTATTGTATTGTATGTATGTATATATGGCAATCTCTTAACATGTACTATACTGTAGTAGTCAGCAGAATGGTACATTCCTGAGTTTCTTTTCCCCCATTTCTTCACAAGATATGAAATTTCAGACAATTTGGCAGAAACAGGATCCACCTCTCAAAATCTTTCCTTCAATTCTTTGTTGCTATTTATCATTCTTTAACTCCTCAGCTCAGCAGCAGTGAAAACCTATGTCCCTACTTGCTAGGCTCCATTTCCTCTTATTTTCATTAATTCCAGACAATTACAATGTTTGTTTAATTACATAGCACAGCAAATTATGCTAATCAATTCTGTTCGCACCCAGCTGGGATCCCTAATGATTCATGGATATCTGTAGTTAGTGAAAAATGAAGAGAGACAGAAGTGATGAAATTAATTCAATAATTCATCATCCTAGATGCATGCCCAGACCAAAACTTCCTCTGCAGACTCCTCTCCAACCTGAAAAGCTTGGATCTGAGGTCCCATTTGAAACCTTTCCCTCAGGGAGGCTGCTAAACTACCGAAAAAGGTCTCTAGAGGGTCTGAGCCCTGTAGAAATAGTTGAGATTTTATGTTTGTATTTCCTTTTAGGTGCTTTGAAAAAGGAATTGTTCTCATTGTTCTTAGTGGCTGGACAGTTACATTCCATATGCTGTTCTCTTCTGCCAAACAATGAATTACAGGACAGGTAAGATCTGCAGAAAAGCACACAGGGGAAAGAAAGTATATTTTGGTATCTTGCTACCCTACCCTTCAAAACTCTACTTATTCTACAGCCCACAAAATCTCTGCACAAAGATCTACCTGTTTGTTTTCTACTGTCCCTAGACATTGGTCTTAATCTTTCTGGAAACTCTTTGAAGGATACAGTAATCCAAAATATAGTAATATAAATACACATTTCCAAACAGTCCTTCAGTGAGTACCAAAATATTATTGCTTCCTTATGTGAGTAAAAAATTTCTGATCTATGCATGCTGATGTAATTTCTGTGGATTGACAGAAAGAATTATGAGTACAACGCTGCCTCATAGCCAGAGTGTGATAAAAACTCATGAATTAAAATTTATGCTTAAGTGATATATGGTGCAATTCACCCTGGAATCTCACTCTGAAAATGTATTTAATTTAAAATTTGGCACTTCGTGATTCATTTGAAAGTTCCATTTACCCTGCAGATCATGCCATACTGTTGCAGCGGGTTGAGGCAACATCATTGCGTATGCAATTTCCAATGAAAACTTGAAACAAATTTAAAATCTGGGGAGAGAGAGAGGACACTTTTTTATACATACTATGTACGTTTAATTATTTGGAGCAACAGCTAACCCAAAAGAACAAAGGCGAAGCAAACAACTGTTTTCAGCCACTTCTTTTTCTTACAAATGTTTCTGTTTGTCTGGGAAACACACCAGTAAGTTCCAGACATGCTCACATATTCTTAATATTGGCAAAAGTACAGTATAGCCAAAGAGGCACATTCGGAGGTAAATTGATTTCACTCTTCTAATGGAAAAAATGCGTGGTATTCCAGAGGCTTTTGAAAAAAACACCAAAGGGAAGCAGCATCCCTTTACATATGCATTTGAATCATTCCTAAGTGCATAAAGATGCTTAGGTGATTTTTAGTCAGATCAAAAAGTTACATCCAGATGTGAATAAATGGCTATGTGTATTGCTTTTCTGTTTGTAAAATGATCTATGTACCACAAAATAATGTATCGCATATACCAGACTTCCCTCCTGGTGTCATCTTTGTGATGAATGAACATCATGGGGGAGGAAGAAATTTGCTTTCTTCCCATTTCTCCTTCCATACTTGTAAATTTATATTGAGATAAAAATGAAGCTCTGATGCATTTGCTGTTCAGCTGTTTTTGAGAGATATATCCCATTCACTAGCACTGCTCAAAGATGTCAGCAATTTGTGGGATAAAATTGTGGCTACATCTGAGCAGCAACTGAAGGAGAGTGGAGAGAGAGGCATGGGGCTCCGTTACCTGCCTGTCTTCCTATTGCACAGCTGTTCTGCAGACAGTCAAAAGGTTGTCAGTGTAGTAGGGTGTGCTTAAATGCAACGAGTCCCATGTGCTCCAGGCTGCCCATGAAAAATAACTGTCTGCATGCAGGGAAAATTGACTTTAGGGGCACATATAAGGCCAAAAGCAGGCAGCCTAGGCATGTGACAAGCTACACAGGTCCATTGTCTCTGCAGCTCCTGGAAAAAAAAACTTTACAAATACTTTCCAAAACCAGCTTAATGTAAAAGGCAGAGATGTAGATTAACCAAAGCAAAGGGAAATCCTTGAAAGAAATCCAATGCTGTATTGCTGGGAACCTTCATAACCCACGCAGGAAATCTCCACCGCATTGGCTGACACATTGTTACAGGAAATTTTTCCCATTGCCCATCTTCTTCCATGTTCTTAAGAAGTACTTTTTACTTACACATGTGAAGAAAAATGGCACAGCACTGCTACATGCATCCAGTGCAGCTCTGACCGAACCTCAAAAGAAATCTCAGCAGCCATAACCGTTGTTCTGACCCAGACAAGTGTGGATGGGGACATGTGTCCCTGTCTCTTTCCCCATGATTAGCATATCAGAAGACAGGGCCAATATATTACCTCCTAAGATTATACTTCTCTCTGGGTGTATCTTACCTGATGTGAGACAGGTTGCTTTACATGCCACTTATATATACTAGTGAGGTTTCTAAAGAAGAACAGACAATCATCATACTAGAGGGAAAGATCATGGCTTTTTGCTTCACTTGACTATTTAAATAGTCAAGAGAAGATAGGCCTGAGTTTGTTTTAGGAGGAAAACTATACAGCCAGATACAAGATTTCCTGCTTGTGAGGCCACATGAAGCTAGAAGAAAAGAAAGGAACTGAAGGAATGGGTAAAACTGATATAGGACTTCAGATTCAAATGATGAAGAATGTTTTTGTCTATGATTGCATTACTTGTAGGAACTGAAACATTTGTGACTTCTGCTGATGCCGCCAGGACATCCTTGGAAAGGACATTAGCAAAGGTGTTACTAGCGTGTTTGCAAGCTTTAACTGAATAATACAGACAGAACTTCCATGGCTTTTGGCTTCCAGATAATCCAGATGATTTTGTTTCCTTTTTGGCAGTCTCACAGAAAGATGGGAGAGGAAGTGCTACAATGTCAGCTGGGCTGTATATGTCCATCTTCACAGGAGTCTCTAGTGACAAAAGGTCATGAACTATCCAAGCTGAGGATTTCAGTCTTTTTTGGTTTCTTTTCTTTTTTAGTTTCTTTCTTTTGTTTCTTTTTCTTTCTTTCTTTTCTTTTCTTTTCTTTTCTTTTCTTTTCTTTCTTTTCTTTCTTTTCTTTTCTTTCTTTCTTTCTTTCTTTTCTTTTCTTTCTTTCTTTCTTTTTCTTTCTTTCTTTCTTTCTTTTCTTTTCTTTCTTTCTTTTCTTTCTTTCTTTTCTTCTTTCTTTTCTTTTCTTTTCTTTTCTTTTCTTTTCTTTTCTTTCTTTTCTTTTCTTTTTCTTTTTCTTTTCTTTTCTTTTCTTTTCTTTTCTTCTTTCTTTTCTTTTCTTTTTCTTTTCTTTTCTTTTCTTTTCTTTTCTTTTTCTTTTCTTTTCTTTTCTTTTTCTTTTCTTTTCTTTTTCTTTTCTTTTTCTTTTCTTTTCTTCCTTCCCTTCCCTTCTTCCCTTCCCTTCCTTCCTTCCCTTCCCTTCCCTTCCCTTCCCTTTCCTCTCCCTTCCCTTCCCTTCCCTTTCCTTCCCTTTCTCTTCCCTTCCCTTCCCTTCCCTTCCCTTCCTTCCCTTCCCTTCCCTTCCTTCCTTCCCTTCCCTTCCTTCCCTTCCCTTCCCTTCCCTTCCCTTCCCTTCCCTTCCCTTTCCCCTTCCCTTCCCTTCCCTCTTCCCTTCCCTTCCCTTCCCTTCCCTTCCCTTCCCTTCCCTTCCTCTTCCCTTCCCTTCCCTTCCCTCCCTTCCCTTCCCTTCCCTTCCCTTCCATTCCCTTCCCTCCTTCCCTTCCCTTCCCTTCCCTTCCCTTCCCTTCCTTTCCCTCCCTTCCCATTCCCTTCCCTTCCCTTCCTTCCTTCCCTTCCCTTCCCTTCCCTTCCTTCCCTCCCTTCCCTTCCTTCCCTTCCTTCCTTCCCTTCCTTCCCTTCCCTTCCCTTCCCTTCCCTTCTCTTCTCTCTCTCTCTTCTCTTCTCTTCTCTTCTCTTCTCTTCTCTTCTCTTCTCTTCTCTTCTCTTCTCTCTTCTCTTCTTCTCCTTTCTCTTCCTTTCTCTTCTCCTTTTTTTTCATAAGAAGCAGTATCTCATTTATGGTGGATTTTGAATACTTTTTTTTAAAGGATGCCCTGGAAACCCTTACAGATTTTAGATTTGAAAGAAACCATTGCAACTACCTGCAGCGGGTATATTTGGTACACCTCCCACACTTCTTCAGAATAAGATTCAAATCTTCCAGGGAATGAACTCAACCACCTCCAGACAGCAAGCAATGACAGCATGGAAAAAAGATACTGAACTCCAAAGGCACTTTCAGAATGATCGCCAGTCCTATCAGTGATCTCAAAAGTGGAAAGGAGATAATTTTGACTGTCATTGATAATAAGAACAGTTGAAAGAACAAAAGGCATTTTAAATCAGCACTTCAGCACTTCCTTATTCCCAGCACTAAAATAATTGGTGTGATGTGTGTTTCACACACAGAAGACCTGAGGCAGACTCCTCCAACTAATTTTCCCTGAGATCTTGGTCTATACCAATTACATAGCATTCCTTCTCTTAACAGGTCTAGCTGAAGAAACTTGGGGGCCAGGGTAGTAATCAAAACCTTTTGGTGGATTGCCAGTTCTCCTCACTGAGCCAAGATGTACTCCTTTACATCCAGGGCATCAAGCCAAGGTCTTTCTCTGTTGTTTTTGATGACTACATTAACACCATTACTGAGGGACATTGCTGGAGAGATCAGGGGCTCTGGAGTTCACCAAAACTTCACAAAACTTTCAGTAGGCAAAGGCCCAAAGAAGGTGTTTTTCCCACCTGGGAAAAAGCAGCGAAACAGCTCATAGGATTGCTTCTTTTGCTCCTGCCCCAAATCAACAAGTGCCTATGCAGCCTGGAGTGTCCTGTATGTGACCTGAAACAAGTCATTTAATCCATCTGTGCTTTGCTTCCACATCTGTAAACTGGAGATAATCCTTGTCCACTTCTCCAGGCAGCTTGGAAGATAAATTCATTAATTCTTGGGAGCTGCTCAGTACTTTGACAAATTGGGCTCTCGGCATGCAAGCACTTACAAAAAATGTCTACCTCTGAAGCAACCCTTCTTCTATCTGACAGCTGAAAGATATAGGTTTGAACATAGTAATCCACTGGGCCTTAAGACTTTAATCCTCCAAAGTCTCCCTAGTGATTATTATGCCTGGTTGAGCATCAGAACTGAACAAACAAATGCTGAATAAAGTCAGCCTGCCAAAAGATTTCATTTCAGACATTTAGGTTTTGTTAGGGTTCCTCCCCCACCTCAGGCTTTCTGCAGAAAAAGAAAACAAGCTGATTGAATATTAAGACATCTGCCAGACTTGGTTTTTACCACAAATACCATGAAACAGCAGCCATGGAACTCAAACCCCAAACATCTCACTGCAGTGGGAGGAGGCAGGAAAATGAACAAGAACAAAGAGAAGGAAAGAAGAGTGTTTGAGGACAGACAAAACTGTGATAAAGGTGATCTTGGCCAGGTCCATTAAAGTATTGTGCATCTTCACAGACAGCAAGCTCTAGCACAACCTGGTGCACGGGCAACAAGAGTTGCCATTTTATATGTACAGTAGTCACCAGAACAACGCTGATGGTGTGTTTCCTTCTGCTCCTTTTCGTTTTACCTTTTACTTTGAACGGAGTTTGCCATGGTGTCCTGAGGAGATTCACAGAGAGGAAAATGCTTTAAAAATAGACAGTGGCAATTTTGTCCCTCTGAAGAAAATAATAGGAGATTCACAGAGAGGAAAATGCTTTAAAAATAGACAGTGGCAATTTTGTCCCTCTGAAGAAAATAATACTATGGGATGGTCTTATAGAATTTAAGTTCCTCTTGTTTGATCCACATAGGTGTAATGAAATTTGGATGGATTGTGTGTAAGCCATGCTGTCTGCTTGAAGATTGTGACTGTAGAAACTTATAACCAGACCATGAAGGAAAATTGATTTCCTACATCTCTGCATATACCTTCCCCTATATTATCTTGCCACATATTACTGGTGATTTGTATAAATCTCATCATTCACTCACAATAGGACCATATTACAAAGTTTTGTAGTTGAAATAAATATTTTAAAACATAATTCTCTGGAAATATAATACCATTATTCAGAAGAAAGCATTCTGTAGCAACCAGTTGAGCACTCAGAAAATACAAATCACGATGTACATTTAGGGCTAGAACTAAGTGAGCAACGTATTTTGCCTTGAAGAAATTTATCTTCCGCCCTCATATCTATAAGAACTCATAATTTGCTTCTAACTTGGCAATATCACTTTGAAGTTCAACACTAACTTTGCATTTGCAGGTTGATCTAAGGTTTACAAATTTGATGTGATTCTAATCAGCAACATACTGTTCAAGTTCTATTTATGAGAACTTGTTGATATGGAAAATTGGGCTGGAAATGTTATAAAAACACACTCAGTCTGGTATGGAAACAACTTCCAAGAAGCTATTTTTGAGCAATTTCCACTTCTTGTCTTGCCCTTAAACAGGAAGCAGTAAGAATCATAACAGTAACTATGTTTAAGTTCTTAAGCTTTCTAAAACCTTGCAAACAAGTTAAAGTTTCTGGCATAGCTACTGGGAGATTCTTATTAAATTCAGATAAATTTTACCATCCTCATCTTGTACTTTCCTGACCAAAATATCTGTAAATTCAAAGGTGTGTTCAACAGAAGCGCTTTTCAGATATCAAAGACTACATTCTTGCCTGTGACAATCCTTTGGCAGCAAAGGATTTCTATCACTTCTCCACAGTTGGAGAATTTGGCTGAGGCGCCCTTGCCTAATGGTTTCCTCAACATATAACTACATGAATCATGATGCTTGCTATTGTCCTGAAGCTGCAAGGAACTGTCCGGCAAATTAATCTCTATATTTGTAAGTACTCAATATTTTACTCCAGGATGGGATGGATATTTGTTCAGATTAATAGAAGGAACTTTGCGTTGTCCTTCAACTATACAGTTAGTTCAAGCAAGTGCCAGTAACACTCTGGCCGTGACGTGTTTGTCTTATCTGTCCTTGGCTGAGGAAAAAAAAATAAAAATAAGCTGCAACTTTCTTTTTTCAGATAAGGAAAAAGAATAAAAAAAAATAATCTTGCACCCGAAATTACGATTGACAGGAGAAAAAGTAAGAAAAGGCACTTTTTTGCCTTTCGTATCTCTCTAATCACTCAGCATGTTCTACTTGTTTTACTGGAGAAATCATTTTGTCAGCTAATTGTGTTTATAACAATAGCTGATGCAGCTCATGGGAAGCTGAGCTACATGTTCCCTGCCCTTGTGCCTGCTCAGGATGTCCACCACGTGCAGGCAGCCTTGCAAGCCTTCCCTACAGAGAGGATTTCTGTCAGTGACCTTTGCAGATCTCATGCTGGGCTATTTTTGCTGGTGGGGTTAATTTAGAATATAAACCGGAAAGGAACTTGTTACCATGAGGGAGGAAAAATATAGTATAACCTTCATGGAAGTTTTATCTGTGGTCCATATCTCAAAGTCATAAAAACGAATCTGACTGATATGGTCCTGAATAAGGCCCTTAAAAGCAACGTTTAAAATTTACAGCAGTCGATGTCCTCTTTTTCTTTTGCCTTTCTCTCTTTTTCCTATTCTCTTGAAAGAGAATGGGTTTCTTTAAATGCCTTCTACTTACTCCCCCTTACCTAGTTCAAGGGTATGTGCAGGTTTGTGTTTTATTTAGGAGACAGCATTTTATTTAGGTGATGGACTCTGGTAGAAAAGGCAAAAATCTAATTTTTTTTTACATTTCAAAGAATTGTTAAAAAACACTGTGCAAAACATGATTGTATGCTAGATAAATGAGTAAAGATGATCAATGCCAGCATAGTTTTGCAAAAGGAAAAATAAAGATAGATGTATCTTGTTGAAAAGAATCTCAGAAAAGTTGGCTGAGGAAAGACCCTAAGAATTGAAGTAATCCCTTGTTCCCTTTCTCTGCTTTTAAGTATTTACCCCAAGTTATTGTGGATAGATTACAATGATGAAACTATATATGCCTCACAGTGCCATTACCTTAGTTAATTGAAGAACATGAAAGGACTGCCTTCTGTTTGCTGCAAGGAACTACTGGTACATTTACATACACACATATATGTGTATGTGTGTGTGTGTATATATATACACACATACATGTATTCAATTATTTGTTCTTTAATGTTAAAACAAGATGTTTTAATTCCCTAGGAAAGGACACTTCCTCCAGATGTGCACCCTTTCAAGACAGAAGTCTAGATGATGGTGCAGAGTGGGGATCAGAGGAATGCTGTTTGGCACCTGCTTTCTGCACAGCTGAACAACAGGATTTCTCAATGCCGTGGCACTGTAGCACATTTCGGAAATAGTAAAAATCTACAGTGAGGATGTTTCCGCTGGAATTTGAGAGATCAGCATAGAAGACTGCGCAGTCTGTGGCCGAAGTAAGCCTTTAGTTACCAAAGCTTTTCAAAAGTTTAGGATCAGTTTGATATTAGTCTTATTTTTTTCTGGAGATATGAATGCATAACAAAGCTAGATTGGAAAACAATCTGCCCACTTTTTTAAAGTGATCTGATCCCTGCCTTTCATAATATCTCTGTCACACTATCAACCCTCTCTTAAGGAAAACCATCAATGATCTGCCACATCTCAAACAAGCTAGCTCAAAAGAAGCTGTGGTTAATTAACCTGACAAAAATGTTGTGCTGTTACCGTTTGCCCTTCTGTTATGGATTAATCTTCCTCCTTGTTTCTCAGTGAAGCTGAGGAAGTAATCTTTTAATCATATTCTGGATCAACTAAAGAAAACCCTGAGTCTTACAGCATGGTATTTGTTTCTCAGTAACATAAGCACCGCTATACTTTTTTTCCTGGTTTCTTTTATCATTTTTGAAGTAAGCGTAACAGAGCTGGAAATAGATAGCAGTAATCTTCTCAGTAATATTCTATTAAGAGATAATATTATCTGCCACTTTTTCAAGGTATTAATTTGTTTATACATCCAAAATTGATGTTTACCCTCTAAGTGTTGCCGGCTCTGTAACAGCTCATGTGTGGTGTTACCTACCAAGGAACATGGAATCCCTGTCAGCATCACTGCTTTGCAGTGATATAATCCCTCTTCTTATAAATATGGCTGTATACCTAGATGAATGACCGTGCATTTCACTGTGCTAAAGTGCTTATTTACAACTGAACTTACTTTATCATGTTAGTTTGATTGCTAAGTGCCACTGATATGAAGAAATGTGAACTGTCCAAAATCAGTCAGGGTAAAATTCATTTTGTCAAACTTAACCTAATTAAAAAGTGGCCATCTAGGCTGCATTAGCCACCTAGGCTCAAGAGATAGAAACAAGCCCTTCCTAACAGTAATTGTTGTTTAGGACAAACAGAATAAATCACCGTCTGCAAGCGCCTGATTTTCTGCCATTGTATGTGAAGGCAGATGATGTGATTTTCTTGGACTTCACTCCTAAGGGATAAAATGGATCAGTTGATTCCAATTTTAAAACTTCTAGCCTTGTCCATTACAATTCTTCTGACAGTTTGTCTTTCTGAACCATGCCAGGAACTTCTCCTTCTGTCTCTCTTCCCATGCAGGTAATAATACTGATGGAGTATTAATTTCTAGATATTTTAGCAAGATCAGCAATACTGCTTTGCACTGCCAAGACCAATATTCATGTGGAGATGCTATGTTTTCTCTTCTGGTATCATGCGCTCTGGGTTTCTCTTTGTGGTTTCTTGGAATATGTGGTTTGTTTTGGTTTGGGGGTTGTTTTTCTTTTTTTTTGTATTTTTACAAAATGTAAAGTGAAGTTTATGTTTATGAACCAGAAATATTTATCTCAGAAGAAGTCCGGTAAGGGCACCAAGAGGGCAAGTGAACATTGTTCTCAGAGTAACCCTGAAGGATCCCACACTCCTGGGAGGGTGAACAGTTCTGATTTTTGCAATGATCAATCTCAAGATGGCTCACCAGTGAGGTGCAGCTTCGGGAGCTTTCTCTGCCTGGAATTCAGCAGGCTCTATCTGTATTTCTCTCATAAATTGCAACAGCTATCAGAAGACACAAAAGATTTCTAACCAGTGGTAGTCTGGGCCAGATTTGAAGATATGACCAAAAGTAGAGAGGCTTCCTTTCCCACATATTTTTTGCATCCTTAAGGTTTCAACCAAAAAAATCAGATTACACATAAACAAAATCTAGGCCAAAACCTTCCCACTTACAACTCAGAAAACCTCACTGACTTCCTAGCCAAAACCTGATGCTGTGAGACCCAAACCCTAAGACTCTAGCAGCAGAGAAAATAGGAAGGTCATGTATTTATCCACAGACCACATATTTCCTAATTTTAGGCTCAGTATCCTAGATTATGAGACACCAACAATACTGTCCAAGCCTCTTTGGTTGTGAATGTATTATCAACTGCATATGACACATATTTTTTAGATGTTTTGTAGGAAGCATAATAATTTTTAAAATTTTCTTTTTAAATGGTGCACCGAAAGAGCTTCTGTAGATGTAAAAATGAAGCGGGCTTGAATTTGATTTAGCAATTTTTTTCAAGGAAAACTGATACTGTGATTAGAGCAGCAGATTGCTATTCTCACAAAATTTCTAGTTTCTTCTAATAGTACCTTTTAAAAGTAATTTAATTGCTGAGGCAAACCCTTAATAAAGGGAGTTAGGGCACTGTAACATTATAGCAAAACCTGTAAGGCAGTCTCCCAGCTCCAGGACTACAATTAATTATGCTGAGGTACCTCACTTTTATAGGTGGTTATATGATACATCTCTTAGGGGAAGGAGTCAGGCTTCTGCACTGGGATACTCAGCAGCCATGGCTGAGAGTTGGGATGTTTCGGAGAGCCAATAGGAAGTGCCAAGAGAGGTGTAGATTTGGAATTTCCTCTCCAGATTGAGTTGAGTACATGTTCAATGCCACAGTTAAGCAGGATTTATAAGGATTTGGCCTTTACAGTCTGAAATGACTCTGGTGTACCTGTCTCAACTACAGTTTTATCAGGACTGTTTGTATGTTCTGCATCAGACCACTGCTGGAAAAATCAAATGTATTCTACAGAGCCGAATTTCCCTTTTCTATCTGCATGTCTGGGGCCCAGAAACACTGCTTTTCTGATTTCACGTTGGTCTGACTTGAGCTGGTGATATGAATAGTATTTTCATACAGAAAATCTCACAGCCTTTTAGTGTGGTCAGTCTTGGTATCTTGCACTGGGGACTCAAACCTCCAGAGGCTAAGGAACATACAGACAATAAAGGTGCAAGGTGCTGGAGGTGCTGTCCACTCACCAGCTATAATCCCGACCCCTACCATCTTTGAGTGGAGGTAGCTATCTAGGTAGTCAGCCTGGAAAAGGGAGAGGTGTTACTAATCCATTCAGCAGACAGGACATTAGATAGACATTTTTGTTCCCTGAGATTATAGGCAAGGTTATCCTAAACCTTTTTACTGCATCTGGAGTCTCACACTAAGGACACTTAGGCACACAAGTCATGTGCTGAACCACAGTGTTTTAGTTCTCTGAAGTAGATGGTCTGTGGACACCTAAACATCTGGTTGCCCATGGCTGTGGTGCACTGAGCTTAATGACAGAGTTGGTCCCTTCCAATCCTATCTTCCTAGAATAACATATGAGCATAGGAGAAGGATTTCCTTTCTTCCATACCTTCTTTGTGGTGCCTACTTAATTTCTACGGTTTTTCATGGCAGATACTCTTTGCGTGTTTTTGTTGTTTCTGGCATGAGGCTTCAGTCATGGCTGGTGCCTGAGGCATTACTATAATGTAAATAAAAAGATGATCCTGACATTTCCTGGAAATCTCTCCTCAGCATCTGGGTGCACAAGTAATGCACTTTATATCATGGCACAGCCTGATTTGTACACGTCTTGACAAGTTCAGTTACTGGAGTGTGACCTGTATCTCTGAACAGACCTCAGGTCTTCACCCCCACATTAGCCCACCCCTAAGAAACATGTTATGCACCATTAAAGGCTTAGCAAAAATAACAAACTGTCATGCACCAACCCTTATCTCAAGGACATCAGCAGATGAAAGCAAAAGAAGCCACCCAACATTAGGCAACCTTCTCCATGTGGGAGGGTGTGAGTGGCAAGATGGGGTCACTGGCTCGGCACACATGCAGCACAGGAAGAAAATTCAGCAAGTGCAGCTCTCCCAGCTCAGCCAAGCACGGAGAACACGAGCCTCAAATCAAGATGCCAGTCAACACTGCCTCCCTTTGATGTCGTGCAAGATGGGAGGCATCAGCCACAGGTATGTAAACATGAAAGTCAAAGGCCATCAATCACAAGGCAGCAGCTGCCTCAGCAAACCAGACAGAGCGTGGGTTTCCAATTGGTGAAAACAAATAAAATCTGAGAGAAAAGAAATAACTGCAGGCATACCTAAGTCACAGCTGAACTCTTTATTGCCAAAGACAGGACAGAAAACACAGGAAAATGCCAGCTTTCAGATGCACATTTTGCTGAGATTAGTTATTACAACAAAAGGGTGTGTAGGGAAAGATATTTGCTTTTCTATTGCCTCTCTGTAAATTTCTCTGAGACTTTATTCATCATAGCAAGCAACACACTTTCTGAAAAGCTCCACACATTTGCTCTGCAGATGTAGCTTCCATTTTTATTACCACTTCATATTGGTTTGTCTGAATCCCTTTGTTATAAGCATTAAGACCTAGATCACGTCATTCCCCAGGGCCAGGAAATATGGATCCCTCATATTTGATGGCTGTCCCGGGACTTTCTGGATCTGCAGTGTAGATGTGGAGGGTTGCACATGTGCTACAAAAGGTAGAGCGAACTAAGGAGTGGATAGAAACCTGCCTGATGTTTCCCAGTCCCTCCTCAGTTGGCAGAGCTGCTACTCTCCATTATGCTACACTTTAGAGATGCCACAAAGCCAGTGTTAGTTTAGCTGACCTCTTTCCTTTACCCCAGGCAGCACCTGATCCAGGAAAGCTCTTCAGTTCAGGCTTGAAAAAACCTGAACTCACAAACCTGTCTGTGAGAGGCATTTCCACTGGGCACGTGCTTACACAAGTGTGTTTTCCTAGACCGTGATATGGTTATGGAGAACAGTGACTTCAATGAGTCAGACCCTGACAGCGAGCCTATTTGGGCTACTAATTTCAGTGGATGAGTTAAGGCGAGTCAGAGCGAAGAATAAAAATATTCTGTCTTCCATCCATTTACTGTCTTCTGAGAAGTGTAAGGTTGTAATTAAAATTTTGCTTTAATGCTGGATTATTCTGAGTAGCTAATGCTTTCAGCAAGGCAATAACTGGGACAATAAACATCATGTAGGTGATACACAGACTATGTACATGTAGCACTAAATATAACACCATGTTTTCTCAGGAGATAATTTTTACTGAAAGAATAATATCTATTTTCTCTGTGTAAATTTTCATAGACTGCTTGCATGAGAAGTCTAAAAACAGGCGACGAAATATCTCATGATAAATATCAGTGCTGTCAGCTGACATTTGGACCCCTCTTTCTGCATTCATTGTTGTCCAGGGATTCCTTCCCTGCTTCACACCATCTTGCCTTGATGTAGGACTGCAGAGAGAAGCCAGCCAGAGGCTGAAATGCTCCAATCAAAGACTTCTGCAGTATTAAGATCACATTTACAGCTGTTTCAAATCACAGCAGCCCATCTACCCAGCGACACAGACCACAGAGAGCACACAACTCTGTCTTCTTTCTCTTTGCCAGTGCCCCATTGACAACTTGGTGGAATGCAAGGCTTCATGCTTGCTTTCAAAAGCCCTAAGCAGGACTGGCTTCAATTACTGAGTGCACTTCATACGGTGTGACTCCCACATCACTTACGTCCTGCTGGAAGGACAGACTTGTCAGATTCAAGCAAATATTACGAGGGCAGGAAACAAAGCTTCCCGAAGGACAGCCCATGACCCTGGAGCCTGGAGCTCACTCCTCGAAAGGCACCAGTGACCAGGAACCACTGTACCAGAGAAGGCTGCAGCAAGATTTTCTTTCATTTACTCTGTCCCACAGCCGCAGCAGGGGATCGAGGAAAGAAGCAGCTGCTCAACTAAATAAATAAGTAATGCACCGCAGTGTAGGGAGCCATATGCTTCCCGAATAGGTAAATACAGTCAGTGGTAAATACAACTCATCCTTCATTGATAGGGGTCAGTCACATGCATAAAATAAAAGGCAGGGGTTTGCTGCATCCAAGAAGTGTTCAGCATTTCATAAGACCACACATTTTATGTGTTGTCAGTTCATCTGAGGTCAGAAGCACATGCCTGCCTTCATTTTTTTGCTTGCCCTGCTCCCTTACTGTGGATAATGGTGTTTCCTGTTCCCTTAATTCTCAGTAGTAGCACAGAATAGATGAGCTTCAGGTGCTGTACTATATCGATTTTAGTTTTGGTAGGTAAAATAGGCGACTCCCTTTTAAAAACATACCTTATAATGCTAACAGGTTTTTAAAATCCGTGGGTTTAATCTTTTCTCATTCTACTTGGTCTGCTAAGTATATATTGATAAATTACCTTAATGGAGCATTAATGTTATCTATGCTCTTGAAACTGGCTTGAAGTCCAGATTCCTTTATTTTACAAAGAAAACAGATTGTAATTTATGATGTTGTAGATTGTTGTTTTAATACTTCACATTATATCTGTTATTCTAAATAATAAAGCTATTTATGTACTTTTTCTTCATTTAAGGAAAACAAATATATCTTTTAAGCTGTGTGCCTTTAAAGATAAAATTCTCTTTTATGCACATGTAAGAAAAGACCCCAAAACAGTGGAGACTGCTGTGTCTGTAGAACAGCACAGTCCTACAGCTGGTTACATCATAGGATACACTGGAGCGAGTACTTTCACAGCTGTGTATATCCTTTAACTGTAAGCAGCACATAAGAGAATGAGTTACTACGAAAGCTGTTTGGAGAGTGATGCCCTCTCTACTCATTGCTTGCTGCTGTGAGGGGGGTGGTTTTCTCCAACTTCTGTGACAAGCATGTGGGAAAACTATTGTTTGGCTTTTTAATTATGAACTGAAAAACATTCCACTTCTAACTATTCTTTAAAATTTGTTCACATTAAACTATACAGTAAGTAATGAACCATAAAATTCCATTTTGAGGGTTTGCTTTTTAGTGAAAATAAAAAATATATTGACACAGAAAAGCAAATACTAACATCCTTTCTTTTTTCCCCTTTCCTCTACAAATCATAATCTCTTCTGAGTCCCCTTTACTAAGGACATAATAAACATTATGTATGACACTGAACATCTTTGGAACTGTATGCCAAACATACTTGCATTGTACCCCAGTATAAAGAAACTTTCCTACATACTTAACCTTATTTGCATGCTTACATACTAGGCATGCATTGGTTAAGAAATCAGTGATGCATTGTAGTCTAGGTGGGTAGCTGCCATCACCAGCAAGCCAAATTCTCTTTATATTTTACCTCTTTTTGGAACACTGGGCTTTTTTGGCAGAAATATCTGGGACTCATTAATAAAGATTGTACAAGAACACATAAATCCAGCTTCCTTTAACCACACACAGAGGCAAATGGTTTTGTTAAATAGCAATTGTCATTTCAGAATGAATTATGATTTAAGGTGCATTATGTAATTTTTTTTCATGTCGTGCCATTTGGTCTCCGATCAGTGAGGAAGCTGCGTGCTTTCTATGGAATCAATTAACCCTGAAGACCAGCCATAGTTCTAACCTCATGCTTTAATAGAAGCCATTAGACGACTTCTTTAGCCACCTCCAAAGTAATGTGAGACTGGAAGCATACAACCCTGTGAGTTCACTGGCCAGGAGATTATGATTCCCTCCATCTCTTCATTTGCATTGCTATGTGACATACCTGGATACCTGGAGCACAGCATGTGACAGTACATAACAGATATAGGAGGTGGCCTGCCAGGCAGCCAGGGGGTCCTTGGTTTTATCTCTCTCAACACGATCAGACAGAAAACAAAAACATATGCAAGTGCTATGCTGAGCTGAAATAATGAAATTTTCCAGCCCAGAACAACAAAAATAGTAGCTTAAAATTCTCAGTGACCCAAATATTCTCCATCAAGGCCACCAAATGAAATTCTAGCTCAGGGTGTTGTCTAAATACACAGAATGACACAAAGATATAAAGTAATAATCTTGCCAAAAATTATGAACCCATACCTGAAGAACATTCCCGCCCCCTCAGTATCAGGTTATATGTTTTAACTAAACTGCTTCTGTTTTTTCAGTTCTCTTCTCTCCTCCCTTAAAACTCTTCAATTTTTTTTTAGCATGGGTATGTTTCCCATCCTGGCAAACAGCATGTAAGGGGAATCTATGTATTACTTCTGTCTTTATTTGATTTTATACAAAATAACAGTGTTCCTGGAGACCTACCCAATTATTTTAAAACATTCCTTTAAAAAATCCAACCACTGAATTTCCACAAGTTATTGCAAAATACAATCAAACAAATTAAAAAAAAAAAAAAAAGGCTAAAAATCACCCTTGCCTCACCACACATCTCCCACCCTGTTCCCCCTAAAGCCAGGGGAAAACATCAGAGTTTTGCAATTTGTTTGAGAGAGATGATAGATGTGGCTGCCTTCAGATCAAACTTGAAATATGTTCCTGAGATGAGTGTCCAGAGCTGGTGGCTTGCCAGCAGCCTGACACTTTCTAAGCCAAGCAGGTTTCAGTCTGTGAGCCGTGATGACAGATTCACACTGGGAAAGAAAGAGGTGGTCGCTCAAGCAGATGGTTCCATGCCACTAAGCCAAAGTCAAAAAAACTCCTCCACAAACCAGCAGACACGTGACTTTTAATCTCAGGGTTCAGGGACACTGTAACTCTATAGTTCTGTTCACATCCGGAGGAAATGAGAGTCTGGTATGGAGAGGAAAGCACCATGTTGTCCACAGCTCACAGCCTGCTCATCTGATGGGCCAGCAACAGTTGGGGACCGTGGCAATCTCATTGCAAGTCCTCCTTCTGCATGCTTGCAGAAAGATTAGCCCTCAGCAGGTGGGTGTCTACTTTCTGACTTCACCCGCTTTGAGGAAATGCTCACTGTAGCTCATTTGTGATTTACCATCTTTTGTAGCTTAGCCAAGTTTTGAAGTCAAGTAATTGTTTATTATTTTTACTGTTAAAGACTGTTCTTTCTTATAATTTATTTTGGAAATTTTAAAATATACATTAATTTAAATACTGTATAAGAATATTTGTCTCCTTTATCTGTTACACATCTTGTATCCAAGAGTTCATCCTCATAGCCATTAAACAAGCTTAAAGGTACCACAGTGAGAGAAGCATTTTGAGTTTTGTAATATCTTTAACACAAATCAGGGTGGAGCTTAGCAGGAAAAAGATGCCATGGACTCGTGATTCAGTTGAACCATGCAAAGGTCAGTACAGGTGTGACTGAAACCACTTATGTCCTGGATATGTCAGCTGCAGATCACAATTAAAGATGAATTTGACTCTCAGTTCACAAGGAAAGGGGAGCTTAGTGGAAAATGCAGCCTATGGCTGTGTACAATTACCTGCAAGTCTGGGGTCCAGAATGTTTTACTAAAAAGGTTTGGCACCTACAAATAGGTTTTAGTATAGCTGGAATTTGAAAAAAATATTGGGTTTTTTAAAATGAGAAATCATATCTCCGTTTCATTTGGATCCCATTAACAATGAAAAATATATCCTTCCTGTTTTTGCAATCCAAGTAATGCTTCTTTCCTCTTAACTTAGGGGGTTTTGTTGTTGTTCATTAAGATATTCAGAATATTTTATGGTACCCATATCACTGATTTTATTGACATTTATTTCATTCATGTGAAAATATTGTTTTATTTATGAGTGTTTTAGTTGATCAAAGCTTCCACTTCTTTTCCACCGAAGAAGCATCTAAGTAGAGGCAAAAAGCAGGGAAGAGAGTATGCCATATATCCCCTTTGGTGAGGTATCCTTCATGTCTACATCGGTGTCAACAATAACAGAAAGCAACAGGCAGATTTCTGAGAGTCACAGGCCAATTCTTTATGGCCTTGTTCTGCTCCTCCAAGATACTATATGAAGTGTGACTTATAGAGGGCACAGCCAAAAGTCACAACTCATTTCATTCAAAGATGAAAAAGAAACCACTGGAGGAGTGTCACCTGGCAGATGGGACAGGATGCAGTTCACCTGACTGTAGAAGACTCATCTCAGCAGTTTTAGACAGCAGCTGCAACTGATCTGAATTGTGCTCTAGAATTGTTCTCTTAAAAAAGGGAATCTAGATGATCAGGTCAGGTTACAAGCACCTATGTTTGCTCAGATTAATTCTACCACAGGTAGCTGCAGTTAAAAGCCCAGTGACACAATGCATTTATCTTAGAGTTTATCGAAACTGGACAGTTAAATGACAATTCTTCCACTAGAAAAGTATTTCTTCCAAAGATACTTTTGCTACTATGCAGTCAGACTCAATCTAAAAGAATAAGCTCCACTAAATTTTTTTATTTTATCTCCTACTCCAGCTCTGTTGGCTTCAAGATCCTTTTACTTTTGAACACCAACAATCTCCTGGGTCTTTGGTGTTGCCTCTCAATAGTTGTACTGGCTGTGGATAGGGTGCAAGGCTCCTGAGTTGAAGGCTTGGCTGTCTAAACTGAGTGGTCTAAGGAATTAACTAGTCTCAGCACTGTCACATCTCTGTTCCCCTTCAGGTTTTTGTTCTGTCTCTTTGTATTACAAGTTTCCTAAAGTAGAAGAAACTTACCTATCACAGATCTTAGTAGTGATGATCTTGCAGACTGCTACTACAATTAATAAGGAGTACAACAGCAAAAAGTTCTTCAGCATTTATTGCTCTGCTTTTCCTGTAAACCCCTCCACCAGCAGGAAATATTTGAATACCTATTTCGTTCTTGCTTAATGGCAGTGTTGCGTACAGTTCAGTGGCAGAACAGAGAACAGGGTGCAGGTCTCCTGCCTTCGAATCCACTCCTCTGTCCACTACTCTGCATTACCTGCATGGAAACTCTTCTGGTCTGAAGTGGAAAGAAAGAGGATGGTAATGTCTTGTTTGTGGGGTCATAAGACTCTTCCCAGTTCCTCCACCCTGTTTTAGTTTCATCCTGGGACAAGATATCCAAATCCGTAGAATGTTAATGTCAAGCAAAGCAAGGAAGGAGTTAAAGTCTGTGATAGGAAGAGTCAGCTCAACTGTCCGTGGAGCCACCTGGTACCCATTAAGGAGTAGTTATGAGAGACGGGTGAGAGATAAAGTAGGAAAGTTTTATAGTGTAGGAGAGAATGAGCAAGAGGCAGCATGGGGCTAGTCATAGGGGTAGTAAGCAGAGCCAGGTGTTTGAAGCCATGGAGGGAGGAGAGATTTATAGGCTTCTTCAGCAGACAAAAAGCTACTTTCTTCTTCCATCTGTGGGTAATGAGATACTTGTAGAGGCTAAACCAACTAAATGCTGATGTAGAGAAGATACCAAAATAGTTAGCATGAAGGTGACTGGATATTTGCTTAAGACTGAAGCAAGGATCCTGGGTTAATATTCACTGGATGGAGTTACTGCTGTTCCAGGACTTGACTCATGCCCCTGTCCCTGTTTGTTGTTAACCTTTTGAGGGTTTTACATTTAAAAGAATCTAAGGAATACCGCTGTCTGCCAAGTGGTCTGGTAATTTTTAGGAGACAGAGCTGGTCAAACAGACTACTTGGGAACAAACACTTTTCCTCTTGCAAAATACTTCTTGCCTGAGAAATATGTTTCTCAGCTTCTGTGAGAGCAAGCTGGGTATTATTAATCTTTATTCTCAATTGCTAGGTTTTCTGCCATTCCTGTTCTCTGCCTTCCTATTTTCCAATCCAAAATCTATTGAGCGAAGTATATAAATCATTGTTGATAACTAGCTCCTATACAAAAAAATGACTTTGCAATTTGGTTATTATTTCCTCTCCCAAATAAGGTTCTCTTTTTATTTGTAACATGGGTGAAATAAGACTGCTGAGTTATTTCTCAAAGGTTGTACTGCAGGACAACAAACATAAGTAGTCTGAGTGGCAGAAATGGCTCTTGGTGGCGGCTTCTGCCTGGTCTTCTGTGGAGGATCCTTGGTAGGCTGTGAAAGGACAGATCATTTCCACATGTCTTGCTCTAACTTGCGGGCATTCAAGACCATCTTCCTTGAGTCAGCCTTTGTCACTTAATATGTGGTAAGAAGTAAGTGGCCACCTGAAAGAAGAGGGTCCTTTCAGCCTCCTGACTTTTATCTGCTTGCCTTAGAGGGTTAAAATGCATGTCATTGTGGTGAATGCATTTGATTTAAATGATAAGACCAAGCCTTACAGTTCCTTTCTGGGTTCTGCTAGCTAAGTCTTAGGGGATTGTACACGTGCATTGTCTTTGTGGTAAAAATGATCAAGATGCAAACTCCTAAATTGATGTGTTTTTCTCTACTCAGTAATGCTGTGGCATAAACATTGTTGTCAGAGGCGCTGTTTTGTTCGGTGGTCATTTGGCAACAGTGAGTGCTGAAAACACAAAACACAATAGCGGACGTGCTGGAGCACTTATCTGTTCCCATGATCCTTTGTTAAGCTATTAAACTAATACATCTTAATGCCAGCAGAACTGCAATAATTTAAGGAATAGGTTTTGCAACGTGATTTTTGGGGAAGAGGGAAGGGCAGGGCTGAGAAGATTGAACCTGCCCTGTGTGAGTGTACTGGCCGTTCTTCCACACACAGCCAAAAAACAAAGTTCTTTCGACAAGTGATTATTGTTCGGTTTTTTGGACTGCAGGTAGTTTCAGAGCAGGGCTGCTAAAGCACTCTAGGGACCCCATTCCTTCCCCTTCCCTGTGCAGTTTTCCGGCAGCTGGTCAAACTTTTTTATGTTGGGGATTGGCTGAAATGATTTGGTCTCTAATTAACTCAACTAATAGTAAATTTATTCAGTGAAATACTGCCAGTAGTCCTGCATAATACTGGTTTAACAACTCACTGTTAACTTCAGTGCTTTCCTAAGTGGAAAGCCTTAACGGAGCCGGTGTTTGCCACTAGAGTGCAAACCACTAGAGGCTTCCGAAATGCCCAGGATTTCAGAACATCTCCTTTTTTTTCCAGTGGTTTAAAAAACATGACACTGCACAAGCTGGCCTGATGGATTAGCAATGACAAGGATGAATGATGTATTTTTAGGAAATCCGAGTATACTGTCTGTGCCTCAAGAATCCCATTCTGGCTGCAGCTACCTGAGCCAAAGATTTCTCAGCATATTTCTTCCCTGTCCTGCACGGAGCCCAAGGACTCAACTGTGCCCTGCAAAGCTTCCTGTTTACAGCCGTGCATCCTCCGAAAACAGAGCGCTCTCTGCTTCCCACATCTCAGAAGCCATAGACGGATCCCGTAACATCCTGTGCCTTTCCGTCATTGCAGCGCTGCTTTTTCTGAGAACTGCCAGGAGAAGTTGCTCACAGGATTGTTAACAATTGGTCATCACCTTCTGGATGTGTCAGACTGTCAAGTACCCCGGGCCATCAGGCTTCACTGACAAGGAAACAATATCAACAAAACATTTGCCCTTTGTTCCTGCTGTATATTGAGCTCACTGTGTATCACAGCAGATAGCACACTTCCTACACAGAGAAAACCTACTGCCTTTTGATTTGAGGCTGAATGTTATACCACTTAAAGTGCACAGACTGAACTTGCACACAAACATTGCTCAGTACCAAATGGTTCTGGCAGCTGCCCAGTTTATCTTCCCCGTTTGTCTCCTTGTGGTTACAACTGAGGCCCAGGTAGGTATGCCATCTGGTGACTCAAGGACAGTGCCGTTGCCTCTGTGAGGAGGAAAAAAAGTCCAGCCTCCAGCCCCCTTCGAAGAGGAGCCCAGATTAAGAATTTGTTCCTCTCATTTCTGCCTCTGCCATCTGCCCTACAAAGCGCAGCTATCGTCCTCAGCAGTTACTTAACAGTGTTCAAGAGAGACCGAGCAGGAATTATGAATTGGAATATAAAGAGTGAAATCCTCCTCAGTATGGAAAAAAAATAAGGCCTTACTAGTACCATAGATAATAACCCTTGTCTGCTGAGGGCAGCCTACACAGGCACACTTTAGGTCATGGGAAGACAAAATAATTAAAGTCGAGCATGCTCTTTTTTTCAGAAGTAAGGTTGCTTCAGACTGTATAACCCAAACCTGACCCCAGCCTTGTATCTACTTTTAGCGAGAAGAAACCTGGCACCATGAGAAGTGGGCTGCACCACCTCCCGCAGCAGCCCGCTCCCTGGGAACTGTCAGGGAGCTGCTCCAGTCCTTCCTCCGGTCCTGCCCATGGCAGAATGCTGGGATGTCGGTGTCTTTCTCTGTGTCATGCACATTGTGTAAATAAAGGTCATTTTTTGGCCTCAGTGTGCAAATCTATATTTGCCCTGTCTTATTAAGATTTCATGGAGTTTGGAATTCATATTGCTCTTGTTCAAAGGTTACCTCCAATTAAGCCTTTCCAAATCTATTTGGGATTATATATCCCTCACAACATTTCCATTGTTCCTGCAGTCAAAATGGCGTCACCTGCAACTTTGCACACCACATTATTAAAAGAAAAAGACTAGTTTAAACCGAAGACTATAATTGCACACCACTAAGTAAAATATGTACTCTAGCAATACTTTCCAACATACAAAAAGATTCAATTCAAAGTAGAATTTGACATCAAAAAAAAGTTGCCTCAAAGGCAACTCAAAAAAAGAGGCCTCAAAGCCTCTCTCTACTGAAGGAAAAAATTTTAAAATATAAAAAAGCTGAAGAAAGGTAAAATGCTTGATAAAAAGACTGAATAAACCCCAAATGCACTGCTGAAAGAGAGAAAAACCTTCAATTTGCATTTTAAATTAATGCAAAAAAAAAAGAAATGTAAGCCAGGGGAAAACCTACTTTCCTTATTCCTCAAGTAAAATCAGTAATGAAATCAAAGAGTAAACAGATCTTCCTTCCTACACATACTCTCAAAAATAGTTAATGGACACAGAATTTGTGTGAATTAGGGCTTTGGGAAAAGCAATGAGCTGCTGCCAAAACTCATTAACTCTACCAACTTCTTAATATTTTCCCCATCCATCTGGAATATACATACCCACCATCCTTCTCACTGAAAAATTATTTACACACACATGCACACATAACGTCAAACAAAAAGAAATCCAAAGGGACAATGCAATAACCTGGCACACGCTTTGGAATTTTAATGCATCTTTCTTGTCTCTGTGTATGTATGCAGTACCTCTGTAGGAACAGGAATATAAACTTTGTTCTTAAAAATCTTTCTTAGTCAATTGCTGGAATGCTGGCACATTATCAGGCAATAGATTTAGTGTGACATTGCTTTGTTGATGTTGGGTCTTTGATATTACCACCAGCAAGGTAATTCAGTTTGCTAGACTGATATTGGATAGGAAACTTGCTTTTTGCTTGGAGGGAATTTTCAACACCAGCTGAGTGCTTTGTCTCACAAGGGTATGTTTGACAAACCGTGTGACTGAGGTATATATATGTTTATGTCTGTGGGACTGCTATGCAATTTCTTTTAATTGGGTGGTATTATCTTGTTGCCAGATCACAGTAACAGCAAAGGTGACTCAAGTTCCCCATGAATTTTGCTGTGATGGAGTCCCCTAGGTAATTCAGGAAAAGTCCAGCCCAACCACATCCCACGGCTATTGTGTGATTGTCATTGAGTCAACAAAACAGTGTGACCCTGAGTGAATTTGCATGGGGCCAAGATAAATTTATCAGTCTCAATAACCTTCACACTTTTTTCTTCCTTCCTTCTATTTCAACGCATGCTAGTTTCACTCTGTAGTAGCACAGATGCTTTGTGAGCCATGGTGACCTTCCTTTCCCTTTCTAAATCTCACTACAATATTTCTTCCTCTGTCCAAAATTTTATTTGCTCTGTAGAACTTGCTACTGCAAGCTCTCAGAGTGACCTTGCCATGTCATGGCTCTAGAAAGGACGACACAGCTACCTGCAGGACTACAAAGTGGTGCAGACTGGCACTTATGAGGCCTTGCCACCTCTCAGAAAGAAACGCTTGGAGGAGACCTACAGCCTCATGCTTAATGGTATAGGTCAGCCTCTAGGTTAGGGCAGATTGTGTTTGTTGCTCCAGATCTCAGGCACTGTCCTCTGAAGTATAAAAGACAGCTTACCTGCTCTATCTGCTGGTCTGCCCATTTCTGTAATCCTCTCCTCTTGTGAGCCATCAGGTCACTTCAAAGCCTTAATCATTGCCACAGAGAGCAATTATTTCGAGGCTTCACTACTTCATTTTTCAGTGACAATGAAAGGGAGAGTTTGCATTCCCTAACTAAAAGTTCATAAGAACCATGTTAATTTTACCAGCTCAACCTGATGATAGGGCGCTAAATAAACTTAGCTGTATTTAGTCACGCTCTAGCATGACCACACTGTACCACAGTTGCTGGTCTTCTTAAATCACATTAGTACCAGTTGTCTGAGTCCTTCACTGATGCTACAAGCACTTCAACAGGTAAATTTGGCATCAGCTATAGAAGTCAAATTATTTGTGTTTGAATTATCCAAGAACTTCAGGGGGGTCCATCAGCACCGGCTACAGACTGTTCATTGTATTCACTATGTAGAGAAAACAAATGCCCTGAAATGAAACAATGAGTTATGTAGTTTTCAGGAACAAATATTCTGTTAAATACCTATTAAGAAACAACAACAACAAAAAGATATAGAAATGAAGTTACAGAGGTCTCTACCCACCCTTTTCCCTTTCAGCTGACGGTTCAAGCTCCATACCAGGAAGCAGGCGTATGACCAGTGCTAACTTTGCTCTGCAACGCTAATTAAGCACAGCCTCTGGAAGAGGTGCTGTCCTTTGGGAATGGCTGTTAGACTAAGGTCATGTCTGCACATCTCTGGTATTTGTCTGTGTGTCACTTTTATTTAAAGAATATGGAAATTAATGCCAACACCCTGGTTAACATTTCCTCTATCTCTGTTAAGCATTTTCTTCTGTTTCAGACTGTATTTGTGAGCTTTCTGATTGCTACATTTACCATAGTAATATGCTACTCTACCGTATTTAACATCATGGTTTTTTGAAAGTTCTGTACATCTAGGACACAACATCCATGATGTCTGAGAACTAAGTGATTAAATAGGCAACAATCCCTAGCATGTAGGTAACCCCACTGATTCTTACAAATTTATCTGAATATAGGGTTGCGTCTTCTAGCACAGTCCTTTCTCCCACATCACGTCTCAGATAGTGGCAATACATTTCCAGAAAGAATTTTTCAAGTATTTAGGCTCTGCATATAAGAATGTTTTGCTGCAGACTGACTAGGCAATGCAGGGCAGGATCTGGGGTTTTCTTCTGTGATATCCAGCAGCTCCTCATTTCCTCTCCAAATATATGCAGTATTTATAAAAGTGTTGTGTTTTGCTGGAATAAGTTACATCATACTGACAGCCTATTGTCCCTGCAACTTGTTAACGGACTCTGGTAAGTTCTTCATTCTCTCTTTTTCTGTACCCGAGGCAAGTTCAGCTGAGGACTGTGCTAGATGTCTCATAAAAATTCCTTTACAGCACCTCCCAAGGTGAAGGAGTCCTGGTGAGGCATTTGTCATCTAGACTGCCTGAAGACCAGAGACTGTATCTATGAAGACAAAAAACCACACCCAGTAAGAAAGCAGATGAATCAAAACTCTTGCCCCAACCTTTTCCTGCCATGCAAGCAAACACCAGCCAGACTGATCCAGAGGATGATCAGGTGGGAGCAGTAAGAGCAGCAGGAGGAGCAAACGGCAGCTGTGCTGATGCTCTGCAACAGCCTAGCAGAGGAGAGGAATTAATCCAGATTTGTTTCCTCATTAATTTCCTTTGTAATTCAGGTCCATGGGAAGCACTCTGCAGCTATCAGAAAGAGATCTAGTTTTAGTATATTTAAGAATAGGAAATGGAAGTGGAAAGTCAAGGAGTGAGAACGATCAGGTAGAATGTCCATGCACAATTTACATATGTCGTCTGTACTGTGAGCTTGCTTATGGAAAACATAGTCATCCATGAAGGCCTCAGCCCATGAAGAACACGACCCCTCAGGGCTCCAGACTCCAGTATAACACTGTCAGTCTCAGGGAATCTGGTTTCTTCCTTGCTTAGAGCAATGTAAACAGAAGCTTAATCTTGCCCAAAGAATTATATACCTTTCACTCTTCCCTTCCTAGTCACCTGCTCTTCCTGAGTAACCAGAAAGTGCTGAAAGAATAAGGTAAATAAATTCAGAATTTAGAGCTGGAGATGGCTGATTAATGTTACTTCCTCAGTGTCTGCTGAAATGCTGGAGAAAAGGGCATCCTAGAATTGTAAAGACTGCATTAAGGTTTTGTTGTTTCCTGGGCCATTTTACCTTTAATTTGTGAATATAGATCTCATCAAAATTAGTGTAGTTATATTCACCTTACAACACTAAGAAGAAAGCCCTTCCAGTCCCTCACATTACTGACAATATTAAAAATGTAAATTCTCAATTCTTAGTTATTTTCTGCTTCCAGTCACTTCCAAACTCATAATCTGACAGATACTTTTGTTGAAAGATATGCCCAGGCCGCTGAGGGAACTCTTCCAGCATACGCTTATATTATTCTTTTGCTCTCCTCCAATTTGTTATCAAAGCTATAATACAGAAAGAGTTTTGAAGTTTGACCCTGTTTCTTTATCATTTTACCCCCCAGGGGAAGATCTGTCTAAGGGGATTGGCATCTGAGAAGATGGTAAATCAGGCTACACCAATTTCAGAACAAGATCCCAAACATGTATTACTCAATTCTGCAAAGGCAGCATAAACCCATCCAGCAATGATTTTTTCCCCAAAAGCATGAGCATGAGGATTTCAGATCTCTACCTTTTAACCTGCTTGTTTTTGCACAGGTACTCTACATGACTTGTTTATGTCTCAGGCTCCGCTCATCTGGTCATAACTCAATGGTGTGGGTACTGCATTCAATGCAAAAAAAAGTTACTTCTGTGATGAGAGTTAAGAACCCAAGATCTTCCCAGCTGAAGGTTAAGTTGCCTCTTCCTTTCTTACTCCAGTTTAGTGCTATTGAGACAGAGCTGAAAGTTCTGCTGTGGAACAGAGACTTATAATACGTGGCACAAAACCAGCTGTTACCCTCTCCAATTAAATATTTTTGGAGATTGATCTACTCCCCACTGAAGTCAGTGGGTGGTTTTCCACTGAATTCAATAGCTTTTGGGTTGAGCCAAAATGAAGCAATGAAACACTAGGGCACTACAGCACATATAAAGAGCAAGACGGTACATTAGGGGCATGTGTTTTTTCATCACAACTGGTGTTTCAGGCTGTTAAACCACTGCCTCTCCCCATACCATAACAAAAGATATCTGGCTTCGAAAAGATAAATAATTTCAGTGTTTTTTTCTTCTATTGATTTTTTTTAGATGTGTCCAAATAATACATGCCAAAATGTGACTCAATTCCTACATTTATGTAAATTCATATAAGGTCTATTCTGGGAAAAAAAAAGTCCTTAGTACTTTTCAAAAATAATCACCTAACTTTTCCAAATTATGTAGGTACTTACAATAAGTATTGTTACATTCTCGTAGGAAATTACATGCTAGCACGCACACATATATTCAAACCCAAGGGAACTTCATAAAAATTTGCCTTGATGGTAGTTCATATGTCTCAATATCTGTTAACATTAGTCATCTGTGCATTTAAGTTTTGCTACATGTATAAACTATGTGGCACTCCACCCTTGTTGCAACACCAATTTGCAGTGTCTAGCATTTTTTTGTGGTTTAAGGACATATTGTTTATCAGGCCAGTGGTCTGTAGTAAACAGTATTTGCATAGTTGGAAAAAATAAAGGAGAATTAGAAAATTTTGCAGACACTGAGGTAGCTTAGTCAATACCTAGATATATAAATATTTTTTAAACTAAATTTACTGAAACAAAGTGAAGCCCTGAAGAGTTTGAAACTAATCATTCTAAGGTCACCTTTAAATGTAAAATCACTCTTGCTGCACAGGTACTTCATAGTAAAGCTTTACATATTTGATGAAATAACACTCTTTTTAAATAAGACTTCCTTCCATTCAGAGGAACATGACAGTGAGCTGTGCAGTGGTGGCTATAAGAAGAGGTGATATCAAACTGGGTTGCTCCAGCTGAATGAAGTAGACACTGAATAGCTGTAGGCCAGTGCTGATGGCAGGAAGGAACCAAAGAGTGGGGCAAGACCCTATTTGATGCCTGCTGAAATCTTTCACTGAAAGCAGGATCAAGATTCTACATGACAGCGTGCAAGAAAAAGATACGATTTTTTAAATTCAGGTTTGGATGATTTTAGAGAATTAAGTGTCTGTGAGATTGCAGAGGGAAAAAACTTAATTCCCTAGTTACCACACCCGTCTCTACCCTGTGATTAGCCGTCCTGCATGCAAGCTAGTTTGCCCATGGATTTTCTTTTTTAAATCAGTTCTTCTCAAAGCAAAATCCCTGTGTAGTTTGTCAAGGGATTGCTGCTTATATGAATGATGGATAATATTTCATTCAAGTTTGCTGCCTCCTCTCCAGTTTCATTTTCCACTGCTGTTCCTGTGGACTCTGTGCCCTCCAGTACTCAGTCAAGGCACCATGACATATTTCAAGACATGCAACAAACATGGCATTGGAACTCTAGCTATATATTTGCATATGGAGTCTAGAGGACACTTTAGATACGTTGTTCTATGGCTGTGTTAAATCCACTACAGTGGATGGGACAAGCTCTGACCAACGTGAATTTGAACCATTTTGCACGACTTGGTCTAGGGATGAAGATGAGTCCTTGCAACAGAGGCCTTCGACAAGATGTACGAGACCTGGAGTAGAATGAAGACTTAAGGAAATTGAATTAATCTGAGAATATTATAGAGAAAGCATCAGCAAGCTTTAACAGCAGTCTCTGTGGAAAAAGCAAGAAAGAACAGCAGGAGGCGGCAAGATTTATCTACTCCCTAAAATATGTTGATTTAACCATTCACCCAAATGAAAAGGGCTAAAACTTCACAGGTATGTATGAAATGAGAAAGAATGGTATTGTGTACCATTAGCATGAATATGTCCTCTGCAGCACAGCAAGAAGAAAGAAAATAACATAACTGGAAAAACTGCGGAGGGAAGAAAAAGGAAAACTAAGACATATCTTTGTGGACCTGGCATGGGGCCTCCCAAGCCTTTAGTTTGTTATGAGTAGCTGAGATATATTCTGCCTCATTTCACTTCTAGAGGAAATTACAAATCCTTACAAACCCCACAATAGTCATGCAGCATCAAATATTGAAAATCTGAGAAATCTTGATGCTTTCTGGGATATTTCCAGGTCCCACTTAATGCTTGACTCATGATGGCAATTATCCTCTCCACACTAGGGGTACAGTAACTAATTAAGTGGGCTCATAAAAGCACATTCAGAATCTGGAAGGAAAACATAACTGATGTGATTATATTCTGACATATTCTTCAATCCAAAGCAAGCCTAAAACTGTTTAAATCCAGAGTTCAAATGAATAGAAATCAAGTGCCAGGGATTGGAAGTACTGCAGTTTAATGTACCATTTACTTTAAAAGATATTTTTCTTTGGGGGAGTCATTCTTTATATTATACGATGTTTGGAGGCCGAGTTGTCTAATGACCACAACTAAAAGCTGAGTTATAAATACAAGTGAACTACTTAAACTTCTTTCATTATGAGGGAAGACTGATGGCTACCTTGATTTGTAGTCTGCCAAGTTAAAACAAGAGCAAGGTACTGGACCTCCTGGAAACCAAATAAGCTGCACATCCTGAGCAGACCAGAAGGACAACACTAGAAACAGGCATGCTTGCACTCTCTCTTGAACTTTGAGTTCCAAAGAGGACGATTAAAGCTCCCATGCTCCTGATAGTAATTCAGCTGCATTTGTATCACACCTTTACGTCCTTCCTATGGTTTTTTTTTTTTACAATCTATTAAACATCATTAAAAGAAGGAAAAAAAAAAAAAAAGGAAAGAAGAGAGGAAATATTAAAAAAAGGAAAAAACTAAAAAGAAAACACCCCAAACTTTCCCAGAGAAGAGAATATTAACAAAACTAATGTATTTGTACTGACCTTGAACTAGGGAGTCATGGACCAGAATTTGCTGAGTAAGGAGCTGTGTAAAAAGGACCAAAATGTCTTTCGGTTTTTTTCTATATCTATGCCTGAGAAAGTCACCAGTCATGCCTTTACCCTATTGAACTTCTCTGAAGGTGATGCTGCAAAGAACACACTTTTCATGTTGTGAGGGGAAGAGAGAAACTCCCTACACCATCCTGGATAATTTAATGACCAAAGTCCTTCTCTTTTCCCAAAGGCATTTGCTGACATTCCAGCTGCTGATATATAAATGGGTCTATAAGAAAGAGGAAGGGAATTGCTTGGAAAGTGGGGAAATGATGCCCAAAGGCTTACTAAAAAACCTGTGATCCACACTTTCTGTTTTTACTGTGTCAATTAGCTGATATTCCAGTCCGTATATAAATATACGTGCATCTGTATTTGTGTGCATGTGGTATAAATACATATGTAGTTTATGAACTTCATAATCTGTTTGTGTGTGTATAGCTTTTTACAGATTTCTGATGATTTTTTCTTTTTACTTTACACCTTTTTTAGCATTTATATTTAATCAGGTAAAAGGTGGAAGACTCTATTTTGTATCTTCTGGGCACAAAACAGACTAGGATATCAACAGTATTTGACAAGGTGACGTTCCTCCCCCATCTCCATACACTCACGTTCACACACAGACACACACATGCTCAAAATATAACAACTTCCATTTAGAGAATGGAAGAACATTACAACTCAGAGGAGTCCTTTCAGAAGCAGCAATAGCTCTCACTGAGTGTTCAGATCATGGGATCACACTGTCACATGCAGTTTAGGTGGCTGATTATACCTCGATGACTTCACAGCATTTTGCCAAAGACCTTAAGTGTTTTTAATGCTACCATTGAAGATTCCCCTCTGCAGCTAAGTTTCAAACACTTGAGAGTCTGAAGTACTTTCATTACAGGTCTCTGACACTGTATTTTCCACGCTGATTCATGCTTCTGAGAACAAAATTATATCAATAAATAAAGCCTGCATGTGACAGCATGTCTTGAGAGACTCAATAATATAAAAATATGTTTTAGCTACTTACGTTAATTGATTTTTAGCCAATCCTTAAACATGTCTGCAATTGCTACTGTCTTCTCCCTGAAATTATAGCCCTCTCTGTGCCTAAACTATTTAGTCTTTCAGAAGTTTGACAACAATTTCTCAGTGTAATTATTTTGTTCCATGGCCCTCCGCTGTAAATTACTTAAATTCTAAAGCACAGAGGTATGTTCACCTGCTCAAAATGCTACATTGGCTGAAAATATACAATGTTTTTCTTTTCAATAGAACTACCACTTTAGGAAAATAGCAAGCCATTTCTTTTATGTCTCCTCTTCAAGGCATAATGCTTCTTTTTATTCATTTTATACTCTATGTAATTGCCTTTTGTTTTAGCTAAGCATTTCTAATTAACTGCACCATGAGACAATGATATTGCATAAGCACACTCAAAAACAGATGAGTTTGCCTCTTGTAACAGAATAAAAGTCTATTTCAAAGTAAAGAGGAGTTGCCTAGTATTATGGTCTTTAGTGTAACGTTCATTTATTTTATATAAAGGAAAATATCAGTCTTCTGAAGTCAAGGGGCAATGATTTTAATCTATGACTTTTAGTAACGGAGGCTGAGCTATTCAGAGCTATCTAGGGTTTTAGCTACAAAACTGCAATTAAATGAATGGGAACTGCGTGGCTAAGCTTTCTGCTTGGTATTCAGTCATAGCATCTACTGTAGGATCCTAAAAAACTGGAAAAGCTGCTGTCAGCTTTGAAACCGGCTGGATTGCTTAGCCTGCCCACTTACCTTAAGCCTTGTTGGGCAAAGGGTAAACCTTGACATAATTGTTGTGTTTTCCATTTGGCAATAAAGTGTGTAAATCTCTTCATGTTAGTACAAAGCTTTTGTGCTTATAAATCTTGCCTGTCACTACAGCTGTAGAATTGATGTAGTAATCAGATGGGGGACAGTCACTGTCTTCCTGTCCTGAATTTAAGAAGCAATATTCAAACAGGAATAACAACAAAACAAGACAAACCACAACAAAAAAAAAAATTGGAGAGGTTGCTGAAGAGAGCTCTGACTCACAGCACAGTGGGCTGTAACACAGAAAACTGTCTGGTAGCTGCAGGGCAGCAGTATCTCCAAAAGCTCTGTCACTTCTTTTGTCCATGTTATCTTATATTTGAACATTTCTTTGTCCTTCTATCTGGAAGGTGATAATCCAGCACGGGCGGGTTAGAGACTACGCTCCATTATTGTTATAAGCCTCAAAGTGAGCCCAAAAGGAAAACAGAAGGGAGTGAGAAAACACTGAGACAAAATAATAGTATTCTATCTAATTCATCTAGATACTTTCAAATGTTACAGCGCTCACTGCTTTGCTGCTGGAACATGCTCACACACGCTGGACACTGTTGCAGTGGGGCGAGGATATAACCCAAACTCACTGAGATTCTCCTTATTTTGGGTGTAAGCCAGTTCACAATAGACATGTCAGAAACACTTCCACCCCACAGAAATCAGGGGGAGGTGGTCAAGGGCTGCCAAGCAAGGGGTCGTAGGGAGGATTTGGTACAAATTCTTCTGTTTCCCTGTGGGTTGGTGCAACCAAGCAGTGCCCTGAGGAGTATTGCTGCAATCTATTCACTGAATGACTCAATGCCAGAAGTTTTGTCTTTTGTTATTTGCAAGCTAGAAGGCAACATAAATAAATTTTTCCTTGTGATGAAAATGGAATATTTTAGGAAAGGGTATACAATGTTTCTGAGCCCTTTTAGCTTAAAAAGGGAAAGTGACATCTGATGTGGTATTAATATGAAACATCTTTAAAATCTGGTGGATAAAGCAATTTAAAACCTGATTGCAGGTGACTTAAGAAAATGAAAATTACTACTTTTCTGGAGATGAATATTTATTGGGAACTATATAGCTCCCTATGCACTATGCAGCTGCTTATGGTCTTACCACACCAGAAGGGAGAGAGGGAACTGCTGGGAGGCTCCAAAACGGCAAAGCGCAGGGAACCACGGAACCAGGGAGCCATAGAGCTCGCCACTGCCACAGTCCTTCAGATCAGCTGAGAAAAATAGAGGGAGAGGCTGAGGAATCAGGAAGAATCATTCTGGAAGGAGGTAACCAGGAGAGTTATTAAATTTAAATTGTTAAATTTTATTGAATAAAGAGAACAAAAAGAGCTACCACTGGGAGCAACAGGGCTACTAAACCCAATATTTCTAATTGCCTCCATGGAGTAAAAACTTCCTTAGCTGAGATCATGTTGGATACTTGCAAATGTGTTTCCGTTCTGTCCTTAGTTTCAAGAATTTGGGAATGCATATCTATCAGCTGATCACAAAATTCATACAGTCTCCTAATAAAGATTTTAAATGTCACAGTGAACAAAATTAACAGAGAGTTTCAGTAAAACAAAAAAAAAAACCCACCCAGAAATTATTGATGATCAGATATTTACTATGACCTGTTGCCCATATTTGTCTAGCATTAGTGTAGGAGCAAGTTATTTTCATGGATAGAGTTGTTCTATGGAAACATTCCCTTTCATGGGTCCATATCTGTACATAAACCAAAAATATTATAAACAAGTGTAAGTCTTTAATTTCACATAAATCCCTGTTTTGTAGTAGAAAATAATCTTTCATTTTAAAAATATTAGAAAATAGAAAATGAAATGTTGTTAATCTCTACCTCCCTGCCAAGTTTTCATTCCCTCCTGAGTAGAAAAGTTCATTTATTCAGTGATTGTGAAATGTAAAAAATGTTTTCTTTTACATCTTCAGGATTTTATCCACCTCTCTAAACCACACACCCTGTTGTCATTGTCAAAGGGTCACAACAAAGAGATTTTGAAGTTGCAAGAGCAGGTTCTAAGGGAAAATGTAAATCTTTCATAATCCAAAGATCTCTTTTTTTTGATACCCTGTGGACCACATAGATAATATCAATATTTTTTCATAAGTTCTCAGACCACCCATAAGCATCAGTAAAGATATAGCCATGCATATATGCATGTGCACATGAAGATGTAGAGTATGATACAGAACTGTTTGGAGAAATATTTTTCTTACTTCTATAAAACAAATAATAAAATCAATGAAAAGATTTGCACAAGGCAAAGAAGAAACAATTCTGGACTCCTTTATAGCCACCAGGCAACTGTGCAAACATACTTTTTAAATTGCATATGATTCCATCTCTTTGCTACAACTCAGGTCCCCAAATTAGAGAGAAAAAAAAGTTGGAAGTGGTGGCTCATTTTGTTTGTATACACGCCCAATTCGCCTGAACCCTTTCATGTCTTCTTTTCCTACTTCTTTTTCCCACATTCCATTTACTTGTCTTGTGATCTTTCAGTGCACAACTCTGACCAGAGTGCACAACTCTGACCATCACAACTCTGACCCAGAAAACAGCTGCCAGAAGATGCTTCCAAGGTGATGTTCTCCCTTCCAGTTTCACCTCCAGGAAGAAACTTGCCATCATTTGAGTTGTCACCATAAATAAATAAATAAATAAATAAATAAATAAATGCAAATAGATGTGTTCCCTCCTATAATATAAGGATACTGAGAGCTAAGTTTATGTAGCTCTTTTAAGCAAGAAATCTCCATTGCAGTAGACAATGCATCTCCAGTCTCCAGTTCCCTCTTTGGTGAATGCATATTAGGCACTAGGATCTTGAAAAAAAGTTGATCACTGCGAAAGATGATTATGTCAGGTAACTCACACCTATCCCTACTTTTTTGAAAGGAATTGCTCTTAATTAGTATCAAAAGCTACAGCTGGACTGATATTTTTATAAGGAACAAGGCAGAACACTGTGCCAGGAAACCAATGTGAATATCCTTCTTCCCTCTGATGTTGTTTTTCAGGTGGATTTGTGTATTTGTCTTTCACCTCTTCCTGAATTAGCTTTGCAGAAATACTTCAGCCACAAAAGACTTTCTGTAGAGAATAGTAGGGGAAAACACTTCCTGCATGTGAGCTCCACTTGGTGCACAGTAACAGAAGGCTCACTAGGAAAGCTGGTTTTGGATCTACAGTTCTTTCCTGGTGTGAATCTAAGCAATGTTTTGTTGTACTCATACGGTGTTTTTTCATGGAAGGTAGGATTCCTCACACCTAGCTCTAGCCATCTGAAACACAGGCCTCTAGTCTGAACCAATCCTTAAGGGTTGTATTATGGATTGTAGTAAAAAAGAGGGGCCCCCTATTGAGTAAGTCAGATATTTGTCTTAGGCAAGATGGAGAGTCCTCCAGACGTGCCCGTCTTCCTCCACCGACTCCAGAGGGAGCTTAGGTGATTTGTTCAGACCAGATTACTAACCCTCATGTGGCTAACATCAGGCCAGCCTCAGCTTGCAGGATAGTACCCCAGATAAGGAATGGCAGAGCAGAGCATAGCTTCATCCATTCTTCCTATACTAACCTGCTTTCAGTGTACTCCTTCTGAGGGACGAGTTCCTTCAGCATGTTTTGGGAATCAGGGCATATTTCGGTGAGGAAGAGAGATGCACTCTGCCTCCTTTGTTCAAAGTTCCATGAAGCTCCAGCATTAACTTCCCAGAGTTAACTTTTAAGGAACAGGCTGCAGAAAGAGAAACGATCATCAAACAGTTCTGCAGGATAGATCAGCCTGGCATTAAGTGCTCAGTTTGTAAAACAGAAAAGTGAATTGTGTGAGGAGAATTTTCCTATTGAATTAAATAGCTAGTCATAAACTCACATGCCACTCTCACAGCCTAGACTGTTGTGACAGCCATGCCCAAGTGAGATGGAAGCTATAGGAATATTTATTCTTATTCTGTTAACAGCTCTTAGGGAAAAAATTTAAGATGGTTTCCAGAATAGTTCTCTGTGCAGAATGACTGTCCTTGCTATAGGCCCTTAGCTCCATTCAAATAACTCCATGAAACACCACATAAAAGCCAGTGAAAATAAAGTGTGGAGCATTCAAAACTATCCTAAATTTAGAAGTCTGGTATTTTATGTCACTACTAGTTATCCTACCCCTATTTTAATCCTCCGCCCATATCATTTCTATTTTCATCTAAGCTAACCATGTAGCTATTCTTATAACTTTGCCATTCTTCCAAGTAAAATCACTGTTTTTCTGCTAAGACAGGCTATTGAGTATTCATATACCATTAGAGCTTGCACACATCTTCAAAAGTATTGAAAATATATTTGAAAGACACGTTTTTTTATGTAATTTCACATGGTAAAAATCGCCACCATGCTTTACACATTAAGCAGCTGATTCCAGAGAAACATCTGCAACCATTTCAGTTACACCAGAATCAAGTCACTTTGGTTCTGAATCATTATTTGAACTTAAGTGTCTTTTTTCACTGTGAAACACTGTGATACCTCTCCTATGATGATAAAAGACAATCATCAGGACTTCTTTGCTTTATGCTGAACTACTTATTTCAACATCCCAGTAGTGGAATAATTTACAGCACGCATGTTGACTGATGTCCAGGTTTACACCTCCTAAACGTGACAAGCTGCAGGTATGAAAACTGGGTGGTGTCTTAAAAGGATATAGCATTTTCTGGCACACATTTAATGTATTTTATCTATGAATGATAGAATACTTGCAGAATTAAAAGTACCTCTTCCATCTTTGCAGTTGATAACATATAATTAATATACTGACTATAGTTGATAATTGAGCTATTCATCCAAGTCGCTCTCTGGGGCTGGGGGAGCGAGATGGGGAGAAAAAAAAAAAGAAGAATTTTCTTATGTTCATGGTGTAAGCCCTCTTTGCAGTATTTCCAGCTCCTCTCTGAAAATGTAGAAATACATTTCTATTGGTGCTGCTAACTCTGAGGGAGACCCTTAAGATAAAACTACACTCCTATAGTATAATATGTAACCCAAGATTGTGTAGCTTATCTTCCTGATGGCAACTAATGTACTCTGGTAAAGCAAAGCCTAGTTTTCTGAAGGTATCTAAAATCCCACATGGTTATTTGAATAATTTCTTGGAGTGTTGCAGAAGGCACTAAGGTGATGTAAAGTGTCTATGCTTGGTCTCAGGATTCTTTTATAGAAAGCAGTTTTGTTTTCCTCACTTGACGCTGGTCTAAAAGAGGCTGATGCTAAGGTTAATGGGCAGACACTGACAGACTAAATCACATTCAGATTTATCCTTTCAAATTTTTAACCATCAAGTCTACTTTTTTTGCATAAGTTCTAAAAAATATCCCTATCAGAACTTGGGTAGTTATAGTCAAATTATGTGATTTGATATTATTCGAAGGGAAAACTGTACCTTTAACTACTAGCTGGAGTAAAACCTGGTGCATGACAATTTCTGTTCCTCTTTGCTTACCAGAAGGACAACCTGCTGAGCAATTTCCATTTCTCCCATTCCTTCTGTAATAAAAAGCAATAGTGACATTGGAAAGTCCTGTCCCAGTTGCTCATGACTGTTCATGACTGCAGGATCTTATGCTCACAGAATTCCAATACATTCACTAAGAGTAATAATGATCTTCTAATATTGAGCAGGGGGGGAAAAAAAACCCAAGAAATATTGGTAAGAAACCCTCACAGACACATGAAGGATATACATGGTATATGAAAGATACACAGCACAATGTAAGAAGAATTTGACAGAATATTGCATTATGGTATGACTTTTTTCTTGAGGTCAGAAATGCTTTTCAGATTTCAAAATAGGAAAGTAAGTTTCCAGGGATATGGATTTTCATGAAAGGTTTTAATTTTCCAGGGAAAAAAAAAAGGGGGGGGGGGGTGTTCAGTTGGAAAACTGAAACAAAATAATTTGACTTAGGTAATTTCAACTAGTTAGCAGGACATCAAAATGCTTCTTCTCATTTGAAAAATGGTGACATGAATTAGCTTAGTATTTCTGAATCAAAATGCTTTATAATTTCTGCTCTACTATGTGCTTTGACCTTTTGTCCCAGATTGGAAAATAAACAGGTGCTGAAATTAATAAATGTGACAGAAACTCCACTTCCATTCAGCTGTATTTATTTCCATGTGCAGCACAGTTAAATTCTGGAGGGCCTTTTGCAGCATCCTGCACTCCAGAAAGAAGAACCAGGAGGAGAGGATTTGGGAGCACCCTGTATTTCCAGCTAGTGCTGTCTATTATACCACTAATGGAAACGGCCTTTACAGAGATGAGAACTAATAACATATACAAACTTGATGGCCACATATCAGCATACGTTTCAGCTGAACAGTTTCAGGTTTAATTTGGAAATGACAATAAAACTAACAAAACAGAATAGTATTTTTAAACTGCAGTGCATTTGGCCTTTGCTTTGCCATTTCCTTCTTTATTCCTCATGCCATTTCCATCCCATAGATGTGCTTTTTCTTATTGTTTTAAAGAGAATGTAATACCTAATATCTGTCGATGAAATAGAATAGGGGAGAGGCAAGTGGGGGTGATTAAATTTTTTTGCTAAGTTTTTTGCAAGTTCAGTACAGAGATGAGTTTAACCCACAAACTTGGCACTGGATTTGACGTAAACTTTAGGGAGGAGGGTGCTGCTGACAGGCAAAAATGCAGTTTGTGAAAGCTCCATAGTGCTTCCCTCCCTGCTCTGCAACCAGAAATACTGCAGGGGTGTGCAGCACAAAGGGAGACGAGATGCTGGTGCAAGCAGTTTCTTGCATTCAGCAGAACAGGCCCTGGCTGTGGGAAGCTAATATAGGTTTTGAAAACAATCTTTGGAAGCAGTGTAGATTTCTCAGGAAGCTCTGCAGGTGGCCCTAGAGCTGAGCTTTTAAAAGCACAAAGTTTTTAGGCATCATCACACAGATCTGCTGTATACTTAAGCCTGTTCTTAGAATGGATGCAAGGTCCCTAAACACAAGGTTGTTATAGTAATAATAATAATAATTAATTATAATAGCGCTATTAACAACAGCTGTGAACACTCTACCTTACGTATTACTTAAAAGGGAAGCTCAAAAGCTAAAGTGTAGAAATAGCTTTTTATTGGTTTCTCCTTTCTGTGATATTCATGAGTCACAGATCTGTCACCAAAAAAAAAAAAAAAAAGCGCTTAGACCTGCCTCTGTTTAGCTAAAGTTGGAGAAAGATGATGCAAGCTGTTTCACCCACTGCTGACCGAGCTTCTTACTCGGGGCACGACAGAACTTGACTGCAAAGTCAAGAATCCCTGTAAGCGGTAGAATGGGAAAGGGGTATCCCTGGAGGCTGCTCTGTCTTTCATTGCCAGCCTCTATAATTATACACTGCCTTTCAAAGGAACTTGTGAAAGCTGTCTTTGCAGCCTGCTTCTTTTTCCCAGGCCGTGGGGAAAGTGCATCATAGCCATGCCCTGCCAAATCCAAACACCTTACAATCAAGCATTTCTAAATATGGCTCTGCAGTAGAGCTGCTGGGAGGAAAAAAATAAATAAGATAAAACTTTTTTTTCCCCTGAAAAATGGCATTTTGTCCAACCCATCAAACTTTATGGAAATAGCTAGATTGTGATGAATGTCTCACCTGGAAAATTTTTTAGGTCCAGAACATTACTGAAGATTGGGCAGTCGAAAGGCTTTGTAGTAGCTGATAGCTCTAACTGTCTGATATTTTTCTTCACATTTCCAGGTCACTAGTCCAAACAAACTGTGTTTGTTTGTACTTGGCAAAATCTTTCAAAACCTTGAACCTCTTTGTAAAGTGGAAGTCCTCTCAATCTAGCCCTAGTGTCAAAAACGTTGTCAAAGCCATGCATAAAAAAAGCCTTTGTGCTATTACTAACAAATGCATACTTACAGCACGGATAACAAAGGATAAATGCATGTCCTCCTGTGTGCTTATAGGCAGGGAAGAATAGCTATTTTTCTCTCCATGGCCTCATGTGGTAAGAAGCCAGATCATTCCAGCTCATGTTATTGCATTCCTCGGGAACATTCCTGTACAATACTGCACTGCTTCCCTGGTGCTAAGTGATAAGGATTGTAACTCCTTGACTTGGACTGGTGAACATTTGTGCGAGCAGATTCAACTTCTTGTGTGAGTAAAAGTGCACTGACATAGGTATGGACTGCATAGGCTACCTCTGGATCAGGGAAGGCAAACATAGATGTGTCCCTCAGTTGCTCTTTTCTCAGCTGATTCAGGGGCCCGAGGCTAAACTTGTTGTGTTATCCGTTCCAGTGACTGTGCACTTTGGAAGGATAAAGAACTATTTTAAGTTCTCATTTATATGGTGTGCTATAAAATAAGGCCCAAGATGGATGAACAGGGGCTCTGTTTTTTAACAACAGTGACTTAGAGATTTGCACATCAGCCATCTCTCCCTGTAGAGTCAGACAGATTTACAGTGCCTGGAAATGTTTGCCAACAAAGATGTTATTGTAACTCCAGTGCAGGTTCAGGGAAGTTTATGAGGTAGAGTTAAAAACTGCTCATATTGTCTTCCTGCACTTGATGTATAGGAGAGACAATATGCCAAACGCATTGCTGAGTTAAAAGCAAAGCTATTGCAATGTTAGGATTGTATCTACCATCAAGTACCTCACTTTCTGGTCTGTTGCCTCCACCCTTCACCTAGAAAAGAACTGCCATATTCAGTGCTCCCTGAGTGACTGTGGCCAACTCAATTATCTTTTCTGTGTTTTTGCTTGCACAACTGATAAACAGGGGCCATGTTCATTACCTGACTCAAATTATTTGCATCTGTCCTATTCTTTATGAGAAAGTTGCCTGGTCTTTCATCTGATTCGTTGTGGTTTACAATACTAATAACTGACTTTTCTCCCTCAGATGCCATCAAGGATGTGTCACTAAATGGCAGGTCTTTTCTGTAAGTGGGCATAACTCCATTGGGATTCCCAGCAACTGAACTTTTGTCTGGATATTCTTTTCCTTTCTGAAATATGATAGTGTAATTTTTTTTTCATATTGACCTCTTGGGTTGCCATTTTTGCTTATTCTAAACACCCGTCCACTGCTAATACAGTTATTCAAGACAGCTCATAAATCTTAATCTAAAGACAGTTCCATTTGCTAGTGGGGAACAGGAGGGAGCTCTGTTTCTTCTGCTTGTAATTCTTGGAGTGTACAAAGGTGTCAAATGTGTTTATATGCCTAAAATGCACCTTAACTAAACCCCTTCTGTGGCTTTCAAACTGAATATTGGTTCTGTTTTTAATTAGTGAGATTTTAAATAACTTTGGTCCCTTATTTATTCTCTTGGAGAAAGTTAAGTAGGCTCCATAGTAAACATCCTGCTCAGGGAAGATCCCCTGCCTCATTTCTTCTACACTTTGCACTGATTGTGTTAAGCCTATGCGCAAGAACTAGTGCTTTCCTGTGAATACATCACTGACATTAGCTGCACATTCCTTGGATAGCAGCAAAGTATTCATCTGTCTAGACACAGCCAAATAAGAGCACAAAGCTTACTTTGAGCAAATCACTAACGACTTCTGTTGGCCAACAATGGGCAGAAAGGTTCTCTGATCCCTGTAGCTGTGGTGCATGGGAGTAACTCCAGGATCTACGCGGACTAAGTCACTGCAACATTTTCTTCTCCATTATTTCCATTCTAGGAAGAAAAATATGATCCAGAGAGACTATAAAGAAATGTGGGAACACAGCCAGAGTAGTCACTGCTAAATCTCTCATGTTGGTGTGGTCATTTTTTAATAGCCCAGGTGTAACATAATGTTGGAGGGATATACAACAGGCAGATGGTACCTGGCCAATCGCTCTGTTGTTGGAATGGTTCGGTTTCTCTCACATTATTATCCAGTTCTATGTTTGGAACATTACTTTGTTTAGGCTGAAACTTTAGCATTGAATATTTTTTCTACTTGTGGTGAAGGCAGATTTTCTCTTTGTGATCCATTTGAATTTAGAAGTAAAGTTTTGAGAGGAGCCTACTTCCTTGGTTTTAGGAAATATTTGCCCAGAAAACTGACCCTTTAAAGTACCCAGAGCCAGATTTAACAATATCCTCCATTAGAAAGAATGAGAAAACTGTATACATTTAAGGCTAGCATATGAAAAGAGCATGGTGCGAGGAGCTTCATTCATTGCCTGAAAAGATTTTCAGGCCAGAATGAAAATTGGATTAACTGAAGCACCATTTCCTAAGATTCTATTTTGGCTTCATTTTTTCATTAGAAACAAGCAGAATCCTACTTAATCAAAGTAGGATTAAATTGATCATTTAATACATTTTGAATAGCACAATAATGTAGATTGTCACAGTACATGCCACTAATGTCACCTAGAGAGGCTGACCTTCTGTTGTGTGTGGATTTTCCAACTGCTTCATAAATGAACATTTTAACAAATTTTTAATGATCTTCATACCAAGAAGAAGCCTTGAGATTACCAGTAATGATACTACAAACAGCACAATCTCATTCATTTTCCATTGACATTAAAGTCACTGCATCATTCTAATTTTATTGCAACCCATAATAAAGGCCTAAGTGCTTGGATCCTTGCAGTTTTGTTGAAATACAGACACAGGAGGCCTTGTGAACTGTATGCTTGGTACCAATGAGGCATGTAATGCTTCAGTCCGTTCAAAGGCTTTAAGCCTGTGAAGGCTTGTGAGGAAATGAGAGATAATAAATTATTTACATGAAAATATGTTAAACAAGCAGGAACCAGTGTCAGTAAAATGAGTGCATTCGTTCTGCTTCATGAACCTTCTCCTGCTTCTCTTGCTGGGAACACCAAAGAACCAGTGTTTCTTCACTGCTACTTTGCCACTACAATGTACCATGCTGTAGAGCACTGTAGAGTGGAAAAAAAACAAAGAGGTGACAAAAGGGGTTTTAAATATTTCCCTCTCTCTCTCCCTCTTTCTCTCTCTCCACTCAAAATACTTTCCTTAGCCCACCAAATCTATCTAACAGAAGGTCCTCTGGCTTTACACGTGCTGCCGTTGTCAGCTGTCCTCAGCCAAGCTATGGATACAGCAGCAGGGGAAAAGCTTTTCTTTCAAACATTGTATTATTATTTCAGGATACTGATAAAGGATCTGTGATGCAGCAACAAGTATTTAGGTGACTTGTCCTGTCCTTCAAAATGTATACCCAAATGGCTCAGACACAGCTAAAGATTTCCTGCAGGTAAACTAGAATTAACTGAAATAACAGCTGGCTTTGAGACAACTGATTTTCCAAAGTACACTAAGCACACTGACGGGCTTTTTGCCCATTTGCAAAAAGCAAATATTTATTTAGAAGCAGAGGTTTATCTAGAAGCAGGTGTCAATGACAGCCTAAGAACATGATCTTTACACCTCTGTGGCCTCGGCTGGCCTTGCAAGGAGTGAAGTTCAAGGTCATCAACAAGGAATGTTCCAGCAGGTTGTCATATTTAGTATAAAATAGCACACTCATCAATCATCTCTGTGAAGCAAACAGGATTTTGACAAATGGCACGTTTGTACAAAGTGCCTGAAACTATTGCTATTTCAGGAGGTTTTGCTCTTTTGTCAAAGTAGAAGAGCTAAACCTATTCCATCTCTTTGTGTAGTAAAATCACCTGTTGTACCGTGGCACTACTGTCTTGCCAATAACCAGCCTGAATACTTGATATGTGCCTATTCCCCCTGCTCTGCTGTAGTGCACTGCACACATCATCCTCAATAGCAATGGAGTAAATAGGGTTCGTCCATCCACTTCAGTTGACTGAAGGTGGAGCCCTGTTCTCCAAAGGCTCCACAGATAGGGCTCGCTGGCAGTAGGATAAGACACCTCTCCCCTCAAATCCACCTGGGGATGAAGAACCATGTCTCTCAACTGTCCTTCTTATGAGTGTGCTTTCTCTTTTTTTCTTCCTCTTTCCTCTTTGGTATGCTAGACAGACATCTTATTTTCCCAAAGAGTCTTCTGTCATTTCATTACACAGCCTTTATTTTTGCCTGTGCTGGTGCAATGTTCTTCAGCAGTACTTGTAGGTAGATACCTTGAGAGGTGGAAGAGCTGATGAAGAGGATGGCAGCGGTGAAGATTTTGTCTCCAGATAGCCTCAGCCTCTCAACTGTTACAAGACAGTGATATAAATGAGACACAAGAGGAAAGCTGGAATGTGACAAGCGAATACACTGTCAGTGGTTTATGTCTTCTTAATATGCCTTCATTTCTGAAATTAGGCAGTGCATTCTAGTATCTTTCCTCCTTCAGAAATGCTAGTCTGTCAAAACCAACAAATACAGATTGAATGCTAAAAATAGGTAAGACAAGTATCTGTTTCCCATGTTTTGTAATTCTGTTTTTTTATTTTGAAATTTGTTGTGAATACTGTTGTTTGGGGGGATGACTTCTTTTCAATTTGTTGTATATAGTGTTTTGTTATTGTTTTTGTTACCTTTATAAGTAGGTTTTAATAGTACTATTATTCAAATTTTATTGTGCTTTCATCGAGCTCCCATGACTGTACTCTTACAAAACATCATATTTTATATCCCAAAAACCTCCAGTAGTATCAGTGTGACGATCTTCAGCACCCCTTAGTCTAAACAGCAAACGTTATCTTTGAGCTCATTATCAGACAGTTTTCCCTCCCACCCATAGGCTCAAACATTTTGACTCTCCACAGCTCCAGTCTTTTTGGGCATGCTACATTTCCCATTCACTCTGTAAGTCCATGGAATATTTGAAGATGTGTAGACACAGGGAAATCCTAAGGATTCCTTTATTTTAGTTAGCATGGGAAATACACCATTCCAAGCAAAATCATACATATTTCCCTGTCTTGGCTTTCTTGCATTTTTGAGCAGCTGGGGGATATCCTTCATCTTTCACATTGCTCCTTTTCTGTCTTTATTGTAGATATCCAAATACCTGATTTCTTCTCTGGCTCTTCATTCACAAATAATTTGACAGAAGCATTTCCCTGCTGGAATGGCACTTCCCCGTCCTACCTTATGTCCATATTTCCTGTTCCCATGTGTGTCTTTGCCTTCACCTCTTTGGCCTCTCTGTTTTTAAAGGGCTCTACCAGAACTTTTTTGTTTGGCTCTGTCTCTGAAGAAATGCTAATGTCGTAGACCCCAATGCGTCATACAGGAGCTTTCCCCTAAGCTTCAGCTATCCTATTGTTTTGTCTGACCAAGTCTATTCACAAGATAATAACACTTAATGAGTCCTTCTCTCTCTCTCCTTCCCACAGACAGACTTGTAGACGCCACTCTTCGGCTTTTTAGCGTTAAGAGTAGGAAGCAGTCACTACAAAGGCATGTCTACATTGCAGGCAGAGCTACGATTGTATGACATGCACACGTACTTGAGTTACATTTACAGTACTCCCAGTACCTTGCTGGGCTACTGGGGGCCACTGTGTGAGCCCCAGCAGACTGTGTGCTTACCTGTGCCCTTAACCTGTGCTAAGCTACAGCCTCCTGCAACTCCATTTCCATTTGCAGCTGAGTTCCTCCAAGTACATTCCCACAGGTGTGTATCCAGCAGACGTCCTGTTGTACTGTAAATATTTTGAAAGGCTGTCAGATAACCAAATAACACCAGCAATTCATAAAACCAATCTGGAATCCATGTAGTTATTGAGGAAGTTTCTATGCAGACAGGAAAAAAACAGACTTATGCCTGGTAAGAGTTATTGTGTTATAGGAAAGTATTTTCTGAAAAGGTGACATTGGCCAATTTTATACTAATAGTATCATCCCAACATAAGCACCAAAATGGTCTTAGCAGGCTTACAGCTATACTCCTACAGTAACTTTTGATGTCAGGGTAGTACAGCCAGGTGCATATTTACTGAGCAGCAAAGGGGAATGTATTTCTACTGGGTTGCTCCAGTCACACACTGGCACCGCTGGGCATCCTCTGTACTTACAGCCTTGAATAAAAGTACTCTCCGGACACAGTTTAAACCTGTAAAATATGCGAGCAGCTAGTAATCTATTTCCGTCAAGATTTGTCTGTCTGGAGTCTCCCATGTTACACCATCTCCTTCCCTGCATCATGGACATAAATGTGCTGGCAGAGAGGCAAGAGTGTCCTGGCTGGACATTTGACTGCCTCCTCCCAGGAGAACCCTCATTTTTAGCTCATGTCGTGGATTTCTCACCTCAGCTGCTGAATGGTGAGCAGCTGCCTTCCCCTGTCTTTTCTTCCTTGTTTTTCTACATCTGGCCAAGATCCCTGAGGAGCACTTCCTTCCTGGTCATAGAAATAAGAGGGCTATTGCAGACAGCTGTTCCCCCACAGATGCCAGACAAATGATGAACCTTCCTCATCCTGAAATTTTGTTCTGCAGTTAAGTCCCATTTTGCCACTCTCCTTACTGCATTTCCTAATGAATGTTAAATCATTTGGATTCTTTAAAAAGCCCTTTGCTTTGTAGGTGAGCAATCGTTATTGCATTAGTTACTGCACCTATCTGTTTTGTCTGAGGCTGTATTTGCGGATTAGTGAGATCCATAATTTGAAAATTATTTGTATAAAGAACACAGAAACATGAAAGCAGTGGCATGTTCTTGCAACTGTGAGGATGATCTGCAGGTGTGAGTTGCACTTTGGGAAAATTAACTCCAAATTTTGAAGGTTGAATGTTAAGTTTGTTATGGCTTGCTTTTGCAGCCTGTATCCAATTGCAATACGAGTGCCAGTTGGTTACCTCTTTCTTATCAACCAAATGCAGTTATGTATATTTTTGTTACATCTCAGACCTGCATGGCAATTTTAATTTAGATTTTTTTACAGTATCAAGGATTATTTTAGATCAAGATCTTGGCTGATGAAGTATCTAAGGTAACAGTTGTTATGTTTTCATTAAGAGTTCCTTGATACCATTCATAATATTAACATTGAGCTGCTAAAGTTGCTGGCTTGCTGAACACTAGCTCTTTTGTTGCATTTTATGATCCCTAATTTCCTTGCTAATAAGCTATGGGTCCTTAGCGTATTTAGCATGTTAGCTGCAACCTCGGCAAACACCAATCCATCTGTTCTTTGAGTAGGGCGCAAAAAAGGCTGACAATGCACAGAGGGTGCCTAAAGCAACTTGTTCTGCAATGAATTCAGCTGCACAAATGTGACTCAGTGCCTGCCCCTCTCTTTAAAAGTAATTGTGCAGAACAGCTGACTCAGCCAGTGTATAAAACTCTGCCCATACAAAGAGCTCACCTACGCCATTTGACAACTTGTTTTTGCTGCTTTGTGCAGAGCACTCTCAAACTATTCCTGCAGGGTGAACTCCCGCCCATAGGACACCATCCACCTCCCCATTGAAAGCACTGAGACCTTTGCAGTTGGCTTCAGTGGTGTGTGGAGCCTGTGATCATCCCCGTATAGATATTAGTCCTCAAGAACTTCCCAACTCTCCACTCATTGGAGTCCCAGCCTCTGGAGCAATAACTTTAGAGATGGATGGGTTGAAAGTTGTGAGGGATTCTCAGGTGGAGTGCCAAGGGACGGTGAATACCCTTAGTCACAAGGAAGTGTGTCTGTGACTGCATGGTCCTCCACCAACACATCCGGGACTATCTTCTATCAAAGAAAAAATGCTAAGCACCATCTCTTCTGAGGTAATCTAACATTTGGAAGCACAAGGGACAAAGTCAGGGAACAAGCTTGTTGCTGAAAAAAGTGACCATCGCTCATACCAAGCTATGATGAGCTCTGTGCTGCTGTGTGTCTTGTCAGATCCATGCCAAGGACACACATGTGATTCTTCATAGGATGTGTGTCAGAGCTTACAGGTGGAGTGGCTTACACAGCTGACTCCATGTTCACGTGAACATGCCCCTTCCATGCTGATTAGATAGAAAAACCCATGAATGTTGGTCAGAGAAGGAGGGGGCAAGCAGAACAATAATTATCAGAGAAGAAACTGTTGTATGAATGAGAAAGAAAAAAAAGAAGGATATGCTGGTAGACATTTGAGAGAATAAGAAAAGAAATAAAAACATATGGAAAATAGTTATGGAGCTATATATTATCTCAGCCTAACTTAGTCACCAAATGCTGTTCTGGTCTACCCACTGTACCCTCTTCCCTCCTCTTCATTTTCTCTTACTCTAGCTTCTCTGTTCAGTTCACACAAATTAGCTATTATCAATCACAATTTTTTAAAATTATTAGCCATGTTTTTCAATGCACTCACCTGTCAGCTAGTTATGTCATCATCTCCTTGTGTCCAGGACTTCTGTGTTCTAAATATTAGTTCGTCTTCCAATTTTCAGCCTTTATCTTCAAGGGCCTGTCCTCAAGGCTTCTTGACCTTCTCGCTGTAACTTCTTTACCATTCTATTAAATGGAAGTGTCTCGTCCAGTTTTATAGGAAGGGAGTTTTATATCTGCTTTTCCAAAATCTATTTGTACTTCTGCAATTGAAAATGTGTCCAGAGATTGTGCAAAGGAGAGCAGAAATTTCCCCCAAAAGGAAAATCTAGGAAAATAACTGACAAATATACAATCATATTCATTAAGTTTGGTGAGGTAATAAATACAAATTTCCCTTTCAAATTTTCCTTTAATATTAGATTTTGTAATGGTGTCATTTTGAAATGCATTATTACAGTCAAAAAATATTAAAGATTGAAATTGTCACATTTCCAAAAAATAACATATTGAATATTTTAAAAAGGTGGGGTATTTTCCTCAGAATTTCCCTTCATTAATGATACCAAAGTTGAAAAGGGCTGCTTTCATTCACAAGAAATAAAAACTTTGAAATCGTAACACAAACTACAAAAGTCCTTCCTCTGCACAGCTTTAAATAAAATAACTTGCAATTTCCTGAACATGTCAAGATACTTTCAAAAATCCAGAGGAAAAAAAAATTTTATGGGAATACTGGGGACAATTCTATTTCACAACTGTTCTGGATGGATGGCTAGCATATCCTAAGAACAATCTGATCTTCTTACAGGTAAGAGCACATTAAGTGTCCAATCCAATAGTTTTGTGAAGAGGTCCTGCCAATTTCCAATTGAAAATACAGAAAAACCTGATGATTTGAAATGTTTCCAACTCAAAGCAATCATATTCTAAATCTTCCTTCTTGTTATGCCAAGTCTATATACTCTTGAAATTTCTTTACCAGTGTGTACTATCATCAAAGGATAATACAAAATTATATATAATGTCTGCCTTGAAAAACATGTCAGTATTGCATTTTAAATACAAAAATATAACTTGATTCCACTGTGTTATTAAAATCTTCTACCTACAGATGAAATTATACCATATTTTAAGATGTATTCCAACCCATTTCTGTAACAACTGAAAATAGGCTTGTGTGAACTCTTCAGCAAACCAACTTTCCTAAGTAAAGCTAAAATTATAGAATCAGGTTATATTCCAGTAAAATAAAAGTGTTTTGACATTACTCATAGGCCACATTTTTAAGGCAAACAGAGAATGATTTGAGTAGCCACTTCTAAGTGGTTCCAGCTTTGAAATCTGAGGAATTTCCAGCCATAAAAAGCAAATACATTGCACCTCTGCTTCTCCTGTCACCTATAACTGTGCACTAGTGAGAACAAAATCTTCTCACAGAAACTATTGAATATCTGAAGTTTTTAAAATAATTGCATGGTTTTCCATATGACACAAGTAAGAAATTAAGCATTGGAGTTTACCGAATACACACTAACTGCTCCTATGATTTTTAGAAGTGTTTCACGTTACATTTTTGCACTAAAATTCCCTTTATCAGTTATGCCAGGGAGTTCACTTCCTACAGATATGCTTTAATCCCAGCTAATGGTGTTTCTTCTAGAAATACAGTAGAGCAGTAAACCATACTGTGAGCTAGTATATTAAGCCCAGAGAAAATTGTAGATTCCTGCTTTTAAAAAACCAAACCAAAACTAACAAAAACAACTCTTTCATTTGAGACAAGTGGTTGCACATTCTTTGAGGTTAATAAACTGACAGCAGAGAAAAAAATATAAATCTACATCTACAGTAACAATAAATTACACAGATGAGAAAGTCACATATTAATCTCATTACTGGAAAAGAATCATGAAAGAGTGGAGCATCAGATGTAAGGCTGAGGCTTTCCTTAACCCCTTCAAAAAGTGATACCAGATAAAAGGTGGGATAGTGCAGGCACATTTGAACAAACTGTATCCAGATGTGCACCATAGGCCTGATCCAAGCTGACCAAGACTGATGGGAAGACACTCACTGATTTCAGTGCTGTTCAGGGCTGGCTTTCAGAAAAGTGATTTCTCCGCCAAGTGCCACATCACCAGGTCGCTCCTGTGTTGCTGTGCCAAACACTGCTCCTTCTCTAACAAAATGTCTTTAGGCCTTTTGCGTAATGTTTCTGGTTGGTCGTGTCACAGCACTCCAGGGAAGGGTTGGAAAAGCAGATGGAAAACTAAGAACAAAATAGGCACTTAGATGAAAATTCATTGGGGAGAGAGAGAGAGAGAGAAAGAAAGAACAACCAGGAGAAATCAGACAGAAGTTTTTGCCAGTATGTGTGAGTAAATGACATTAGGCATTTATGGAGGTTAAAGCAGTAGCTGTCAAATTTCTCTCAACCTTCAGAGAACCCACTAAGGGCTCTGAAGTGGAGTGAAAGGAAGGGCAATCTGTCTGGTATGCCTGTTTTATGTATGTGCATGTCCTGAACATCGTCTGTGCATAAGACTCCAAAACCACAGCACTTCAGTATGCAATCTCTTCTCGTGCTCCAGAAGCAAGGCATGCATCTCTTGCATTACCTTGGAGAGAACCATGAGCAGATTTTCCAAAGATTTCTGAAAAAGTGGTATACCTTCACTGGTCTGGAGAGAACATAGATGTGCCAAGGAAAGGAACACATGATTTCCTGCTCAGGCACTCAGCTTCTGTTGAAATCTAAATATAAAGCTAACCACAAAGTTGTGGCCAAACTATGTCTTGGTGTTGAATAGCGAAATTCAATCAAAATTCATGGAGTTGATTGCCACAACACAGCATAAAGTTTTTCCCAGTGCTTCTGTGCATTTTTGTTTCTTATGCTCACTTCAACATTTCTACACTAATCTCTCACTCTCCAATTTTCCAGTATAGATCGTTATACATACATTTCACTTAAGGCAAGATGTCTTTTTGTTGTCACTGGCAGTAGATCAATGTGGACTGGCCAGTAGAGGGTGCTACTTGAATTTGGGAATAAAACGTATCAATAACCTTTAAGAATAATCAGATTTCTGTGAGATTATGCAAATCATGGGGATCACCACCTCCTTCTGCCATCAGCACTAAAGAAACTGAATGATGGTATATTTTCTTCCTGAAATACTTCTTTCAACTGGTAGTACAAAATGCTGAGGAGTGTTCTAAGTGAAGTTTTGGATTTATGCTCTGACATCAGTCTAAATGGCACTAGATACTGCTGCTCGGAGATAAGCATTGCATACACAACCCTCTTGGTTTACTTTGGAAGACTTCTCATTTTATATTGTCTCCACAGATAAGTTGGAAGTTAGGTTTCCACTCCAGGTCAGGATTCTACCTCTTTGCCTTTTACCAGACCAAACCAATATGCTTGAAATTTCGTAAGTGTGTTATTCTGCCAAAGTAGAAGTTGAACGGAAAGTTTGAGGTAAATTCAACAAGATGTTTGGGAGGCATGAGGGCTCAAAAAAGGAAGCAGTTTCACCTCTTGAAAATTTTCCTAACATTTTTTTTGGCTTATAGCAACTGCAAAATGGCTTGGCTGAGAAACTAGAAATTTGTCTTAATCTTTTGTAGATGGTGATTTCTGTTTCCTTTGGCTCCTTTTGGGGTGCTTCAGGGGGCAATTATTTAGTCGCTAAAAGATGTTTATGCAAACATTTAGGGTTCCTAAATCCGCATGTCAGCTTTTATAGGGCTTATGAAATCCACAATAGTGGAATGCAGCCTACCCAGACTGCACAGGCTTTTTCACAGGGTAACTCTTGTGATCAGGGCAGGGCAAATTTCATTTTAGAAAAGACTTTAGTAGGTTTCAGTTGCCCTGTGAGAATCTCTGAAGGGTCCCACCCACAGCACAGTCAGGTCCTCTGAGACGTGCTTGAGGCAAAGGCCATTCCCATAAAGGCATTTTGCTTCCTTTTTGTCTCTACATCTGCTTAGAGTTCTCCTACTTGTCTCTGTTATCTGCATGTACGTTTCTTGGCAGGATTTGAGGGAGAAGATATTCTTCACCGCAAATCTAAACTGGTTCTGTAAGCTATGCCACTCCCAGTGCGTGGCCAGAGGCAGGCCTGTATGTAAAGATTTACGCCAATGATATCCAGGAAAAATATCAACTTTTGTGTTCTTCTCACTGGTTGGTAAAATGTCCTGTACTGGCCTTGAGGACCACATATTTAAGTGTAGTTAACAGTTTTTCAGTAGTTAGCAAAACTTTCCATGATGAGGCTTGAAGGTAATCTGAACTTTCACAGTATATGATTTGTTACTCCTATTGGCCCAAAGTCCAAGAGTGAAGCAATTTACTGGCAGCATTTTTTGTAGAATAATATTAAGTAAAAACTGAGGTTTCCTAATGATTTATGAACAGAATATGGTCAGAATTAGCACCAACCTGGTGAAGATACTGTTCCATTTTTGAGATTTTTGTGCTGCTCCCAACTTCTTGGATTTACCATGAATGATATCATTTTCAATCCAAAAATACAGAAATAAGGAGGTAGGATCCAAAAATATAAGTCAGAAAGAATCTGTGGAAGTTTGGGAAACTTGAAACCAGGCTGTCAGAAAGGAATGAGGGGGTCATGCAAAAAGTATAAAAGAATTAATGTTGCACCTGCAGGCAGAATTTTCTTCTGAAGTACAGTGTTATTGAAATGTTGACAAGAAGAAAAAATGTGTAAAACCAGTCCTGAGACAGCCATCAAATTATGAGTGAGATGTCCTTCTGTCACCAAACTTTCTTTTTCCCCATTCCCCCTTTTCTTCTGTCTCCCCACACCCAGCTTTACTGTAGAATCTATTTTATGAAGGGAAAATAGATTTTGAAAAAAGCCTTGCTTATAGTCACCTATCAGCCTGGAATGTATGCAGTTACTAGCCCAAAGTTTTATGTGCCAATAAGACAGCTAGTAGTGCCACAGAAGTAAAAATGCGGTTCCTTAAAAGATGATGTGCTAAATTTGCATGGGTTAAATTAATAAAATCTTGGGCAGTTCAAAGAGATATGGGCTTGGTAGGGAGCAAGACATGCTAAAAAAATGAAGTGAAGAATGAAGTAGAAGCGGCATCTATCTGAAAAGCAAGTCAGAACTAAAAAATAAAGAATATCTAAAAGCCATAAAGCAAAAGGGTTCTCAAAAGCTTGTTTCTGGAGGGCAAAGGGAAAACAAGAACAAAATTCTTTTCAGTGAAAATCCTCATTACATTTAACGAAACAGCCACAGTTTATAATTATGCAGCCTGTTTATAAAGACTTTGTAGGCTTCACTTTGCTAACCTCTTCCATAGAAAGAAAGTCTGCACTGGATGATATTCAACCCATTTGTTGTTTCCCTTCCACCAAACAATAGTATTGAGAAAGCCCTGATGAACAGAAGACCAGAAATGGAAAACAGAAATGAGCAATGCTAGGACACCTCAGGGGCAATCCTGAATGTTGTCCCTCTTCAAATGCTTTCTCAGGAAGAGACATTTTTCACCCTGCAAGTAATTATGCTAAAGGAAATGTCTTCATTAAAATCCATTTGTCTTGTATTTTCTCTGTTCGCAAATATATGGGATCTTTTTTTCATCAAACAAGTCCTTCACCTTTCCCATACTTGAAAGGGAAGCTCCAACAAAGAGTGCTTGCAGGTTCATTATTTGGCTCACTTATTTGCCAGATGTGAGTGAGGCCATGTTTTGGCTAGCCTGTATGCTCTAATGTAATATTAAACCAAATAAAAAATTAAATGGGGTCCAAGTGCAGACCTGCAGCTAAGAGAAGCATTTTACGAAAAAAAGGAAAATTCCTGAAATTTTATCTTCACTCTTGAGATAATCTAAATTATTTATGCCAAAACCATAAATTAAGCTCAATATTCTGTTAGAAATATGACAAAAACCCACTATTTTTTCAATCCACTTAATCTCCAGCAACACTCACCCTATTTTACCTTCAAGATAATATTGCAATATCTGGAATGTCTGTTTGTAAGGGACTCTGACCTCTGTTTCCAATGCTCATCCTGAGAATTGCAGGCTACCTGCAGACCTGTTTTCCATGTGTCCCAATTTTTAATCATATCAAGAAATTTGTTCTACCAAACACCCTTAAATGTCAAAATTGCTGTTTCTGGCTGGTAGTTCTCAAGAGTATCTGAATTATTAACTCATCCACAACTGCTAAATAGCAGGTTAGATGCTGATACAGTTACAGCCTGACTGAAAACTTCATGAAATGAAAAGCATTGTTGCATGAAAACATTTGGTAATTGATTTTGTTTTTCTCTCTATATGCCAATGGATGGTTTTGGAAGGTTGATAACATGGTTATTATCATGACTCCAAAGTCTAGTTGCAAGATTAATTGATCTCTTCCCTATTTATTGTTGCTAGATTTGTGAAAATGTACTTGACATGCTTTTGTGCCTTCATGGATTCAGTTGTTATATAGAATAGATATCATAAAAGACTACCCTGAAGAAAAAGACATGAAATACTTATTAAGAGAACAGAACCCACATGAGGAAGCTCAATAAAAAAAACTAATTGCTGGTGTCACCTGACGGCGTTGATCTCTGACAAAAAGACTGTTCCTTATTGGAGGATGCGGTTTTAGTACCAACCTGCAGCTAATGTAAAAGCTGTAAGATAATTCTGTTGAAAAATATTCTTTTTTGTTTGCTATTTGCAAATCTGGGTCCATATAGTTCCACAAAAGACCTGTTTTAGTTTGGGATTTTTTTTGAAGGTCCTGCTTGAGTTGAGGCATCAGGCCTTGGTTCTGTACTAGATAAATCTCTTCCATCAGAATTTTTCCGCCATCCATCATAGACCAATTAGGAGCAACCAGCAGGTTATCCTAACCTTGGGTGCTTGGATAATAATGAAAATTTCTTCTGGCTTGTTTATCGGAAGGATGCAAAAATTACCCTTGCAATTGTTTAAAAACTCTCTAAACTATCCCTCAAATAGGATTTGTCTAGTTTCTGGAGTTGGAGCAGTTGGAGCTGCTCTGGGATGATATGCATTCTTGACTTGCAACCCTTCATCTGTGACTGACCACCCACTTCTCAGTAGCACAGTCATCTTCAACTACTTCTGGTATAAATTTGAAACTGCATCACAGCATGACAAAAATATCTTATTTCTTTCTCTGCATATGTACTGACAATAATAAATAAGTAAATAAATAGGATGGTAACTAGGATTTCACTTGTATACCTGTATACATGCACATATATAAATATTTATGAAAGAAACACAAAAGACAGATGCATGCATAGCCTAGAAAATAAAAGAGTATGTAAAGAAATAATTTTTGGCCTATATGAAAAATAGTCACAATTTATACAGGCTAAATTCCATGTACCTGTATTTGTCCTCCACCATACACACACAGATGATTGTGCACATATATGAATTTCAGGACTTAAAGAGAAGAACAAAACAGTGCAAACTAACATCTATTTGAAACAACATTTAATCCCTTCTTAGTGCAAACTAACATGAATGGAATGATGTTGAGACAGGCCTTTTGGTTAAAAGGCTTTTTTAGCTGTTTGAAATTCAGGCAATAGAAGTCTTAGACCTGTCTGGGTTTGTAGCATTTTGCCCTAGCACCTCCACAATTAATGAGTGTAGCAAAGCTTTCTGAAAGTTGTGGCTGAAGTAGTTGTTCATAGCAAAAATAAAATATTCAAAAATTACTTACATTTCAAAGCATGTGTGATTAGTAAATATTACAGACATGAATATCATAAAATACCTCTAGCAAGAACTAAACTGTGATCACATTAAGACCATTTGATACAAACTTCTAATTTGGCAACAAACTGTTTGCTTGGAAATCAAGCTGCTGTAGTAACTAGAAATTACTGCAGGTGTAAGCAAACATTGTTCAGAGTTTAATCTTCCATTTGCTGTGTTTAACTCTTTGTTAACCTCTTTATCTTCCCCAGGGAAATGTAGATCACCTTGTCATTATTAGCTGTCCTCCCTCTGCTTCCTCTCCCCTTCCCTCCAGTTGCTTCCACTTAAATGGTACCAACCTTGGGGAAACAAAGACCATCCTCAACTTCTTTGAAGCAGCAATGTGAAAAGTCTTTCAAAACATGTGCTCTAAAAATGAAATTATTATCTTTATATAAAAAGTATTCAGCAAAGCAGGATTTGTTTTCTGTTTGTGCTTTCCTTGAGCTAAGTGTAGGGAAGTATATAGAACATATTAAGATAATCTCCATATATCCCCAAGGCCTCAGAGATATAAGAGTTTGCTGTCTGGACTTCTTGTTACATTTACTCTTTTCCTTGTCAATGAAGCACATGTCCCCAGTGGCCTGGGGGTAAATCTGCAACCCTGAATTTTGCCTAGGTACTCTAACTGCTTTGCAAGAGAGCCACGCTCCTGCCAGGTCTCCCTGCCTGCCTGGGTCTGTGCTCCTGCGATCACATCTTTCAACTCAAAGGAAAAAAACTCCTCTGCCTCTGAATACCCGACACAACAGGGCCCTCCTACTCTAAACTAGCATGCTTTCTGAGAGGGGTAGAAACTACGTTGTCCAACCTGGTGGAGCTCAACTAAAATCCAGGTGTCACAGTCCCTGGATATACTCTAATCTTTAGCTGTTGTACAAGAAGTAGGCATCAACAATTTTCTTCAGGGAAGGTGCCTACAGGTTGTGAACTCAAACCCACCCAGACATGTTACATGCTATCTGAGCAAACAGAGAATTAAGAATACTTTGTTAATAATTCTGATATGGAGCTAAGTGAAAAATAGTCACTTAATCATCTGTGTGTGTAAGTGATGCTACTCAGCAATATTCATGCAACATTCAACCATTTGTGCATCATTGACTTTTTGAACCAGTTGTCTTACAATAATTCTCAGTGGATTCTTCTTACATGAATTTGTCTAGTTGTCTTTTGAAATCATGTAAACTTTCAGCATCTGAAACACCCTGTGATAAGGAATTCCATGGCTTAACTGCATTTTGATACAGATGGATTAGGGCCAGCTTGTTTGAGTCTCTCTCATGGACCTAAATTACACTCTGGGAACTTAAGTGCTAGTTACAGTTCACTCTTGGTCCCCTAAACTGGTGACTTGGTTGAACAAAATCTGAAAGCCAAACACCTGCCAGTCCCACTGAAGGTTAAATTTGTTGTCATTGCATTTAAGGTATTTTTCTGGGGTGACATAGCACAGCTGTGCCTGGACTGAAGTCTTAAAACTGGGCCACTTATTAGACCTATTCACCCCTGCCTTTTGCAGACTGTTTTATTTGTTCCTTCCTATTAAGTTCATTTCTTTTGCTAACACTTGCACTGTTTTCTTTTCTTTTCTTTTTTTTTTTTTTTTTCAATCAACACAAATAGCATGTATTAATGACAAGTACAACAGGAAGAATAAGAAATATACATTTTAAAAAATCCAATCAGACTAAGCTGAGGTAAGGTTTTAGGACCCTGAAATCCAATTTCCCTTCTTAGGGGGAAATAATTCTGTTCAGATCTTGTCCGAGAAACAGCAAGGAAAGGTATTAAGTTTCACATTACTTTTTGATGGAGGAACGGAAGCAAAAGTATTGCTGATACTGATATAGCAAACTGATATAGCAGTTTGGAGCTTTAACTCACATTGAATGATGAAAAATCAGAAGATGATAGAAGTAAAAAAATCTGATTTGTATTGCAAACATTTTGGTTTTGTCTTTTTTATCTGTGTTTTTTTTTTATCTGTGTGTAAACCATCCATTTGTTTGACTGTAACCCACAGGTCATTTTCCTGCCATTGTACATGCCATTCCCACAGTGGTATTACAGATAGGCAAAGCAGACAGACAGAAGAAGCAAATAAACAGTCTTCAGTGTGATGAATCCAATTTATAATTAACATGGACAGGGAAAAGATTCTAAGCAGAGGCTTAGAAAAATTACAAGTCCTGATGTTCAACTTGTTTCTAAATTCGTCTGTGAACCACTGATAAAATAGAATAAGAAAAGTCTTTGTAAAGTAAATGATATATTATTACACAAAATAATAGGAGCATGCAGTGCTGTAAGTATGAATTAGGCATCTTGTGGTTGACTTTTGCATCATATAAACACATACTAGTCAGCCCAATGCTGAAAACAGAGCCAGGAATTCAGTAACCCATGTCCCTTGTCCAGCTATTAGTGACTCCCAAAGCTCCTTGGTATAAAGGACCCATATGGAACTACTCATGTGAGAAAGGCAAAATGCCAGAGCAATCTATATATGATGATTAATAATATATTAGCTAGAAACTGAGAGTATAAATATATGAAGCACAGTTAAAGCTCACTGAATTAAATTAGATTTTACTATTGGATTTGTTGGCATTGAATCACAACAGGAAAGGAAGACTTACTTAATGTATGCCTAAAACGATACATACAAGTACACCATTATTAGTCATGCTACCAGTATATTGCATCTGTTGAGTGAAGGCCTAACAGAGAATTTCACATATTGGATTTGGTTATTTTTGAGAGGGGAAATTTTCCTCTGAAACCTTATGAAATTTCAAGGATGGTTGAGTGCTGACAATACATCAGGGTTGTTTTCTCCCATTGCATAGTGTGGATACATGCTCAGGAAGATGATCATCCTGCTTACTAGTTTGGTTTTTTTGTCAGCAGCAGACATCGGACTTTCTTCACTAGAACATTAATCCATAAAGACTTAATATCATTTATTTCCAAGTTATTGCTCAGCAAGAAACAAATAACTTCATTTTGATGGAGTGCTACTCACTTCCTCCATTTACTCAGCCTGCTCCTTTCTGTGTTAAGTTCTATGACTATGATATTAATGTTCAAGTCATGAACATCTCTCCAAATTTCATTCATACCAACTAAGTCAAATTAAGCCTATAAAATGAGCAGTTCTCATTTCTCTTGTTTATTACACTGGATCCTAACACAGGCAGAGAATTGAAGACATTTCTTCATGGTCCTTGAGGCCTTGATTAAGGCTGTTCTTGACAGTCTGACATTCCACTAAGTGCATGTCTTCTATTCTTTTCCCCTTTTGCTATAGATTTAACAGTCTTCAAATTAGTGCAGAGGGCCACTGAGACAGGGACCATTGACCTTGAGTATTCACTTCTCTGCTTAGAAGGTGGACCATATTTGCCTCCACAAATGATAGCTTCTGCAAAAGAAATCTTTCTCTTTACCATACTTGTCTTGCCGGCACTTCTGCCTGCTTGCTCCTCTTATGACTGGGGAACGACAGCAACGGGAGGTGCAGACCAGCAACAAGGAGATACTATGAAGCTGCTTAGTAGGATTCCTACTAGTGCTGCAGCCCAAGGAAAACCCAAGGAATCTGCTATTACCTACAGAGTTCCTTCATCATTTAGGTTAGCCCAGGGATCTTTCCTCCTCCTGGACAATCCAGTTGTTAGGATGTCCAGCCTTCTAGTAATCTTCCCCCAGGCACATAATTCTTCATTCTTAGAGGTTTAGGCAAGAATATGATCACCTCTGAGCTCTAATGCATTATGATACTTGGGATCTGTGTGGAGTACACTGTTTCTCACTGTCTTTTATTTATAACTGACAAGTTATAAATGCATAGGACACATATCCAACCTTCATATTCATGCATGGATTGCTATTTTGTGTACATTTGAAAGGTCATTCCAACAAAACAGTCATATGGATATAATGATTAGTTGTTCTCCCAACAAATTTGGATTGCTGTGGGGCAAAACACAGGGTATAATTTTAGAATAGAAATTTTTTCATTTCTAAATGCTCAGCAAATCAAGTAAATTGGCAAATGAATCAGATCTATGAAGCAAACACAGCTCTAAGTGTGCAGACATTACACATAGACATCTTTGTGACATAATACGTTTTGTGTTTAATAACCTCTGTTTTACACCAAACATTGTTAGGAAAAGTAGTGGGCACCAGCATTATAAATAAGCAGAAATTAAACCACCTTTCTATACATTATATGTGGACTAAGACTTTGGGGACAATAATATAACTTTGATTATTTTATGATAGAAGTAAAAATAACAGTTACTTGCAATAGTTTGCTAAATTATCTAAATCTACATTTGATTAATACGGCTAATCAGACTGACATGCATTAAGTAAACCAGAACTAAAAATTATTTTAATACAGTTTTGTTGCAGTCCCAAAATTCCAGAGGAACACTTCTGCCCACCAGCAGGCATGTACATGGAAAAAGTACTTCTGAAACCCTAAACCTAACATTTTCCTTTAAGGCAGCATAAATGTCCTTAATGTAAAAATATGATCCCTTAATAAATTAGAGATTACCTAAACTCTGCAAAATACTTTTTATAGGCAAGAGCTAGTTCTGATGAAAAGCTTCTGTGATTAGGTTTGTTTATATTTCTATTGCTTCATCGATCAAGAGGAAGATCAGTCCAGGAAAGAGTCACTGGCACCTTCAGTGAAAAGTAGACATCAAGGGACCTGGTAAATTCAAGAGACATTTGCTTTTAAAATTATGGCTTCTGTGTGTTGTCTCAGCCAGTCCAAGCTCATTTCAGGATGATTAGTAACTGTGTATTTTCTAGTGTGTTGGAGTAGGCAAGGATTTTACATTTGCTAGTTAATGCACAGTCAACCTTGTTACAGCAAAGAGATTAGCCTCAGACAAACACAGACACACAACTTCCGGGAAAAATTATGCTAGTGCCCTCTTAGGACTTGTACTTCTTGGATTAGACAGTGAAAGAAAAAAATTCAGGTGTAGTACTGCCTAATTTTGCAATTCCTTGCTATAGTCTTCATTCATAGAAGCCATTTCTCAGCAGCAGCACTAGTGGGACTATTTCCTTGATTAAAGCCCTCTCCAACTTCTGATAAATGAAGATTCAGAAACATCATTAAAGATTATTTCTGTTACTTTCAAATCTGACTTTTCAAAAAAAATAGTTGGACAAAAGAATCTGATTACACACTGAGACTATTTTAACATAATAAATCTACAGGCAGAAATGAGTTTCCCCTGTCTCCACATCAAGTATACAAGAACTTGTGTTGCTCCATTACAGGCTGGTAAGAAATTGTGAGAACACAGGTAAAAACCAAGCTGAATCTGAGATCATAAGCCTCACTGAGCAGAAAATATGTTACCTGAAAACTACGACTGCAATACACATGTTCACATAGCTTCCATACAGATTTATCATGTATATTTGATCTTCAGTCTTTTGGAACTATCTCTTTCCTAATGTTTTTTTTTTTGAGGAAAGACAAGCTACAGAGGGTGGGGGACTGCACCATCCAAAGGAGAATGTGGTATAAATAACACTGGAGCCAGTGGCCTGTTCAAAAAAGGCACTTAGTGTCTGAGATGGCTTCTGCTCAAGCATTGTGGTACTTCTGAAGCAGGTTCCCTACACTGGGTCTGGAATAAATGTGGGTGGAGTCTGATCATGTCTGCCCTTTTGTAGTGACACAAACACCCTCAGAGGCATCTGTCTGGTCCTGAAGAGAGACTTGAGTAGCCTCAGGTTTTCTTTACACTGTCTCAGCTATGCAGCATACCTAAAGTCTACACAGCATTGACATGGAGTTGGGAGTGAGGGGTGGAAAACCAGAATACCAAATTCTGCATGATATCCGCTGTGCAGGCAGAGGATCTGGATAAACTGGCTTCCATCTAATTTGCATTGCTTCAAATCTATTTCTACATCTGCATTTACTCCCTTAATGTCTCCTTACACTGAGTTCCCATCCAGTTCAAGGAGCTTAATCTGGATGTTAAACAGCCTGGGAAAATCATTGCAAAAAGAATTTGCAAAAGTAATCAGGCAAATGTTTAGAAAAAATAACTCTGCTTATACCCTTTTCTGTTCAAGCAAACAATTTTACTGTCAGATATTTTCAAACAGAAAAGCTGAAGTACAGGCTGGTAGTCGTTAACAGTCTGCAGAATATGAGTTCCAAACCAGGAACCTGGATCTAAGCATAGACCCCAGCCAGTCAGAATGGTAGTGCACTGTATGACCTATTTCTCCCACCTCACATAATCAAAACAACTCAAATTCTCTTTTTGAATACATGACAGTCACAACACACTAATTGCAACTAATCTGCAGGCCAAGAATTATTCAGAACAATTACATGGCAGAGTTTCCAAAATCCGTGTATTTGAGAAAGTTTCCACTTGACGATTTTAAACTGGAAAATTACAGATCCTAAAAAATACATAGTGCTGTGCAAATAATCTCCTAAACTTGGACATTAGTTTTTTCCTTCCTTCCTTCCTTCCTTCCTTCCTTCCTTCCTTCCTTCCTTCCTTCCTTCCTTCCTTCCTTCCTTCCTTCCTTCCTTCCCTCCTTCCTTCCTTCCTTCCTTCCTTCCTTCCTTCCTTCCTTCCTTCCTTCCTTCCTTCCTCCCTCCCTCCCTCCCTCCCTCCCTCCCAAATAGAAACACTCAATAAAATGTGCTTTCATTGAGCATTCAAGAAAAACGATTCAAATCCTTGTTCTTCCTCGTACAGGCTACAGGCTTGATCCCCGGTGCCTTACTTGCTAGGTAAGTAGTGTATATAGTGTGGATTCATTTTCATTTTGACAATAGATTCCACACTATGGACCTGGTAAACATTTTTTTTTGCGGAAAAGTACATCGTCAAAAGTTCCCAGGCAGTTCTAATTGTAAGTTTGTTTCTGGAAAGACAAAAATGAAAGGGAGGAAACATAACCATATTTGTTGGGCAGATCACATGCTAAATGCATCCTTCTGGTGGAACAAACAGATGTGGAATGACAGGCAGAGTCATCCAAAAAATTAGTCTTTGAGTTGGCAGCAGGAGATTTATGTTCTAGCCCTGGATCTGTCACTCACTGATTTGGGCTTTACTTTTCAGCTCTTTGCCTTTTTGTATCCTGTATCTGTCTTGCCTATTTAACCTATAAAAACTTTGGCATAACAGCATTCCCTTAAAATCTGTAGCCGTTTCATGAAACCCTGGACACTCCATGGTAGCAGTATTGCCACATTACCAATGCCAAGCTGTAGGGACCTCTCAGCCTAGATCTGAGCAGGCAAAGGTAGGAAAACTCACTACAGCAGTGGGAATAAGAGCTTCTCAGGAGCAGTTTTTAAGAGCCAGTTCTAGCAAACGAGGCTAAACTGCTTCCAGCACTGCTTCTAGCCTCTTGTTGCAAGTGGAGCCCTCCTATTCATCTCCATTGTCCAGGGTGTTCTCTGTCTGCTTGCATAAATTTAGAGCTTTGACATGAAAAGGATGGGGCTTTTCTCATCTTCGGGAACTTTTCCAGTTAGGGACTGGTACTGGTACTGTTTACAACCAAAAGGCCTTCTTCGATGCCACAGAGGGATACCAGCATAAGCCAAGGTCAATGTGATAAAATCAGCCCCCAGTACAAAACATCAAACCTTTGAAACACTAGATTGTTGTTTGTTGTTGGTTTTTTTCCACTTGCTGTATGGAGTTTAGGCATTAGGTCAAATTCTGCTCTCACAAGTCTGCAAGTCTGGGAGATGTGAAGTTAATATCAAAGACAGCTGACTCTAGCACTGTGCCCGCAATGTTTATCAGTAAAGGTGTTGCACATACTGCTAAATACATAATTTATTCTCAGTGTTAAAATGACACACGATATCTTTATAAAACTAGAAATAATTGTTCTTCAGTAATATGTTAACAACTATGCATGTGTTTTATGGAATTTTCCTTGTGTAAAAAGGTCTGTTACATTGTGACACCAGGTTTTATTTCTTCTCTTTTTTTTCATTTCATTTTTTAGCCATTTAGGAGGGTTTTTATTTTCTATTTTAGTTGCCTTGACTCATGCTTGAATTTACTAAATTACTCTTCACAGATGCTCCTAGGGAGAGTCTTTTGAATTAATGGATAAAGCTAAACTCACTCCCATTCTGCAACTAAATTAGTATATTACATGCAATTATTTATGATTCATTCAAACTGGCTTCCCACAGCCCCATAAATCTCATAGAGTCAGAATATTGTGGCATCATCTCTGCTGATAGTTTTCATTCTTTTGCCAGGCATAATGCTCCTTGAATTGGAGAAAAACTGCTCCTACTCAGCAAGGATCAGTTACACTGCTGGCGCTGGCAAATTTAGGGAACTGTGTCCAGCCTGACAGAAGGAAAGTACATATTTCCAATGGAACTAAGCACCTACATCCAAAACTGCAGTCTTCTAAATTCCTACTCATTTATTGCCACACCCTGGAGGTGCCTAAGCTCCGCAGGCGCCAGCTTTTCACATTAAAATTCCCCAGACTCCTGAAATTCTGCTGTGGACATGTCCAGAAATGCCTCTCGTGTCATGGCACCGAGTTAGGTCACACCCTGGCACCATCCGATCCAATGAACTCAGCTTTCCTGCACCTGCACCCGTCTTGCCCAAGGGGTAGAGCCAGTGAGCATTCCCAAAACACAGAGAGCTGCTGCTCTGTGAAGTGCAGTGGCAGCAGTTGCTGCTCTTCTCTGCCATGTTCAAGAGCTCCTTGGTCAGAGCTTTTACCCTAGATGTGGGAAAGCTGGGTTTTACAGCCTCCTCTGCCTGAGGAGATTAAAACCCACACCCTTGCCACGAGGCTGGGGCTGTTCTGGGTGAAAGTGCTCTCCACCCTGCCCTTTGAAGCTCTTCCACCCTACAGGAGCAAACCACAGCTTCGCAACAGCTGTGTAGAACATGAGAGAGCACGATGCTTTGAGGGGTTATGGCCCTCGTGGGAGAAGGCAAAGGAAGTTTCGGTGCAATTTCCCTACCCTAAGGAGTTTCTGGGTATTATGTCCTAGGTCAAATATATAAATGGTCTTTTTGGAGCACGTATGGGAAGGGGCTTCCCCAGTGCTGCTCCATGGGATGCCAAGGAGGCTGGCAGCAGTTCATTTCCCCTGGCACCTGCATCACCCCTACTCAGTCAACACTGCCACTGGACCCTCTGAGTACCACTGCAGCTCCTCCTCAATGGCTCTCCCAAGGCCTCATGAAGGCTGAGTTTCTCAACAGCTTCTCTCCCCAGAGAAGCAAAACAACACCACTACCGAACAATGACCCAGTGCAGCATTTCAAGTACATATGAAGTCCATCGCATGCCACCTCCCAGCTGCCCTGCAGTCCCACATGCTACTATAGCTGCAGCCTCCCTGCCAGAGGCCAGCAGGCACCCTGTACCCCCACAGCAGCCCTGCTGCCAGGTGGCAGGGATGACGCTTGTCCTCATTTGCCATGGTCCAGGATCTCTGCCCTCGCAGCTTGCTGAAGCTATTGTCTGTTTGACAAATGGCTTGAGGAAAATGGTAAACTGGGTTTCTTCTTTCAGGGGTTTTGGAGAACAAGTTGCATATTTCTCCATAATATGCATCTATCTGTGTGACAACCCTGCCAGCCCAGGGCTGCCCACTCCTGCTAGCAAGCATTGTTTCCCAGGGTAATTTTCACAAAGTGGTAGCAGCCTCTGCAGCCCCAGTTCACACTGAGATTTTTGTTTTGCCTTGACTGTTGGAAGTCTCCAGTGACTCTCCAGTTTCTAGCAGTGAAATCATATGCAACACTCAAGTGCCCATCAGTCTGTGTCTTTTTTCATGTGATAGTTTGGATTCCTTGGCCCACAGAGTCAAACCACTACCCCATTTCATAAGCTTGAGTGAGTCCTTTGGCTCACTGAGTGCATTGTTCAAAGATTAATTCTTGATTTTCAGTGTGCTTCTTTGACTTCCTTAGGCATGTTTCCAGTGGAAGTAAAACTTGCAACATCAGTCTGTCTGTGTATCTGTGCCATCGACAGTGCATTTTGCCTCCTCTGTCTGATGTCAAACAAACCTGACAGGGGGATACAGGTTTGACAGGAGAGATGGGGCCTAAGCATTCACAACTTCTCCTCAACAGGTATTGCCAGATGATTTCTGTAGTGAAATATGTATGTATGCGATGCATGATACATATATATCATTGCCAAAATACTCTCCAGAAGCAGGTTAGAGATATACAGATAACAGAAAATTTCATTAAAACTAGTCAACTGACAGATAGAAACAAGTAGGAAAGCACCCTTCGCTACCGTCTATGTTCAGAGAATTAATTATTGTATGGCTAGTGACAGAACTGGGGTTAGTGTTTGAGAGGGCAGGCACTGCACAAACAGGTTTATGAATGCATCCTGTGCAGCTTACCAGGCGAGGACAAGGGCTGGACCTGGCTGTAGGCAATTGTTTATAGTTACCTCAGGAGCGGTTAGGGTATATTACTAATGCTAGAGATCCATACCCACCCCATAAATAACTATGCAACATTGTTTGTGGAATTCATTTTGATCTGGTCATTTATAAGGGATATGCTCATCTAATTTTAACCCTCTACACTAGGAAGCAACTGCAAGATTGTCTCTCCAACTTTGGTATTCTTTGTTTGAGTACAACAGTCATACATGTTTTGTTTTTCCTGTGGTTTGCAGTATTCATTACTTTTTTCTGTTATAGAAGCTGACTACACTATAATCACTTCCAAATACTCCCCCTGACAAGGATAAATCTGCCTACGCTGAGCTCTGGGCTGTTATGGCCAGATTACTGCCAATATCAAAGCCTGTTTAAAAGTAGCTGGGGGATCTCAGTGCTGCTCTGCAGATACAGATGTTTAACATTTCATTACCAAAGTTTTATGCTAGCCTCCTCTATGTGACTGAACTGAAACCTTTTCAATATACTTAATGCTGCAGAATCAACTATTGTTGAAATAAGCCTATCTTTAGTATACCTTCTGGGCTGGCAGGTGCCGCTGGCATGTACAGTGAATTACTGTTTACCTCTCGTCCAGCAATCCCTTACACTTCTAGAGCATTTCAACCCTGGCAGGGCTTCAAGCAGCTCCAGCAGTCTGCGGCTCCCCTTTGTTTTACTCCTAGTGCCCCATACGGTTGAGTATCCACTCACAGCTGAGGACCATGACCAGTCTGTTTCTAGATGGTCAGCCCTGCAGAGCATTGTCCTTGAAGGACCCCGCTGGGTAGAGAGGATGCCCTGGAAAAGCCCAGGCCTGCTCAATGCTGTGGCTGGCATGGAACATGAAGCTGTCGCAACTGTGTTCCTTTATACACTACTCAGGTGTGCTTTTGTTATTTTCATGCACTAAACACCTGCACTTCTCAGGCTTGAGGGCCTTGTTGACACTTACAGATAGTAACAGAAGCACTGAACGGCTTTTTCAGTTGAAAGAGAATCTCCCTGGTCATATATCAACAAAGAAAGTTCAGAAGATCCCGTTGTTTTCATGTCTTTTTACAGCCTGGGAAATATGTTTTGAAATAATATCCTGGGATGCACAGAAAGAAGCATGACCAGCCGGTCAAGGGAGGTGATTCTTCCCCTCTGCTCTGCTCTTGTGAGACCCCACTTGGAGTACTGCATCCAGGTCTGGGGTCTCCAGCATAAGAAGGACATGGACCTGTTAGAGCAGGTCTAGAGGAGGACCATGAAAATGACCAGAGGTCCAGAACACCTCTCCTATGAAGAAAGGATGAGAGAGTTGGGGTTCTTCAGCCTGGAGAAGAGAAGGCTCTGGGGAAACCTTATTGTGGCCTTTCAATACTTAAAGGGAGCTTATGAGAAAGTTGGAGAGAGATATTTTATCAAGGCCAGTAGTGACAGGACAAGGGGCAACAGTTTTAAGCTGTAAGAGGGTAGGTTTAGACTGGACTGAACATAAGGAAGACAATTTTTATGATGTGGATGGTGAGACACTGGAACCGGTTTCCCAGAAAAGTTGTGGATGCCCTATCCCTGGAAAAATTCAAGGTCAGGTTGGATGGGGCTTTGAGCAACCTGATCTAATGAAAAATGTCCCTGCCCATGGCTGGTTGGAACTAGATGATCTTTAAAAGTCCCTTTCAATCCAAATCATATTGTGATTCTATGTTTCTATTATTCTATGGAGAAAATGAGCTAGCTGCACTGAAAGGAAAGTAGTACTTTGTCAGTCTTTAAACTAAATTTGTTGTTATTCTATGTGTTTGATATTTAGGAGCTCTTGTAAAGACTGAATCATATCCCAGCTTTGGTAGTGACTGATTAGAATCACTGCCTCCTTTCTTGCAGCAAGATTACAGACCAACTGTTTTCAGTATTGTTCTTCATGACATTACACCTTGGGAGGTGAAATTTAATGAAATTCAACACAAAACTATAAATAAAATGGAAGCACTGATAGATAGTTTAAAACGACATCTGGAAGTTTTGAGAAGAGTTAAACGGACTGCTTGAATAATGTTAGATCATACAGTAATAAGATGTCTTGTCTCTCTAATTTTAGGAAACAGTGTATTTGCATGAGAAAGAACATATTTGCAATGACATCTGAAAAACGCGGAATTTCAGCTGAGGAAAGATCATTGTAGTTTCCAAAATAATTCCATTGCCATGAAATTTCCATCAGAAAGGACTACATTAAGTCCTTTAAACAGAGCTGTTTTCCCTTCAGCACACTTTAGAAATGTATCACTCCATGTGGCAGCAGATACTTTGGGGCAAGACCTTAGGCAAGCATAAACCAAGAAACTTATACCAAAACCGGCAGAGGTGAGATGGCTTAAATCAATTTATAATATGGCCTTATCAGTTGTACAAAAGTGCTTTTTGTAAAGATAAAGTGACAAAAATGTGGCTTTCTTTTATGAATTAATTAATCTGTGCTAACTACTTACGGAGGCGAAAGGATCTTCAGACATAGGAAAAAATATACAGCAGCTTTAAAATTTGATGAAAGTTTTACACAACAACCTCTCCTGGTAGGAGTGATTTTTGACATTTTAAGGTACAGCAGGCTTAGACCTTGCATAGATGTTGCACATACAAGAATATACATGAAGCATTTTGTGACTGTTTTCATGGGAGACATATTTACAGCAGAAGAGTGAATTTGTGGACTGCTCCTGTTTTATCCAGCAAGAATTCACAAATATTTTAAAAAGGAGGATCTATTTAAGTGTCAGTTTTGTTCCCCACTCCTTTCCCAGGGGGCACATAAAAGCTAGCCCCAGGAAAGCACTGGCTGCCAGCTTTCGTCTGGGAGTGAAATCTTTACCACCATATATCTTCAGAGGAGAGCCAGGTATTTCTGAATGAGATCAAAACAGCCAGCATGCTAAGCTTGGGCCTGACTAAAATCAGTACTTTAAGCAGACAGCTGCCAAAACCTGCCTATTAGGGAGCACTAAGGGCAGGGGATGGTCTGAAACCTGTGGCTGGCACAGAGTTGCAGGTAGCCATTCCACCCGCTGCTGCTGCCGAGCCTGCAAACAGCCCTTGAGAAAGCCGAGGGGTGAAACTCCTTCAAAGAACCAAACAGCTCTCCTTGTAACTGCCTTTAAGAAACTACTACTCCCCACCCTGTTTTTTTTTTATTTGTTGTTGGGTTATTTTTGTTGTATTGGTTTCCCCCCCCCCCCAAATATATAAATCCCAACAGTAAGACAATAGACTTAATTTACCTTCTTAGCCTAAGGGTTTCAAACCCACCGCCCTCAGAAGAGCAGCCCACATACCAGCCTGTGGGATAGCAATAAAATTTTCCACCCACCCGCCCCACTGAAACTGAGCTGTAGCACAGCAAAAAATTAAGGAGTCACTGGCTTGGAGCTGCTTGTTCCTGTCAAGGCTGGAGCAGCTCTGGGCATGTACAGAGAAAGCCTGTGCTCTGCATGTGCAGAGGTACAGCCCCAGGGGCCTGAGAGACAGTAAAATTAAAAGTGGTGTCTAAAGGGGGAAAGTTCATCTGGGATTTTGCGGCTGGAAGGATCACACCCCTGTGCTTTCATGCTTGCGCTGCACAGCCCTTCCACACTTCTCACCCGTAACGCCACCACTTGAGCTCTGAGATGCACAACCTTTCACTGCTGTACAACGTTGGCAGAAAGCATCTGCTAACTCTGCTCATTGCCCCTCTGCCCAGCCTGTGCCTTTATGGCCTCTTACAACCTGCCTTTGAGAAAAGGATCCCCCCTCACTATCTTTCTTCAATCTCTGGACTGTATTATGTTTTCATGGTGATACTATACATGAATAATAAAATGAAATGCAGGCCCTGCTTGTTCTGCTGAGGTCAGTGAAGCTGAATCTATTTACAGCAGCTGAGAAACTGCACAAATGTATTTCTTTTCCTTCTTTGCTCAAGAAATCTGAACCCTTCATTTTTTGTTGCATGAAAAGACACCACATAATGATTATTTTGGTGGATCATTTCCCATCCGCTCTGGGTTGTCCTTTTTTCTTTTGGAGTTTATACTGAAGTCTGGACGAAATCTTTTTAAAATGCTATATTTGCCTGTGAGTTGCATCCTGACAAAAAGAGGGAAAGAAACACCACGACTTTTTAAGAAAAATAGTTTTCAGGTATGTCTTGGAGAGGAGTAGGAAACAGATTCCAGGATCATCATCACAGTGTGTCTGTGTAAACTTGAACAGGATATTTCATCAAAATTCGATAGCTTTTTATTTTTAACCTGATGTCTAAATGAAACTACAGTAAGCCTGTGATGATGGAAAACTTTTTTTTGATGTTTGAATTCCTTGGAAACAGAGACGTAAGTTGAAACAAGTTTCTAGCTTTAGTTCATGTACCTGAAAGGCTATATTACTTCTACTGCCTACACTATATCAGAGGCCTAATCAGTCACTGCCCAGCAGAGGAATTCACAAATCTATCACCTGCCTAGTGTGCTTGTAGGAACCTAAATAAATTCTTCTGTATTTTTCAAGCAAGAGGCCATATTTTCAAGAAAAGTGATGTGGTAAGATCTCATACCTAGTTTACACTACTTTAGAAGAGGTATAAATCATAGCACAGTAAAATATCAGAACGAGCAACTCAGAGGTCTGAACACCCTGCCCTAATTACACAGTCTGGGTGATAATGCTGACATTTTAATTGCTTCTTAACGTTGTCCCAGCTAATACCCCAGTGCTCATTATTTCTGCAGTCACTTATGGCTGCTTTGTTTATCCTAGAAGCCAAATCCACCTTCTAAATCAGCCAGGTACCCAAACTTTCAGTTCTCCACTCCCCTTTCCTTCATCCCCAGTCTCTTATCAGTTAGGTACTTAATACATTCATAATAACAAAGTGTTTGGAGCATCCTACAAGTTTAATATGAAGCATTAGTAACGTGGAAACTCCGAAAGTCTTTCATGAATAAATCTTTCCCTCTAGAATTCATTTTAAGATGTGTTTTGGATAAAACTTACTTATGGTCAACCTCCATTCTCCAGGTACTCCTTTCAATATTTAAACTAACACAGTACTTGACAAAAATGTTTGAACATTTAATTCTACTGTTGACTGTCAGAGGCATATAACTACGCAACACTGCAAACACAGACTGCCCTCTTGCATCTTTTTCTACCTGTCATTCCATCTTAAAAAAAGCCACTAACTGCAGGAGGTATTAAAAAACATCAGGAAAATTAACAAGTCTGAACAACTGAAGAAAACAAATATTACAGATGGTTTTGTCCATAAAATTGGTCTCCCAGCAGATTTACTTCTATATTAATTGCTAGCATGAATACTTCAGATGCAATAAAAAGTCTCTGAGCTGAACAGGACTAATTCATTAAGAGTTTGATGTTGAGAGCTTAAAAAAAAACTTTATCTTGATTTTAACATTGACTGGCTCAATAGAGATAGTTTGACCAAGGCTGCGCCCTTCAGAACCATTATACAGATCAGGGCTGTCATGTATAATATTGTTCAGAAGTTGAAAAGCAGACAATGTGCTTTATATGATAGGAAAAACACCTCGATAAAAATAAATTATATGAAGCTCCACTTGAATTTTGAATGCACCAAACTTGTGTTGCATGATTCAGGGAGAGATTTTATGTCCAAATAGTACAGAGTATACAAAATCTTATGACACTTTTGCTCCATTCATATGATTATCTGATGACTCCACTTCTAAACCTCATATTTAAAAATATGTAAAACATAAACTTGCTGCTGTTTTTATTTTTGTGTATTTATTTTATATTTAAAACTGTTCTCAGCCTCTTCAGTCTCTCATTCTATAAGGACTCCGTTATCAAATCTCCACATAAGCATAGCTCCCCTATTGCAGGGTAGGATTGTGCCATTTCTAAACTATAATCAAACGTGAAATCTTTTTTGTTTTTCACTTAAAACAATACACTGTTTTTAAACAGGGCATTTTTATGAAGCTATGAATAACTCTGCCTCTCACAGATTTTGGGAGAAAATATATCATTATCTCCATCAAAGGTCAACCGCAGATTATAACCCTCTTTTTGCTTGTTACGATGAATGCCTTTTCTGTGGACAATGATAAGATATGGCAAGAAATGTGTGAGAACAGAATCTTAAGCAGAATACATTGCCTTGGGTCCAAGAAACTTTTTCCATTATTTTGCATTATGTTATTTGGCTAATACTGAATTACCACACTTCAAATTAGTTCACTTCTACTCTTTTTCTTTCAAAGGCATCTAGGGGAGCACTATGCATCAATTAAAGCTGATGGATGCTAATCCTCAGTTTCTCTGACTTCCAAGGCACTCAGAAAACAATCACCAAGGGAAGACTCAAGAAACACTGATGGAAAAACAGACCAAGAGAAGAAAATCTGAGAACCAGCCACATCAACTTGGGGTCTGCAGGACCCGATTATATAGCAGGATTGCTGAAATGGGATGTAGGTTTAAAATTCAAATGTAACTGGTAGCATTGCTTGACAAAGGAAACCATCTCTAGGCTGGATGTGTGCTGCAGAGCAGGAGCAAAACCACGTGGCAAAAATTTTGTACGTGCAGTAGTTTGCTCCCGTCACAGCAAAGTACAGGGAAAGGCTCTGAGGAATAATCACACCAGACTGGAATGGGGTAAGCTGAAGGAGACATTACCTGAAGTGCTCTGTGACAAGACTTTAGATCATCACATATAATAGCCAAGTGTTGCCTCAGACAGCTTAACTCCCACTTTTTATTTTGTAACTTCTTTCTACGCTGCTACAAGACGGAGCTCACGTCCAGCAGTCAGCGGCCATACGCCTGTGAGTGCAACTGTGAATCTGTGGAACAAGGGAGTGCAGGAACATTTGGGGTGCATCCACAGAAACAGTGGTTCACAAACACACACCTGGTTTTTCAGACCACTCAGCAGAGGCTCACTCTCTAGTTGGGAAGCAGAGGGCGAGTTAAGGAGTTAAGCTTCTGCAAGTTTTCTATTTTATTAGAGCAGGTATTATTAAACTTTCTAAGTTTTAAGACCAGGGTACACCTGTGTTAAAGAAAAAAAAAGGAAGGATAAACACACTTTCACACACATACACCTACATAATACATGCACCAAATTCTTCAGATTACAGTATTTTGTCAATGAGCTTTCTTCATTAATTAGTCCTCTTCAAATACTTTTATACATGAAGGTAGCACACAAGTCTAACATTCAGACTTGTCTATATCCAAAATATATTTTGATTTGTTAAAAAAAAAAAAAAGAGAAAATAGACTGGTCTTAATTAGCTAAATCATATGTCCAGTTCTTTCTTCTGACTTGTTATACAGCACTTATGTAGATGAAGAAACAAATACTCAGCTCTTACGCAGGCAAAATTCACCAGAAAAATAGCGGAAATCTGTCATGAAAGAGAAAAAAAATACTTTTCCACTGGATTAGCAGCAAAAGCACTATTATGCAGCAGCCACTTAGTATTACAGACAAAAGCTATGGCCCTACTGTAGAATATGGCTTTGTGGATATTTTGATTTCCTGACTTGACACTAAATCCTGCAGTTTGCCTATTTTGCTACATTTCTGCCACTTCAGGTGATCTTGCAACTCCACTCCTATTATTTATTTATTGGTTGTCCCATAAGAAGGATCCCAGCACAGAGGAAAACAATTCTTAGTATTCAGTTTGTCTATAGGAATATGAGGGTGTGTGGGGAGGGGAGGATGGCACTGTGGAGTGTCTCCACCTGTACTGACATTAGTAAGACTGATGGTGTTTCTCCCACTAGAAAGAAATGCATTCTTTAAAAAGGGGAAAAAAATAGGTAACTTATCATCGGCTGGAGAGAGGCTGAGCCAGTAACAGTGCCATGGCATGATTGATTTGTTTGTTCTTACACAGCCTGTGTAATATCAATGAGTTGAGAACATCCAGATGAAGGGAGGAAGATTAGGTAATACTGATTTAATTTCTCCACATTTCTTTTTTTTTTTTTTCTCTCCCCAAAAAACATTTTCTTTGGAATCAGACACGTTTGTCAGATTATACGAAAGGGGATACATTTTCCTGGTAAAGAGGATGTTCTTGTGCTTAAAGCACAAAGTAATAGGGTTTTTCTGTTCTATTCTCAGATATTTGTCACATCAGGCCACATTCAGCTCTGGCTATCACAGCAGATCCCACTGGCTTCAAGGCCAGCTCTATCTGCTTAAGCCAGGTGTGATGTTTCTGTCTGGGAATGGCACAGATATTGCTCAGTAACTCTCCTTTCCCAAATGCATTTATGAAGGTAATGCTCACACATCTTTGAGCTCTCTGAGGTGCTTCTGGAACACCAAACATTTTTATGATTTACCTTTAAGTTACAACCAGCAGTCCAAAAGGCCCAGCTGGCATCAGACATTTTATTGTTCAGTTTTATTAGGGGGTCATCCTTATGATTCATTACAAAAGTGCACTTGTCGTGTGTCTGAGTTCTTTCTCCACTAAACCTAAAAGGGCGCAAGGGAGACACTGTTCCTCTGGCCTTAAAAAGGAAAGATTATATATGTTCACAGGTCATGAACAATTTTTGGAAACTAGAGGTAATTCAACTCATTTTTTTCTCTCTAAGCTGGCTTGGAGAGCTTAGGCCTGCCTGGATTGTGGATCCCCATCAGAAGCAGCAGCTCAGGTTTTTCAATGCACCCCTTTTCTTCAGAGCTTCATTTAAAGAAGCTGAATTCACACTATTATTACATCTCTTCTCAATCTCCTGTTCTTCAGATTTAAAAAGATCCAGTTCCATCACATCTTCCTTATAGTCTTCTTTCCTTAGAGACCTTTCTGAGTATAGTACATTGACTGGTAGGTACGTATGAAAGTGAAGGGTGTCCAGTCTGGGGGTAACAGTGCCAATACAGTACTGAATTCCACCTTTTTGAGTGTCAGGATAGCCTTCTACCCCAAGCTATTCCTGGGCTGGTGCTACATAGCTTTTAGTCTTTATTCTATCTCTCAATACCTCTACCAGTCTTACTATTGATTCGGCAGACTGGCTTGAGCTCACTCTGTACCAGGTAACCCATTAATGGGGGACAAAATGGATTGAAGATACTCAGTGTTCATTTTGAGGTGCTTTTACTACTAATGCTTTTATTCTCCAGCCTTCACTCAAACTGCTTGAATTAGTGGTGAATGCAGATTGCCATCCAAGGGAGGCTCTGCTAACATTTTCCATCACATGACATTGTGGAGAAAATTGCAAATCCCATGAAAGACAGAAAGAAAACAAAACCACCCTGCAAACCTGTGTTCAAGGACTTTGGTTTGTTTACTCCAGCCCTCAAAGCATTATCTTGCTAGGAAAGTGAGAATTTGATAATATGGACAAGGCCGTGGGAAACATAAGTTTTATTTTGGAGGTACTCACTCAACACAATCGTTTAAGCACGACTCTTATTCAGCAAAACACTTGTGTTTACCTTTTTCTTATCATCATCTTGAGCGGGCAGGCTGGAAAAAGCATCCATGCCACAAAGACCTCCACTAAAGTTAGCAGCCATGCATGAGTATCTCTGAACTGAGCTGAACTCAGAACCAGCTGTTTTTATCCAGTAGCAATTTCTTGAGAAACCTTATAATTACAGTCTTGTATGTATGCCTAGCTCCATTCACATAAAAACCACGCAGAGCCATCCTCACATTGCACAGAATAAGAAAATAGACTATATTAAAAAGGAATCCTAATTTTCTTAGTACCCCGAGTGCTGAGAGCAAATTCCTGACTGGAGCATACCATATGTCCAAACATTGCCCAGTTTCTGGCTAAACTTAGGTCACCTTACAGCTACCAAACCGTCCCTGAAGTGGCAGGTTCGGCCTCTCTCTAGTCAATGGCTTTGATGACACCTTCATAATCATGAGAACTGGGCTGTATAACCCAATAGTGCACCTTCTGTCCTGTGAGAGCATTAAGGAGGGTTTCAGAAAGGGAAGCTGCATTAACAAAACAGCCTCCCTAACCGTACCAGTACACTAATCTCTAATTAATCACTCCAGATGAAAACTTCACAGTGCCAGTCAGCAAGAAATAAGCCATAACAGTATGGTTAATTCAAGAAGTGAAATAGAAACATGTAAAGCACTGTAAATTAATCCCACAAAAATTACACAGATCAGTGATCACAGAAACTGATCCCAGCCTCTTATATGCACAGATCCCATTAAATCTTTGCAGAATGCTTTCTTAAGAGCACTAAACCGTCTACAAACATAACTTATTTGGAAAGCAGTTAACCAGTTTCTCTAGTGCTTAAAACATATTAAACAAAGTGTGGCAATAACAGTATTGTATACTAATTGAAAATGAAGCCTTGTCTACAAACTGCAGTCAATTTTCTTTGGCAACAAATACCCACGCTCTGCCCTTTCCATGCCCACCTAGGGTGGGGAAAGGCATAGATGGCTACCTGAGTTTCTCTTAGTTCCCTATTACCTATGTTGGATAGTCCCTGCCACTCCACAGGCAGCTTCCTTCCCTTCAGCAAGAAATGCAGACTGGCAACCTACTGAAAACCAGTGAGATTTATGCTTCTGAATCATTTTGTCTTATTTTTGATTTTTTGTTTTTTTAATAGCCCATCCTGAATGGGGAGCACAACATTAACTGTGGAAATATCAGAGTCCTTAGTTATTTTTCCCTCATCAAGACTGGTGTCAGTGAAGAAGTAAAACACAGCTACAGCATTTGGCATAAATCACAGTACAATCTAGCTGAAAATTCCCAGTATCATTCTCCCGCACTTGGCACAAGTCCCACTTGCTGAAAGTGCGATGTCATAGAAATGTAGTTATCATGCCACTGCCAGCATTTGCATAACAGATGCTCATTAAACTGAGGCTGAAGGACATTACTATAGAAACAGTCAGCCAGGGAACATCAGCCTCAGTTAAGGATAGCCACTCTGGCCAGAAATTTATAAGCACTTGGAAACCAAAATGAATGACGAATAGTAGGTAAATTTATCTACTTTGCTTGTCATTTTGATTTCTTTTGCACTCTAATAGATTCTTATCCTAATTTAAGCTTAACAATTTCCAAATATAAAAAAGTATTTAAAACACTGGAAAGACAATACCAGATCCTCCTCCAAACTAATCTGCCAGTCCCCGAGAAGTGGCGCCACACATAATGCAGCATAAAGCAACTAAAGTTATACAAAGCCATGCAGCTGCACAAATTTGAATTAGATCATCATAAATCTAGTGTGTGGCCCAGTGCGGTCACCTCACAGTGCTCCCAGCAAACCAGCCTTATACCAATGCTTTGACTAGCTTAATCACTCTGGCCAAGAGGCTTTATGTAATGCCTCAGACAACAACATAACGAACTGATCAAAAGCAGAGTAGCCTTCTATTTTTCACCATGAACTCACATATCAGTGGTGAATTACATCATTTGCAGCACACCAGGGAGTTCCAGCGCATGACAGCATCTCTCCTAACTCCAGATCAACTGCGAGGAAGAAACATAACATTTAGGAAGGTATATTAAACTGCAGGCAGCACACACACACACACACGAGTTTGTTACTACTTGCATTAGGTTGTTCAGTCCACTATCTCTTTGCCCTGAACTGATGCCATCACTCTGCAGCACCATCATAACAGAGCACCTCAGCTGGTCCATGTGATCATAGCGAAATCCATTTCAGTGATCACATTAATTCACTCCAGCTGAAGACCTTGGTGAAATTGAATGACTTCAGTGAGGCCATTAAGTTCAACCTGGGTCTTTCACAATATCTGTAATCATGATTGTGTCCATTTTATGTTTTAGTGGTGCTACGAAAGAGCTGGTATTCTCATGCAGGAAGCCTCCCAAACTGGGCTTTGACTTCCAGTGATAACATGCTCTCCCAAAATGCCTATTTCCTTTTTTAGCAAATACTTTTTCCAGCAATCTGAAAAAAAAGTCATGGCCATCTTATATCACACATCGGTGTATTTTGTATCTTACAAGATCAACACTCCATCTGTTTGCCCCAGTCTTTAAAGTAGATATGTCTTCTGAAATATATTCACCAATGCTAATGTAAAAATACAAAAAAGCCATAAGTAGAAGAAAAATATGTCTGTCAAAAATGTTCAAAGAGACAACTACTTTGTATCTATAAAGAATAGCTTAGATGATAAAAAATTATTTTTCTTTATTTTTTCATAGATAGGCTCTTGCAAATGATTGCATACATTTTCCCTATCAATTGAATTTTAATATTAACTTTCAAAATAATATGTACCTTAAGCTGTTAGCACTGAGATCTTACTTTTTACATTTACTGTGATCATTTAAACATACGCATACCACTGCAAGAGAGCACAGCCATAGGAATGCCAAACAAATTATATTTCTGAGTAAAGGGTTCTTTGCTGTAGTTTATATATGTGTAGCTTTTAATGTAAATATACTGCAATAAAAATCATAAGAAAACTTGGCATTCAAACTTTCCTTAAGTAGTTGAAAAATTCTTAGCTTAAAAATTGTCATTTATCTGCCATTTCTGAAAGGTCATTATATCCATAATATAAACCACAACATTAAAAATAAAGGCACAAAACATTTATAATAGAATATGCAGTCCCTCTTTACATTAATCATAGCATTCATGTGCATGTTTTATGCTGTAATTCTTTTTAGCTTTGCTTATATTTATTTCATATAATTGTTTCTATTAATTGTTAAAATTACTTTACTGTACTTGCTATTCTTTTTAATATTTCTCCAGTATTTCCTTGAACAGTTGCTTTAAGGCATTTAAAATGAAGATTCTTTCTTCTAAAATAGCTTTTGAATGCTTTCTTTTACAGAAGGAAACTCCTAAAATACACAATTCTAATTAGCTCACAGTCTTCTGCTGTTCTGTTCATTTCAAGAAAGAAGAATAAAAAGAGGCAAGTACATGTTCTCTTTTAATGTTTCACCCACTGATTAGAAATTACTCCAAGCTTCAGGCTCACTCAGGCACTGGCCTTTCCAGGATACCAGCTGAAAAGATGTTTTTGAAAAAAAATACACATTTTTGTGTGGGAGAGCACTGGGATAAGGAGCACCAAACGCCTCCTACTAGGCAATTGCTCGATGGCAGGTAATGACTTCAGCAGCGCCTGACATGGCTGAATTAATTGGTATGAAGGAGTTTTTAAAATACTGTCAGTCCCAGTTGCTGTACTGAAGACAGTGTTATTTGCTCTGTAACATTTCTTTGACATTTGTTTGAACAAACCAAGTTCTCCATGTGTTTTCCTCCCCCCCACCCTGGAGGAGTCTACTTCCATTAACTCCTCTAGCCCAGCCTTCGTGCCCCCACCAAACTCAGAGGCAAATTATTCAGTTACTTTAGGGGCCAAACCTACATTATCTGCCCTGTGCTTACCAAGTACTGCCACACGTTTAATGAGAAACATCTTCTTTTTTGCTCTTTATGTAACTGTCAAAAATATTTCTGCTATTCCTCCAGTTTTCTTTGCAAAGTTGAACTTAGCATCTAGCAAGCCCTATTTGTTACTTGATATTTCTCAACCTTTAAAACACCAGATTGTTTTCCACTAAAACCTTTGTCACTCTACTTCTAATATCCTTCTGAATCTGATTCTTCAAGCAGTCAGGTTAGGAACGTTTCTCCATAAGCCTTTCCCCCCAGCATGGACTAATGAATCAGCATAGTTCCTGGTCTACCTGACACAAAGAAATTCCAGCCTGCACATTGTACAGTACATTGAAGTCCTTGAATTCTTAAGTTCAGCTGTCGTCTTTAACAAATTCACATTTTTGCAAAATTGGGTTTATTAGGAGTTTCTACATATGCATCAAATGACGAACACTTCTCATGTGGACACCCACATCACAGACATTGTTGCTTGTTTGGCGTATTTCTTGTCCTTAGCCTTTTTATTTTCTGGAAATTTTTCCTGACTTGCTTACATGCCATAGGCTTGATGCTTCTCTTGGAGGCCTTTGTTTGCATTTCTGTTTCTGATACCTGTCTGGTATAGAAAAATTCTTTTGAACATGTCAGGTCAGACAGGAAGTAACCTTTTCCCTACTCTACAGCTCAAATCTTACTTATAGTAGGTTTTTAATGGAGAACCTACTTTAAAATGCCTGAAGATGTTTTTTTAATTGATTTCCCTCATTAAAATATCTCACTATCTTTATTTTCTTTATCATTTTCTTTTGTTTCTGCATTAAGTAAAACATAAAACTTCCATACCTCTTTTTATTCTCTGATATAATGATCCTCTGACTCTTTCGCTGCTTCTTCAAAGCTTTTCCCTTTTTGTTACCCTGAGTACGAAATCTTCTGTGTCTGCCCAGTGCTTCTGTACCAAACCACTATCCCAAGTAGTGCCATTTTTAGCACACACTCATATCTGTGGATTTCCTGTACAGTTCAAATTGCTGTTTGAAACTTTTTCCAGCGCTGCAAATATAAATTGAAACTGCCACCAGTGCGTTTGTTTTCCAGTAACTTTTGTGCCAGTAAAATTCGATCATTAGAGTACTTATGAAAAGTGGTCTTGAAAAGGATGGAGGATGAGTCCTTTCATTTAATGAGCACATAGTGGCTCTCTCTAAAAAATTATAGGGGATTACTAATCTTATTTTCTTAAAACAGCTCTCTGTTTAGTCAAGAGATTGGACCTGGAGTGTTTGAGATCTCAAAAATGAGTCTAAGTAGCAACAAAATAGGTAAACTTCTGACTTAATCTTCATAACTGAGGAAATCATTGCAGATGTACTTTGTAGTGCTTACCCAACAGTAATGAATTTTTATCAAGCTTGTCAATTTTTCCCACTTTTTGAGCAAAAAGCAAAGGCAGAAAAAAATGGTTTTTTTCCTCAACAAATGGTTCATATGCTACAATTTTTACTATGGAATGGCAAGATGATCCAGAAGAAGCCAAATCCTAACCCAAGTAATTTGGTTTAGTCTCCTTTCTCAGTCCTTCATGTCCTTCAGACACTGAAACTTGAATGAGGGATTTTGGGACGTGGTCAAAAACCAACAAGTTTCACAGTTTCATAATTCCAAAGCAATCCTTATGATTTCCCATGAAGTCCAACCTTGTGTATGGTAACGATAACTCTCATTTTCTGTCCTAGCCACAAACTATGAGTGTGACTCACCAAGTATGCTCTTTTCTGACTTCTGGGGTTTTTTTCATCTGTGTGCCATAGTGTTAAAATGCCAGCTGTGGTTTCTGCCTGGCCCTCCTTTTCATTTGCCACTGCCTGTACATGTAGTTATATTTTAATAAATGAAAGGAGTTCTTACAAACAACCCTTATTAACAGCTTACATGCTGTGTTGCACAGAGCAGGTACGTCTTGGCTGAAGATCCTTCATTCCAGCTGGAGACCTGGGACTTCAAAGCACACTGTCATACATCAGCCATCTGGCAAAACAAGCATAGCAATGAGATCTCCAGTCTTGCTGCAGGCACAAATGCTGCTGTAGCGACTCTTTCCAGGGTGGATGTAACTTCCTCCCAAGTACAGTATGCTGCAGTAAATATTCTGAAAGTTGCTGGAAGTCCCAGAAACAGGGAAGTCACTGTGACCAAGTTGCCAGATATGTAGCACTTCTGCCACTCATCAACAAAACCAACATGCTTCTGCAAATCCATAAAGATGATAACTACGGCTGGTTATCTGACAGAGCAGAGCTCCCCACAGTGGGAAATGCTGCGGCTAGTTCTGCCAAATATTTTCCATTTTCTCAAATTATTGCTTCTATGTTGCTCACTGTGAGTTTTAGACAGCTGACCTTTATGAACGTGCTAATTTCAGCCAGGTGTTCAGGCCTCTGGATTATCAGCATTGGTAATGAACAAGATGCATGGCTGAGGGTACCTGCATGCTGCTGCCCTTCTAGATGTTTCATTATTTCCTCCAGGGTACTTAAATAATAGTTGAACATGACAAGCAACAGTAAAAGGCACACTGGATTCATTCCAATTACAGAGTCGTCAGTTTTAGTAAAAAAGAATAGCACTAGAAGTCTTCAGTGTGGTCTCTGTAGATGAATAGAAAGGTGGGAAACCCAGAAATCCCTCTGTTCTTGTGCTCAGTACAGGGTTTTAACAGCCATTAGAGGTCACCACAGACTCCAGTGAGCTTCTCCATAAAATAGGCAGACAACTCTTCTGAACATATAATGTTCTTCAGGGTTAATGCCAAACAGTAGTGACTGATTATATGATTTACTGGGATGAAAAATGTTGGTAATATAATTTGGACATGGAAAAATGACCAAGTGGGATGAGCCATAATTCAAGGATTATCTGTTGAAGAAGACAAAATAACCAGCAAAGAACATAAAAAGAAAAATAGGAAGCCTTAGGCAGTACTTAAAAGGAACAGATTTAAAGTGACTGAACTGATAAGGAAATGAGAGCTGGATCTGTCAGTGTTAAAACAAAATGAAGAAATGCCTAATAATCAGAATCCAAGTTTGGGAGTAACTTTGTTGTTCTTGTTAAAAAACATCTACATTGCAAAGGAAAACAGAAACCTTGAGATGCTAATGATGAATGTATGACTTGTCTGTGGGTTCCAGGCATTGACCAAGACCCTATTATGCTGGATCGGGAAGAAAATGAATGGCTCCTTCCCCAATACATTTCTAACCTAAAAGTGGGGAGGGAGGGGGAGAGAGAAAGGAGACTGGTATGGACTGTCAGTACAAAACAGTAGAAGAAACTATCAAAAAGTGTTATCAACAGTGGCAGCACACCAGCAGTCTACTTGCTGGGGCAGCAAAATTTGATTTTGCCTACTCTGCTGAGAAACCTTGAGCTGGGAATGTGCAAGTACATGTTTGAAAATCTAGGATGTGGGTGGTGAAAGCTGGCCAACAGAAAGAACAGAACTGGCTGCTAGGAAGGATGGCAGCAAGCCATGAGGCAGCCAGAGAAGAGCAAGGGGTAGTTCATTTGATGTGGCAGTGAAGGATGAGCCAGCAGAAGAGCAGAGAGGGGGAGAGGGCCATAGAAACAGACAAACAAGCACTGCAGAAGCCTACTGGAAAGGAAGGAGTAGGGCAGCATTGCATCAGTCAAAGAAAGAGGAATGAATGTTGCAGTATGGTTCATGGTACATTAATAAAGAACCCAGAGGATAAGTCTGGATTGCCAGGAAAAATTTCTCTTAAAGGTGTTACAAAGAAGAGTTTAGACATAGCCTGGATTTGTAGAACTAAAGGAGACAGTGTGGATAATGCTTGGAGTACAAACGGGAATGACAGGCAGGAGGGCAATGTCTGAGGCACTGTACAGATATCAGGTAAACTTTGACCTGAAAAGTTTGCAATCTCAAACACAAGGCAGGTGTTTAAGACAAGCAGTGGCCAGTTAAAGTGGAGGGGTGAAATGTGCTTGTAATGCTTAGTGGAGCTGTAGCAACAACCACAAGTCACAATTTACATAAGATGTTATTGCACAGCAGGTTCATTTTATGCATTACAGCACAGATGTATTTTAAAGTGGTATTTGAAGTAAGATGAGTTGAGACACTGGCATGTCCAGACATGTGGAAAGCAGGAAAGACTGTGCTTCGGTGCTTGTACCTAGATCTAAAGACAGGAAAAGGACTGAAGGGAACTGAGTCTTCTGGTTATACATCTGGTTTTAGGTTGTACAGCATTTCTTGACTACCCAGCTACTAAATAGTCAGCTTAATATTTACTTGCTTGCATTATCGCAACCAGAACAATGTCAATATTTTCCTTTTAAGCTGTTATCAGTATATTGCATACTAAATGTGAGAATGTTTTTTCATATTACATAAATGGAAATGTGAGCAATAAACCAAAACTGAGTGATAGTAACATATATATTGCCATGAGTTTTGGGGAGCAGTCTGAGCAAGAAAAGAGGATGGTGAAATCATGGAAACTGGCTAAATAAATCCTCTGAACTCAGGAAATTACTGGTAGGACACAGAAACTTCATGTCATAAGTTGAAATCCAGCAGGAATTTCTTTTCTCGTAAGAAAGCTGAATGACAGAAAGCACAGACACATTGTTGGACAAATGTTCTCTCCCTGCTCTGAGGCACCCTCAGACCCTTGGACCATGCTGGAGAGACATCTCACACCTGCAAAAGACTGTCCTGTGCAATGGATTCCATAAGCTCTGTTGGGGACCTATTCCACCACATCACTGCCTTTCAACTTACAGCTTTTTCCCAATAGTGCAGCAAAGGCTCTTTGATACAAATTAAATCATCACCTTCTTGTCTACCCCCCATGGACATGAAGAACAGCTAGCTCCATATACTGGAAGGCTGCGGCCACACTGCTCTCACCTTCTCTTTCTAGACTAAACAGAACCAATTCTCTTGACCTTTCCTCATGCAGCATGTTTTCCATACCACTTATCATGTTCTTCTCCTCTGGACTCTCTCCAGTTTGTCTCTATCATTTTTAAAGTGTGGTGCCCAAAACAGGACAAAGTACTCAGGCTGAGTCTCCCCAGTGCCAACAGAGTAAAACAGAACAGTCATCCACGTACATAAGGTACTCCTGCTAATATGCACTACAGCGAGTTTTGTCTTACCTCAGCCATATGATGCAGCTCACTCTTACTCAGTTTAGGGGCTGTATAGTCTTCAGATTTCTTTCCTGTCCTGCACCCCACATAAATATTTCCCATTTTGTATTCACGCAGTTGAAATTTGTGGCAAACTGCACTTGTCTGTTTTTCTGAATTCACACTACTCATGTCAGATCGTCTCTCTAGGCTCTAATATAGTCATCCAAAGTGCTGGCACATCCTACCTGCTGGTGTAACTTGAAGATTCACTGCTTTGTCTTCCAAGTCACTCATAGAAATACCAAGTAGAACTAGACCAAGAAGTGACATCTCTTCCATTTATATGTTATGGTGAACACATCTACGCTGTATTTTCCTAGTTTACTTTTGAGAAAAGCATATAGGACTGTGTGAAAAGCCTTCTGAAAATGAAGGTCTGCTTCATTCTTATCCCTTTGGCCAATTGCTTTGTCAAAGAAAAAGGAGCTGGATTTGTTTCTGATAAATCCATGCAGCACTTTTTTACCACTGTAAAATGTTCAAAGTGTTCACAGACTGACTACATATTGTAGTATTGTAGGATTTGTCTGGTAACAGGATTATGTTTCTAGGCATCTACAGTTTATTAGGCTCCCATTTTTACAGGTGGATGTTATAGCAGATATTCTCTCACCCTGGTATCTTCCATGGTATTCCGTATTTTCTTCAAAATACACGTTGATAGTTCAGTGATTGCTTTTGGCTAGCTGATTAAGTGTTGCAAGGTGCGTATGCCTGCCCAATCCTGTTAACAAAGTGTTTGTGTCCAGTGACTATATGGTTTGATACACCTTACTGGAAGAAAGGTGTCCACATCACACGCTGAGAACTGAAACCTCCAAGGACTTGAAGGAATACAGTGACATGAGAAACAATCTATATTTTCCAGTCCTTACTAATGGTTCCCTAGAATAGTACTGAGGATATTTACTTTGTCAATATAAGGAAACTTGCAGCTGAAACAGTGGAATGGGAAGTGGATTCCTGTTTCAAGAGTCCAGTAGTCATTTTGGTTATGTTAGGACTAACGCTAACAAATATGAAGGTGAATATTTTTTGGGGGGAGGGTGGGGGGGGTGGGGGGGTGATAACTAGCAGTTAATTATTATCTGACAACAACAATATCTTAAGGCATTTTCCTTACCCTTTTCATATTTTCTTTGATCATTACTTAACATGTCTAAAGCTGTGATTACAGTTTATCATGATAGCTAGTTTAAGGATTAGCAATATTTCCTCTCTTTATTAGTTATCCCACCACTATCATTGCAATATATTTCCACATTTCCAAATAGACTGAGAAGAGCAAAGTCTTTAATAAATGCTATGCATTATCAGTTCTCCCTTTTGGAGTAACAGAAAGCATTCTTTGGGTTAAATGTTCCTGCTCACGTGTCTTAAAAGTTATTTAATTAAAACATGAGCAAAAGAAGAATGTCCTTGCTCTAGCAAAATATAAAATGCCATCCTAAAAATAGAATTAAAATCTTCACCTTTATGTGACAGTGCTCAGATCCAACTCACAAGTTAGTGAAAATCTTTGGGTAGAGCACAGAGGGAATCTGACTATCTCAGTGAAAAGATATTTGTTGCATCATTCCTCAGCACCTCCTGCTGGCTAGGAGACATGGAGAGACTTTTATCAGTATGACGGCTAGCTGAGCATAGCTGGCATATAAAATCATGCGTACAAAGCTGAGCGATACTTCACCACCACTCAGAAAGCCAGGGGTTTCTGTGATGTTGTCAGTGGTGATGATAAACAGAAAGAACAGGTTTGTACAGGACAAAAGAAAATCTAGTGAATTGAGCAAGTAATAAAAATTAATTCTGTAGGCCTGGTTCTTCATGTCTCTCTATATCAAAAGTAATACTGCAGAGACAATCAGAATATATCAGCGTGAGGGATACAAAGGTACAATAAGAATCAAGCACAAGATAGCATCAGCAAAAATGGCATGCTGTAAAACACAGAAGTGCTGCAACAAAATTACATATATGAGGGTTCTTTTGTTGGCATTTATATTTCCATTTTGAATATATGGTGGGGTAAGGGGAATACTGTTTTGGAGTACAAAGTCTTTAAAACTAACTTTACTGTAACCCCAAAGTGTAGCTTAGTATCTGAGGGTGTGTATAGAGTGAGTATCAAAATAAACTACTGGTGTTAACCTTCTGCATCTATTCAAAATGAAAATTTCAGGGAAATTTGCCAGCTATTAAAAAATAAACATTGCTGGTTAATGTCTGTGGGCCAGAACGAGCTCAGCGTGAATAGATTTTATTTACATAAGTGCAGAAGCAGGTTCCATTTGCTATTAGATCTTCTAAGGTAAACTTTCTTATATAAACTATGGAATCTCCCACAAAAATAGTACAGTGAAAGACAGCCAAAATTTGGGGTTAAAACACAAAGGCTGTATTTATTCTCTGAAACGCACACAAAACCTCATACTTTTGCTGTTCTGTTCATCTGAGGATCACAAGGGCAACCATCAGTTATAATAATGTCTATGTCTCCATTATATACCATGGCACAATAGGAATGGACCTGCAGAGCAAAACAGTTAGTACCAAGGACTAAATATTTTGGGGGATTCACTCCGGAGAGCTTTAATCCATTCCTGTTGATTGGACTGCATCACATATGCAGAGGGAATGTGTCCTCCAGCTAAGCATAAGAAAGGACCTAGCTAGCATGTGGTGAGACTGCTCCATGATGTGAACCAAAGGGTCATAATCGGGGAGGATGAAGAAGTCCTCTTCAAAAGCATGCCCTGATCCAAAATCAAGCACCAGTAAAGACACACCCAGGGAATTAAGCCCTACCCAGTAGCCCAGTGCAAAAGGCAGATTTCATTAACCCCATTCCATGGGTGGCAGATGGAGGTAGAGCAGATTTACATGAAAAGGAAGTGGCAGAACCATGACAAGGCTGAATAATTCGCTGACAAGAGACATCGGGCATTGTGGGGCACTATGTCTACTGCAAACGGACAAGGCACAGTGGTGGGGTAGTGAACTAATGCAGATAATCTGTATCAAGGAAAACAAAGCACAAATAGAAATTAGAGAACCCGGCTTGATTAAATTATCTGTGAATGATCTCATTCAGCCTTGCCAGTGTCACTGATAGAGAGGTTAACAATTAGATTGGCTGTGATGAGTAGCAACTTAGAAATGGACCATAAGACACAGATGTACGTGAGAGACATGAGGGCAAAAGAAACTGTAGCCCCTGGCTTGGCATTGTCAGATGTAGCACAGTCTCTTAGTCACTAGATGAAGAAAAAGTCACCCCACTGGCAGCCCATCCACCTCCATCACGGCTATCTCCAGGAATAGCTATACTCAATACTAGAGCTTCCAGGGGAATTCACAGAACTCTGTTATTAGGACTTCATTGCTCTCAGTTCAGTGACTTCACTACCACAGAAATGTGGATGCTATTTTAACCAGCAGTAAAAGCTAATAATGCCTTATTTTGTATGATGCATTCTGTAGTTATCATATAACGCAGAGCTTGCCATTGCTATTTTTATATGTTTTGCTGCTATTTAATATCTGATAAAACAGCTCTCCAGACTGGGTATGATATCAGCTAAATATTTAATTATTATATGGCTATACTGGAAAGTGATGCCAGAAAATATAGACACCCGAGATGTGCCACTGTTGGTTTTGGGCTTAGCCCACATTTTTTGCCAGTGAAGAAGTTTCGTAAGTACATTAAAGACATAATTCTGGAGGACTCTAAAGCAAAGAGTTACCACAAAATCACTGGGCACAGAGAATGACCCAATTCATTGGTAAACTCATAAGAAGGGAAGCAGCCTGAGTAGAAAAAGGTCTCAGATGTCTCTTGTTTGCAGCAGAAGGCGGCAGTAAGGACATGTCATGAGATAGGGCCTCAACCACAAAGGCTCCAAAACAGTCATTCAGTAGGTGTAAAAATATCTGTGAATGAAGAGCCATGCCTTTATCTCCTCTTCATGAATCCAAATGTACTGCACCTAGATGAACAATGGCTTTAATATTTCCATAAAAGATTTTTTTCTCTCTCTCTTAAGTGATTTTAAAAGGAAGACATCTTGAATACTGTATCTTGATTTGTTCTCTAAGTGTGCATTTGAAATTATTTGATCATTATATTAAGCCAGTTGGTTTTGAAGGTTAATTTAAAAAAAAATAATTGTATAACTGCCCTTTAAAATATTACCATCTGACCTTTGCCAAAAAGTTGTGCTGACTCCGTTGCTGATCTATACAAAAAAAACCCACTCAGGTTCCTCTCTCAACCTCCATTTCACCAAAGTTCATTTACAGTTGCTGTACTGTTCAATAGGAACATGAGATGTAATTGGTTCAATAGGAACACGAGATGTAATTGTTTCAAAAGTCACATCAGCTCTGTTTGAAGGTTTGAGCAGAGTGTCCTGCCACCACAGTCTGAGGTGCTGCAATTCCCTCTGGAAATTCTGTTCCTTCCCTTCATCTCTGCTGCTGAGCTCCATAGCGTGATGCTGTCAATTCACAAATCATAGAATCATAGAATGGTTTGGGTTGGAAGGGGCCTTTAAAGGGCATCTAGTCCAACCCCTCTGCAATGGGCAGGGACATCTTCAACTGGATCAGGTTACTCAGAGCCCTGTCTAGCCTGAGCTGGAAAGTTTCCAGGGATGGGGCATCTACCACGTCTCTGGGCAACCTGTGCCAGTGTTTCACTGCCCTCACTGTAAAAAATTTCTTCCCTATATCTGGGCTAAATCTACCCTCTTTTAGTTTAAAACCATTACTGCTTGTCCCATTGCAACAGGCCCTGCTAAAAATTTGTCCCCATCTTTCTTACAGGTCCCCTTTAAAGTACTGGAAGTCTGCAATAAGGTCTCCCCACAGCCTTCTCTCCTCCAGGCTGAATAGCCCCAACTGTCTCAGCCTTTCTTCATAAGAGAGGTGCTCTATCACTCTGATCATTTTTGTGACCCTCCTCTGGACCTGCTCCAACAGGTCCATGTCTTTCCTGTGCTGAGGGTTCCAGAGCTGGACACAGTACTCCAGGTGGGGTCTCACTAGAGCAGAATAGATGGGCAGAATCACCTCCCTGCTGGCCATGCCTCTTTTGATGCAGCCCAGGATACAGTTGGCCTTCTGGGCTGCAGGGGCACATTGCCAGCTCATTTACAGCTTTTCATTCACCAGTACCCCCAGATCCTTCTCCATAGGGCTGCTCTCTATCTCTTCATCCCCTAGCCCATATTGATACCAGGGGTTGCCCCGACCCAGGTGCAGGACCCTGCACTTGGCCTTGTTGAACCTCATGAAGTTCACGTGGGCCCACTTCTCCAGCTTGTCCAGGGCCCTCTGGATGGCATCCTGTCCCTCAGGCATGTCAACTGTACATCTCAGCTTGGTGTCATCTGCAAGCCTGCTGAGGGTGCACTCGATCCCACTCACTGATGGAGATATTAAACTGTACTCATCCCAGTATGGACCCCTGAGGGACATCACTTGTCACCGTTCTCCATCTGGACATTGAGCTGTTGACTACTACCTTCTGGATGCAACCATCCAACCAATTCCTCATCCACTGAACAGTCCACCTATCAAATCCACATCTCTCCATTTTAGAGAGAAGGATGTTGGGGGGACCATGTTAAGGGCCTTACAGAAACCCAGATAGATGACATCTGTAGGTCTTCCCTTGTCTACTGAAGTAGTCACTCCATTTTAGAAGGCCATTAGGCTGGTCAGGCAGGACTTGCCCTTGGTAAAGCCATGCTGGCTGCCTCAAATCACTTCCCTGGCCTCCATGTGCCTTAGCATAGCTTCTAGGAGGATCTGCTCCATGATCTTCCCAGGCACAGATGTGAGGCTGGCAGGTTGGTAGTTCCCAGGGTCTTCCTTTCTACCCTTTTTAAAAAATGGGTGCAGTGTTTCCCTTTTTCCAGTCACCAGGGACTTCACCTGACTGGCATGACTTTTCAAATATCATGGAGCGTGGCTTGGCAACTACATCATCCAATTCCCTCAGGCCTCTGGGATGTATCTTTTCAGGTCCCATAGACTTATATATGTTCAGGTTCCTCAGGTGGTCATGAACCTGATCTTCTCTAACAGTGGAGGGACTTTGCTCCCCCAGTCCCTGTCTTGCCATCCATCCACTCAAGAGGTGTGGGAAGAGAGGTTGCCAGTGAAGACTGAAGCAAAGAAGTTGTTACCAGTTTGCCAGTCTTGCTCATCAGGGCGGGGTATGCTTTCTTTGACCTTCCTTTTCTGGCTGACATACTTGTAGAAGCCCTTATTATTCTTTGCATCCCGTGCCAAGTTCAGCTCCAGCTGCACCTTGGCCTTCCTGACCCCATCCCTACACAACCAGGCAGCGTCCCTGTACACTTCCCAGGATACCTGTCTCTGCTTCTACTGCTTATGCATTTCCTTCCTGCCCTTTAATTTGACCATCAGGTCTCGATTCATCCATGCTGGTCTCTTTCCTTTCTTTCCTGATTTCTTACACCTGGGAATCAAGAGCTTTTGTGTTCTATGGAAAGCATGCTTAAAGATCTGCCAGCTCTGTTCTGCTCCCTTGTCCCTGAGGGCAGTTCCCCAGGGGGTCCTATTGACTAACTCCTTGAAGAGCTGGAATTTTGCTTCCCTAAAATTCAGGGTCCTCACTTTACTCTTCACCTGACCCATAACCCTCAGGTCTGAGAACTCCACCAGTGCATGATCGCTGCAGCCCAGGCTGCCTCCATTCTTGACGTCACCAATTAGCTCACCTGCATTGGTGACCAACAGGTCCAATATTGCATCTGCTCCGGTAGGACTGTCTGTACCTGGCTTAAGTTAGCCTCAATGCATTCCAGGAGTTTCACAACTGCCTATAGCTCACAGTGCTACTTTTCCAGCAGATGTCAGGGTGGTTGAAGTCCCCCAGTAGGGTGAGAGCCTATGAGCACGATGCCTCCTGTAGCTGAAGTAAGAAGGCTTTGTCAGTAGGCTCCCCTTGATCAGGCAGCCTGTAGTAGACACCGACCACAAGGTTCCCATTGTTGTCTCAGTCTCTGATTCTTACCCATAAGCTTTCAACCTGCTTGTGGCTATTCTTCAGAGACAGCTCTTCACACTCTATCCATTTCTTGATGTAAAGGGCAACACCTCCACCCCTCTGCAAATCAATAAAATATGAAGCCATACCAAGATGATGCATTTATAGGAACTGCGGTCTGACTATAGTCTTTCCCTGTCTGATATTTCCCAAATCCTCTTTCATACCTTTCAGTACATTCTTTTGGGAAACACTTCATTTCAAAGTCTTTGATAGAGCACTAATGCGCAATGATAAATACTGACCAAATGGTATTACTCAAAACCAGAAGAAGGTAAATTGATGAAGAGGCAGAGCCTTGTTGTGAAGACTAGGAACACATCCTATGGTATTTTAGAAGATGGAAAAACAATTATTTCAGTGTTTCTATAGAAAAGCTTTCAGTGGTGCCATTTTCCTTTTAGTCTCTATTCATATTTAGAGATGGCTGAAAGAAGCTGAGCTTGTGGAAACTAGCAGCCTTCTGCTGGTTTCTAAATTGTTTGTCATCTTCGGACTCCCACCTATCTGTCCTCCTCTGGTAATTACACAACCTTTTCAAGAGTCAAGTTGGCATCGTAGATAGTGGCAGGCGTACTCTGCCTTTGTGAATAACAATGACATGTCATTCCAGCAAAGTTTAAATTCAGAATGCTTTTTCTAATAAGCTATACTTTGTAGCTAATAAGATCATAAAGCTGGTCATTCAGTACATTTCTTCCCAATGTTTTAATTTTTTATTCTGGAGAATTAGAACAGCTGATTCATACTGTATTTGCTTATGCAGAGAGTTTAGTTGTTGTTTTTAAGAACTTTAAAATCACTTAAGCTCTAAGCTGTAAAGCAACAATTCCAAGCTAAGATTTTAGAAAGATGGCCTATAGAAAAAAAAGAAAAAAAGGTAGATTTTTTTTTTTTTTTGTAGTTACAAAACCTTGGGAACAAAATGTTTACTTCTTCTAATTTTCCTGTTTGTTTTCCTTTCTGGACAGTCAGATTTTCTTGAGCTCTGCATCAACTTCAACGCAAGCATTTTAAGACATTTCTTTCCATATTACCTTAGTTGCTTTGTGCCTAGAATCAAGACAGTTTGGAACCTGCACTACCTACAGACTCCCAAAGATTATCACATTGTCTTCCTAAAGTATTTCTGTAAGGTTTAACATCTTTCAAAGCCATTTGTCTATTGTCAGGCTTGCATAGCATTGCTGCACATTGCTAGGATACAGTAAATGTTTTTAAAAGTGAAAGACCTCCCCTTTTTCCTATTGCTATCTAGAAAATAAGACCAGATTTTACCCTCTGATATGAAAGTTTAAATCCGTGTGGAATAAATGGAGTCCTACATGTGTAGAATAGTAGACTTTGGCCTTAAAGATTTATAGAGCTATAAAAATAGAAGTAGACAGCTTAGATGACATTTTCTGGAACTTAGGGCTGAATCCACACCCCTAACAAAAGTTTCATCTTAGAATGACATTAGTATCCCTTGGAATATGATTTTGGATTATTATTATTATGCCCTTTTAGGCCTTTGGATTCATTTGACCTTCAGTCTCATCTGTCAAAGGTAAAATTTACTTTTGCACAGCAAGCCAACATAGTTCCCTTCCCAGTTCTTCCCTTTCCTATCATCTGGTTTCATGGGTGGGGCAATATAGGAGAGAAGTCAGGAGCAGAAATATAGTACTGGTTAACCCAACATCTCCTGGAAGTTGCAATAGAGATGCTCCCACTGTCCAGGAGAAGGGAGGCGAGCTGGGAGTGGAGTTGCACGGTTTGGAACAACACCAGAGGCAGTGACCTAGAAACCTTACGTAGGAGGGAAACAACATACACTGTGAGCTGCAATAGTAAATTACTCAGGTTTTGCGCAAGCGGTTGAATCTCATTCTTCTTCTGACTTGTCATGGTGTCCCAGAATATTTTTACCTTCTTCTTTCATTGTTGAAAATAATTTTCCTATCTCCTAGGCACTCACTGAGGAGCCCTCCATTAGCCTTTTCAGAACTGTGTAGCATAATGTATTTATCATGGGTCTCCTTTTTACTTACAATCTGTTTTTACCACTCTCAAAACAGAATTATCCTAAAATAAACACTAGACAATGAGAATCAAAAGCATGCGTAATAGCCATGCCATTTCATAACTACTTGCTACATCTTTGTTTGGCACGCTGGACTTTGTTTAGCAGAAACGTGGTAGTATTACAAGGTCAGAGTCTCCACAACTTAAACCATCCCTAACAAAGACTGGAATTTGTACGACACATATTTCTGTACAAAAGAGTTTTAACCAAAGTTAAAAATAAATCCCCTCAAACTGGTGAGCAAAGTGTAGTTAATTATAAAGAGGTGGAAAAAACCTGAAAAAAACTCTCCCCAAAGTCTCCTCAATTAGTTCACTTTTTTTTTTTTACATAATGTACACCTTCACATACGCAAGATGTAGATGCTTTGTTCTCTCGGCTAGATGTTACGTCACCTCAGCTGTTATCATGCTGGGTCTCATTAACTAAGCAGACCTAAGCTTGCTCAGCAAAGTTATTCAATGCCGAGTTCTCCAAGACAAGCACAGGTGCTTGCAGGGCTTGCAAGCAGTGTTTTAATAAGAGTGGGAGTAGCACTTCTCTCCCACTCACAGACCCATGCTGGATCTTAGGAAGAGTTGTGCTACTGGGGAAATTACTGCAACTAGTATCTAAAATGGTGGTGAAAGGCATTACTCTGTAACTCATAGGTGCAAGCATACAGGTATCTATGGATCACCTGGAAAAGTAAGAACTTGGGAGAAAATCACACTTCTGTTCCCATGATGCTCATCTTGCTATTTTGCAAAGTAGACCTAACTCTAACCTCTCCCCCATAGCTCAATGCCACCCAAAGGCCACTTGACAATTCTTAATTATATGTACTGAACTGAAGAACGTGAAACATCATATCCCCTCTAAACCTCACTGTGGCCCAGGGTCATTCAGGATCTTTTGCATCTTCTAGAGCAATTCCACAGATTTTGTGCACTTAACGGTCCTCTTCAGCTGCACAAAACCCAACTGACTTATGGCCAAAAGTACAAAAGACTGAGAAGCATGAACATGTCCTTTTAAATAGCCCTGGGGAAACTCTTCCCAGCTCTATGTCTCCTTCTTTGCAGATTGCTATCGGTGTTGCAAGACCAAGAGTGGTTCTAATGGGAAGTATATGTCTCATGACAGTGGGAATTCATACTCTAAATCTAGCTTAGTAAATGAAACTATTTAGGGATCATTCTCTGTCCTCAAGAGTAAGTGTGAGCTCACAATTTGTATACTTTCTGTTTGGCTTCTTCTGTCTCCCTAGGACATAGTAGCCTCAGACATACAGCTTACTGACAGCAGTCAACAGCAGGTGATTGGCCATGTTTCTTTCCGAATTTTGTCTAGGACACATCTGAGGGGGAAGGGCCAAAACCATGCCAGAAAGTAGGTGAAAACTAAAAAAATGTGGATAGTTATGGCAGGGTAATCGAGTCTGTATCTTTTATATTACAGTAAGGATGCAACCTATGGTCCCTGCAAAATGAGCAGGTGGCACTGTGACTTGGCATGTGTCCTTGGCAATTAGAATATTACTGATAGGGAAATAAGAGATCTTATTATTGGTACTTTAATCACAATGAACAAGCCAATTGTCTTTTTAATTAGCCTAGTACATGCCAGGCACTAAGCCTAAATTTGTAACGATTTCCATATGCAATAGCAACAGACTGTAACTCGACCAGCAGTGTCCCTTACTCTTATGTCCAAGTGATGCCACTGACTGGATACCTAATCAGCAGAAAAAGCAGTTTAAGCCAATACATTTAGCTCATCTACTGTCACTACACCACGAAGTGTTTGCAATTGCATTTTAAAGTTTTATTTTATGTTTTTGATGCTTCTTTTGACTTGGCTGCTGTATTCAAAGCAGTGAGAAATAGCTGACTCGGGCCTGTATAACAAGTCTCACAAAACAATTCCTTTGGTCTTTTCCCAATGTAAGTGATGCTGATGCCTGTCCCCCTTGGAAGCTGAGACAATGCATTGCCTTAAAGCCACTAGTCAGAAGGTATGTATTTCCTGGCTGGGCAAGAAACCAGCTGTGTGTATGTATATACACTTCTGACTGAGCCTAGAGGAAATATGCATGCGGGCCTGCTGGCTGCAGGTAAGAGCTCTAGACTGCTTTTCAAGATCTCAAGCAAGCTAAACAGGATGTGCCTACTCCCCAGTGCAACTGGTTTGGTATAAGTAATTACTATTGCTGGGGAGGAGGAAGAGAAAGCCAGACATTTGCAATAGGAAGAGGACTTGTGGTAGGCAGGAGGAAGACAGAGGGAGGGGTTTAATCTTAATAAAATTGAACCTTTACTGCTTTATCCACTCATTTGTGTTGACGATATTTGATCCACAAAGAACGAAACTGAGCTAGCACCAAGTTCCATCAAATATATGAACTCAGCTTCTGTTTTCCCTATACAAGTCTTTTTCAATTGTAGCAATTTTAAATGTTACTTGAAACCACTGCAGGTAGTGTCTCCAGACAATCCAGACAACTGAATACCTGAAAGGGTTTTTTTGTTGTTTTTTTTTTTTAAATGACGTTGACCAGGTCAGATCACATCAAGCGTTAAGTGAATGAGCTGTACTCAACAGCATAGACAACTTCATCTTTGTTCAGGCTTGGTGATACAGCAAGGCTTCATTGCTCTTCAAATCAAAGTCAGTAGATTTGCTTAGAATTGTTATTACAATATTTGTAGTTGTATTACCTTGTACTACAGAGTATTTCTCTGATGAGCATACAAAAATCTTGTTTAACACAGGTCCCAGAGTAATAGCCCATAATAACGCTCTCTACAAACAGCACTGAATGAGGAGATGAGAAGTTCAGATTAAGAAAGCATGGACATTTGCATTTCAATAACGCTTTCTATTGAACCACTTTAATGCATTGATAGCCTGATCCTACTTCCATTGAAGCAAATGGCAAAACTCCCACTGAGGGCAATGGGAGGCTTGATCTGTCCCTAATTCATGAATGGCCAGATTTGGGTACTCTGTCTCCCACTGAATAAACTGTTCAGTCTGTGCAATTCCACTTAGCTACTTATTTTTTAAGTAAAGTACTACTCAGTCATAGTGTCTGCAATGAATCTCATAACACTCCTTTGAGGTTCATCAGTAAAACTGATTAATCTATTCATAGCAAAAAAAAATATTAGTAGTGCATACCATCTAGCTACTCTTTAAGTAGTTATGAAACGTATCTAGTAATATATTTGTAATTTTGATGTTTTTTACAACCTGATGGTTTAAAGACCTTTTTATGACTCTTCACTATTTCTTTTGTGAGATTGGTCAACTAAATCACATGCATAGTTTATCTTTGCTGACTGGATGCTAACATTTTAAACATAGCTCCCAAGTAACTGTAAAGACCTAGTTTTTGGTATGACTTTTCATAACAGTGTAACTACCTTCCTGAATAGCTGAGAATTGGCCAAATACTCTGAACAAGCCAAATAAGAACCTGTAAACAGAATTCAAGGGATTTTTTTGCCAAGAATAATTGTATTGCATTTACTCTTAGAGTATAAATTTTGTACACAAATTGATTTGTACACAAGAATTGCACAAGACAGTTTGTCAAATACATCAAAATCAATGGAAATTAAAGTCCAAAATAATTTCAGTTCTGCAGTTGGATTAAGATTCTTGCTTTTTTAAAAAATACATTTTAATCTGCATTATTTTTTGAACTGTAGTATTATTTCAGTTAAAATCCTCAGCTTTGTCTTCACTGGGATAAAGGGCTACTAAGATTAAATTGGACAATTAAATTTTTACTCATCTAGGGGCTACAATCTGCTAAAGTCTGTTGAAAACTCTCAGTAATCTTTGATTGATCATGATGACTGGGAGAAGCACTCAAAGAAAGGAGGAAAGAAAACGTTGCTCCTGTCTTCAGGAAGGGAACTACAGGCTGGTCAGCCTCACCTTGATCCCTGGGAAGGTGATGGAGCAGGTAATCCTGGAAACTATTGCTAGGCACATGAAGGACAAGAAGTTGATCAGGAATAGTCAGCATGGATTCACAAAGGAAAAGTCATGCTTGACCAACCTGATAACTTTCTATGATGAAATGACTGGCTTGGTAGACAAGGGGAGAGCAGCGGATATTGTCTACCTTGACATCAGTAAGGCTTTTGGCACTGTCTCCCATAGGATCCTCTTAAGGGAGCTGATGAAGTATGGGCTGGATGAGCAGACAGTGAGGTGGATTGAAATCTGCCAGGCCCAGAGGGTGGTGATCAGTGGCAGGAAGTCTAGTTGGAGGCCATTAACAAGCAGGTTAACCCAGGAGTCACCATTGGGTCTGATCCTATTTAACATCTTTATTAATGACCAGGATGATGCAGCAGACTGTACCCCCAGCAAGTTTGCAGATGACACAAAACTGGGAGGAATGGCTGATACATCAGAGGGTCATGCTGTTATCCAGAGGGACCTCAACAGGCTGGAGAAATTGGCTGACAGGAACTTAATGAAGTTCAACAAGGAGAAGAGCAGCAAAGTCCTGCACCTGTGGTGGAACAACCCCATGCACAAGTACACACTGGGGGTTGTCTGGCTGGAAAGCATCTCTGCAGAAAAGGACCTGAGGGTTCTTGTGGACACCAAGTTGAACATGAGCCAGAAATGTGCCCTTGCTGCAAAGAAGGCTAATGTATCCTGGGCTGGATTAGCAGGAATGCTGTGGGCAGGTCAAGGGAGGAGACCTTTCCCCTCTGCTCATGACTGGTGAGGCCACAGCTGGAGTATTGGGCCCGGTCCTGGGCTCCCCAGGACAAGAGAGATATCGACGTACTGGAGAGACTCCAGCACAAAGGGCCACTAATATCATTAAGGCTCTGGAGCATCTCTCCTATAACGAAAGGTTGAGGGAACTGGGACTTGTCAGCCTGGAGAAGAGAAGGCTCAGGGGGATCTTACCAATGTATATAAATACCTGAAGATAGGGTGCAAAGAGGATGGATCCAGGCTCATTTCAGTGGTGCCCAGTGACAGAAACAGAGGCAATGGGCGCAAACTGAAACACACACAGTTCCCTCTGAACATTACGAAATACTTTTTCACTGTGAGGGTGACCGAGCACTGGGACAGGTTGCCCAGAGAGGTTGTGGAGTCTCCATCCTTGGAGATATTCAGAAGCCTCTAGACATGGTCTTGGGACAATGGGTCTAGGTGGCCCTGCTTGAGCAGGTGGGTTGGATCAGATGACCTCCAGATGTGTGGTAACAATCATGAGCTGAAATTCTAGGCCAGGCCTCCATGAAATTGCAAATTAGGTGTTAGGGTTCCTGATACTTGCCATATGGTCCAAAACACTGATCTGATATCCATTCACAGTGCCAGACCAACCATGCTCAAAAATAATGACCAATCAACTCCATGCTGGCAGGTATCGTGCTAGTTCATTTATCATGGGCTGCCCTTTTGTGGTACTCCACAGGCTGCTTTCCCTGCCTTAACCTCTAACCTTTATGTCCAAAGGTTATTGCCCCCAGATGTCCCTACATCACATCATGGCTGCTGAGATGTGATTACCCACTTTTTATGCAGTGCCTTCACATGAAAAAGTGCAACTTGTCTGTCTCTAATACATGTTAAAATTACTTCAAGCTTCCAAGGAGTGAAAACACCTTTCCTTTTACTATGGGCAATGGTTCCAAATATATAGCACCTTATACCTGTGCAATTCAGTTTTTTAAGTATATAGGAATAGATAATTTGTATAAAAACATTTTAGATGAACAGACTTGATTCCAGAAAAAGGGGCAGATATTCATGAAAGGTCCTGTGTTACTTGTTTTCCACTAAGTAAATATTTGGCACATAAACAGTAGTGTTGGGGTGTTTCCTCAGGATTAGAGCTATCATATGCTGGAAATCCTGGACAAGCAGAACAAAAATCTTCTTGAACATTTATAGGTGGGAAATCTGGGTGCCATTAAATGCAAGATGCTATTAAAGTGATGAATAAAACTATACAGAGACTAGCCCTGTATGTGGAAGTCATAACATCAGCAGTAATCACTTCTGCAGTGAAGACATCAAATACGATATCAGAAGAAACTTCACCTTGAAGTACAAAGATAAGTGAATGATGCATTCAAGACCATTTGCTTCAGTATATTTCAAATGGGGTTTGGAACCAGCCCTAGGAAATCAGTTATCTTTGTGAAGGTGACACCTGCAACTCTTGTTATACTATCTAGAGCTGGCACACCATTATCCAGCAATAATCACCACAAAACTCAGTTTTTAGGTACTAGGAACTTTATGTATATGCATTATGCTGTAGACTTTGGTTATACAATATCTCTATTTTCCCCCTCCCAGATGGTAATGGTGGCCTCTTGAGCTGTATCAATACTACGCAGTAAAGAAAACCTCAGTTGCAGGTTCCCTACCAACACCAGTCACTATAGAAGTTGGAAATAGGCAGTGAATGACACAAGGGGCTGCAGAAGTAGTTTCTTCTTAAAGATCGACATTGCTCTAGGGATCTAGGCTCTTCTTGTGTTTCTACTGTGTACTTTTTAAAAGTTGACCAAATCATTCACAATTTGAGAGACGGTTAGTAGCTGTCTTAATCTTTTGATGAAGAATATCACGTGATTTGGAAAACTGCTGAGTTCTTTCTGCTGTAAACAAGGTTAAGGGGAGCTGTGCTTGAATACACATCATGCCAGATTAAAAAAAAAAAACAAAAAACCAAACACTGAAAAATCAGGTCTTGGATACCTCTAGTAAGGTCCATAAAATTAGAGTATATTCTAGCTTAATCTGTCCACGTTCTGGTTCCTCATCTCTAAGTGGAAATAAATCCATATTATATCACAGCAGTCTGACAAAGATACGCATTAATTAGTTTCTGAAGGTCTCTAATACCACGACAAGCACTACAGCAAAGCCTGTGAGGATATTAATAATTCTAATTTTAGAAGGGAATGCAGTAAATAAGTCATCCAGCCACACACTGAACAAGGAGAATGCAGCTGAACATTGTTTAGTATGTTACATCAGATGCACTGAATCAGGCAAGGTTCCTCTTAAAAAGATATGTGATCACATAATCAAAAATCAAATTATAATGTATATGTAAGATAATTAATTTAGCCTTATTTCCTGGCATGAGTATTTCACTTGGCAGCCTTAGTCATCTCCCTCTTTTAACATAGGTTTTGTTCTTAATCACTGATTAAAAACTTCCTCCAGAAAGCTCTTCTTCCAAGGGACTCCACCACAGTTCAAGAACTGACAACAAAAGGTAGAATGGTTAAGCATTAGCTCGTAACACCACCAGAGCTCCTAAAAGTTTAACAAAGATATCATAGGTGTTTCTAGTAGTAGAAAGGACTAGGGCAAGTTGTTTAACTCCATTTTTATCCCTCTGCCATATCCTCTTTATGCAAGTTGGAACAATTCTGGAAGATTGTATGAAGAGATTCAGATCTTCAGCTGAAGGAATCAGGCAGGGAAAACAGGAAAGGATTGAGACTGGCTTAGGGAGCACCCATTCATCTACCACTCAGTGAGTAATGAAAACCTCCTGATACTCCTTCCCACATGTTTTGGGAGAGAACGGCATCTCCTTTATCAGGTCAGGTTTCACTCAGTATGTATTGGGAGGCTTTAATTCCTACCTGTAAGAAGAGGAAAAGGCAAGAGATAATAATATGTAGTCATTTATCACACATGGCTGACAGAAGTTGCAGAAGGCTCCAAACTCCTTGCCTTATGTCCCAGCTTCACCTCCTTGCGCCACTTTGACTCCCCACAGATGAGAATCTCCCAGTTACGCCACATCACATGTTACTCTTGCCATGTTCAATCAGAGGTAGCCTTCAGCCTTCTTAATTTAGTACTGGAGAACCATGATATAAATTGTGAAGGGGACTTACTAGGCTTCTTCCTGTGTGATGATTTTCCATGTTGAAATAAAATATTGTACCAGCAAGTCAGTGCTACTGCATTTGCATTCAGTTGAAAGTTGCCTCATATCCCACAAATCCAAGGCAAGCCCAGAGCAACTAGATGGAGCAGGCTCAGAACAGTGAGTGCAGTACGGAAAACTGGACTTTGCTTTAGAAGAACAGAATTGTCAGGCTGTTTGAAAAATGTTTGCCAGCCTTTAAAAAAAAAAAAATCTGAACACACATTTCTACTGTATTCTGGATCTAAAACTATTGTGTTGTTCTCTAACTGCTCTCCCTGCTAAACACCATCTTTACAATACCTGCCTAAATAAATCTGAGTGGGATTGTATTTCAGTGTGAGATTTTTTAGATCACAAATTTTATAACTAAACATATTACTTTTAAAAAATCAGAACAGCCACCTACTTTCCATTCCAAGGACCTGATTCAACAAAGACCTTTCATACTTAACTTTAAACACCTTACTAGTCTCATCATCCAAACTCCAACCTAAGATCAGAACACTTGCTAGCATTGTGAAAAATGCTATCTCTGATAGACATGAAATTAAATTGAAAAAGAGAAATATAGAATTGATGTACTAAGATAAAAAGTCCATTTTCAGGGAAGGATTAGCCCCATCTGTGTGAGGTTTTTTACAGTTTTTATTTTTTTTCTTGCCTGCTTTAAAGTGTGCCCACTGTTCACTAAAAGGAAAGATTACATTTCTGTAAAATATTAGGCTTACATTCTTACTGAAGAATTAGACCTTTTTCACATTTTGCCTTTGAAAATGAAAGGTCTACAAAAGAAGGAAAAATATTTCTTCTGTTGTAGCACATCACTGAACGCAGGAATTTTGCCTGCATTAGAAGTATGATGGTTGACTAGGAAGAATAAAAGATAAATCAGCTAAGGTAATTATTCTGACTTCTTCCTAGCTCAACCATGACCATTTCAGATAGAGTTTCTGTAGGACAGCTCATTGCTGTGCAGAGCTCCCTCTCTACAAACATGATCCTTAACACTTACAAGAATTGCACAGTCACAGGTGTCCCTGCTCCAGTGGTATCTGCCACCACGGGGCTTCTAAGGTCCAGCTGTAAATGGCTCAATGTCAGCTAGATGTAGATTGTCCCAGAAGCTCTGGGGAGCTTTCCTGCTCCCACTATCTGGACTCTGCAACTGCAAACCTCCATTGACCTGGCCAGGGTTGCTCAGCACCCTTGCCATTCAAGTTGCAGGAAGGTAGTTTGGGGGCAGTTTAACGAAATCCGGTCTCCTTTCTGTCTCTTTCCCCCTTCAACTCACAGACCCCATGATAGTTATCTCCATCTCTCTGGCCCTGGGATGGCCTAGAAGTGAGAGTCTCTGGTCTCATCCCGGAGACTTACATCCTTCCACTTGAGAGGACTGTGCTGCTCTCTGCCCTTGGGTCAACTAATGGTATTTTTAACAAATCACTTCAGATACCTTACTATCCCCTTCTTCCCTCTCATTATTACCATCAAGCGTCCTGCCCTTCTATTCAGGTTCAGTGTGAGTGGACTTGCTTTATCACAGGACAGACTGTGTGAACTTTACCTTACAATGTCTCTGCTTATTTCAAAAACCTTTGAATTCAATATGAATCTTTTCATACACTTCAATTCTTCAGTGGACCATTTGATCAAGATAAAAAAAAAAAAAACAGCAGAAGTCTAATAATGGTACAATATTGAAAAGAAAAATAAAAGGCAAAATCCAAACTGAAAATTTTCACAGCCCCTACAGCTTTATATATTGATATTAATTTTCTTGAATATTGCATGCCCTCTAGAAATACTATATCTAATTCCTATACCACAGGTGAAAAAAAAATTATAGAGGGCTTTTTTTTCTCAACATTAAAATATGTAACACACTTAGCAGTTTGTTATATATAGCACAGTAGCAGAACAATTAGTAAGATCACAAAAACTGCCCCCAAAATCCTCAATACGTGCCTGTCCCCTAGGAGCATGGTGTTATCATGTTTTCTGTCCTGTACATGACAGAGGTTTTATTGTTTCTCTGATCTGTTTCAGTCTGCAGGAAACAGTATGATTAAGATACTACCTTTAACGGACAACTTTCCAAGTTACACTCCTCACCCTGGAAAAGTGCTCTGAGATATAGGGAGAAGCAGTGAAGGGGTAGACAGTCATGAAATTTTGCTATTGTTCTTTTTTTTTTTTTTAATATTTTAATTAGTTAGTTGGCTGAATGGGCTAAGTATCTGCCAAAGGAGACACATGTCATCTATTATGCAACATGGGGACTACCATCCTTTGCTGCTGAACACACTGAAAATATCATGTATAATACAAACATTCATAGGATAAATAAACACGTTAAACTTATCTATTCTTTTACCAGTTCCAGGTCATACCATGTCAGTGTACTGTGGCTTGGGAAGCCAAAATTCAGTTCTATTGATGGCCCTGGCAAAAAAGAGGACAGTATTTTTTGCCAGTCTAAGTTACCAGAAGGTCATAGTACATGCTGTACTCCAGATCACACACTAAATGTCTTTATTCCTTTCCTATCACCTGGTCCCTTAATAATAGAATAAGAAATAGAACTTTGAAAACAGAAAAAAAACCCAAAAAACTATATCCAGTACACACAGACATCATATAAAAACATTCATGCACATCTATACTTATAGTCAATATAAATACATGTATTTGCATACTCATGCACACTCATATGATGCAAAGAAAGATCAGATGCAGATTCAGAGAGTCAAACACGCAATGCATTAACTTTATAAAATAGCCAAATATATGCCATTGATTTACCTCATTAATATTAAAATGTTATATTTTCCATACAGTCTTCCACAAGCTCCCTTAAAAGACATGCTGTTGATGTAGCATCAGCCCTTCCCATCTACTGTTTTCCTTACCATTTAGAGTTATATTTGGGGGCATTGCTGATAAGGAGTTGTGTGAAGAATGCGCAGCAATAATCTGTGGTAATGATTGTTGCTTGACTTAAAATAAAGAGGACCAGCCTTTTAAGGTCAACATCAGTTCCATGTTTGGATTGTTTCTACTATTTGGAAGGGGTTGACATGTTTTAAATTACTAAGTAATGTGAAAATACATTACTAGCACAAGACTGTTGTCTATGTAAATATTTTATGGGTAGAGTCACCCACCATTGGTTAATAAGGTAACACAGATTCAAAGCTATTTATGTTGACTCATATTTTTAAGACAAAGAATTTAAAAACAAGAAAATGTGACAGAGTTGATCAGGACGTAAGACAGTGGCTCACAGACAGACTGTGTCTTGCATGTCACGAACAGCTCTTTTAAATTACTTATTGAAAAGAGATGTAACATAGCCCATGTGAAATATATTAAATGAATAACACAATGAGTCACCTAATAAACCTAAGTTAAATAGCTATAATTCTTGTTTTTGCAGAGATGAAAGAAAAAGATCTTGATAGGCTTAGCTTCTCCTGGGTCAAGTATTCTCATATAAATAGGAACTGTCATCTACCATGTGTACATGGCATCAAATACAATAGGTAACACACATCTATCGTAAGTGTACATGAACGCTCTTACCCTGGGGTTAAAAGTATGACTAGGGAGTGAGTGCAGCTCATGGGCTCAGCCTGCAACAGCCTCCCCTTTGCTACTCCCTGATCTGCCTTCATTCACAGGCAACATAGGGACTTCCATGCTGAATTGCTCAGTTGGACGTATTTGCTGCCCGGGCTGGTGCAGGTGGTCTTTCTCACTGCTCTTGTCTGATCTTTGTCACACAAGACCAAACAGAAGGGTAGCTCATGCTGTCCCACTGCCACTGTGGGAGGGTCCCACAGTCCACGAAACAGGGAAATGGGGTATGCAGCGATGTTGTGCAGGGGCTGCTATATGATGGCTTGCCTTGTGCAGAGCCATCAGAGATGCAGCATGGCAGCTGGTGGCCAGCAGGCTTCTGGAGCCTTCTTCCTCTGCATGTTTGCATCAAGAGAGATAAACCCTGTACCACCCTTTCTTCTGGGCAATGCCTCAGAAGCCCATCTCAGTCTTTTGCAAGGGACTTGGGGGTAACAAAATACATATGGGTATTGCAGCTGATTTTACAGAGCTGCACAATGATGATCTCCTGTGTGTCATTTCTGTGCAGGACAGTCTGTCAAGTTTATTGTAAGGTAAACACTTCCATCAGCTGATCACAAATTTCATCATGGCCATGAAGGTTTTGACCTAAAGTCTCTCCTGAACGCTCTGGCCAAACAAAATACATGCCTTTGCTTAAATACTGGACCACATGGCCCTATTAATATGCATTTGGAGTGTTTGTAACTCAGCTAGTTCCAGGGAGGTCCTCAGGCAGCATTTTAATTTCATTTTACAAGTTGGTATCCTGCAGTTTTACTGTGTTTCATTACTTTTTGGACAAAAAAAAAGTCTTATGTTCAACGTACATTGTGCATATTAAGGCAGGGTGAGAGCTGTTCAAGAAGAAGCTGCTTCATAGTATTGGCTATTTCACAGTGGTAAGTGTACAGAGGCAGAAAGTAGTCATGTTTAGAATAATCTGGCAACCTGATACACTAGGATTTAAGCCACAGGATAGCAAGGCATCATCCAGACCTGGAGCTGAACTAGAGGTTCCTGTTCTTTTACTACTGAGACCTCATCTCCGATTGTCCTCACTCCTGTATAGCTGGTACTATGATGATTTGCCAGTACTTAGAGGAGCCTCAGGAGTTCATCCAGCCCTCCCTTACAGCCAGGAAAACACTTTTAGTGTGTGTCAGCACTTTCAAGACATTTACCATTCAAATCCGACAGTTAGACCTATATCTTTAGGTGCCCCTTCTAGCAGGCTCCATCATTCATCCACACTTAGATTCACAGCTAAAGTGCTACCCTACTGTTCTTAGAAGAATAGAAATGTGTGAAGGATGCTCATAATGAATTTGAAAAAAGGTGGCTATAAAGCTACGTTTCCACTCCAGAAGATACATTTAAGCACGAGCTATGGAGAGACAAAAGTTTAGTGGAAATACAAGATAGCAATTGTAGTGAAAGAGTTTCTGAACCTGTAAAGAAGGAGATATATATTTTCCTGAGAGGCCAGGGTATGCCCTAGGCAATGTCCTTGCTGACCTGTTCCTAGGAAGAGAAATCATACAGAAGTGAGCAGATGTCTGGCTGTGCTGTGTGGCACCATGTGTCACTCACCATAGGCCAGGTCAGAGCTGCATCAACAGTGAAACTATTTTCCTTAAAGTTTAGGCAGACAGTCTAAACTTCTGATAGGCATCCTCACACCCTCACACATGACTATCGCACGTGTACACAATTGCAGAGGCACAGACACACCCACCCACCCTGAAGCAGTTGAAGATGAAAACAAAACAAAAAAAAAAAACCAAAAAACAAAAAACCCCAAACTCATGTTCACAGTTTGGTGCTATGAAACCTCACATGGGAATGATCTGTTTCTGGGCTGCTAAAATAAAGTCCCTGAGAAATGAAGTTTATGATGTGTGAAATAATGTACATGGATAACACTCCCTTCCCCCCACTCCTTAAAATAACCCCTGTGCTCCCCATGTACACCCAATCGATCTTCCTCCCTGAGACCACAGCCCAGTGGAGCCTCATCCCTTCCACCCTTCATCCCCCCCGTCAGTTTACGCAATAAATTATATGCAACGTGTGTTATTTGGAAGCCACATCCTGCTGTAGGCAGGGCTGGCTGTACTCCCTAACACAACACTTGGGGATGACTCTGCTTCCAACAAGTGGAGTCGATGTGCTGGACGTGGTTTAATTGGTGCCAGCTTTGTCCTATTAACAAGTGTCAGCTTTCTGCACTTAATGCATCAAGCGGTGATGTTCTGCAGGTTATAGCGCCCTTATGCATTAAAGGCTTTTGTATATGTTGCTGCCTGATTAGACAGGAAATAGTGCATGGCACCAGGGGATAATTCACATGAGTAAAGTTACTTGTATGCATATGCATGTGCAAGACTGGGGCTCCAGATGCAAAATACATCTTTTTCTAATCCCTGAGCTGTTCTCTGTGTGTATGTCTATATACACATTGCATGCTTATTACTTTTTATTACTTCTAAAACTTAAAAATAAAATTGGCTTGAATTTAGTTTGAGGATTGGCACCAATCCAGGACAATTCTTGTGTTAACTGAAACAGTTTGCCCACTGCTAATTTTAACACAAGTGATTTATTTTATTAACATGGATGCAAATGGTAAGCACACTCTCCTTTCCAACCAGGAAGCCTTGGAAGCCTTGGAAGCCTACAACAAAGCCTTGGAAACAGTGATGCCACAGATCTGGGAAGGTGCTCTCTTTGTCTGGGAAAAGGTGTTTTTGAGAGATGCCTAATTTTCATACCTGCCTTTGCTACCCATGTAGGAGAAGGAAGCTAAAAGTCTTACACTCCCAGATGCCTGCAAGGACATAACTGAGTGAGACACTGAGTCTAATTATTCCAAGCTTTTCATTCCCTTTAACTTCAGTGAACATATAGAGGACCTGGCTCCATTATGGCAGATGCCAAGGCTGTAAGCACTACACCTTCAACTAGGGAGTTGGGGGAGGTGGGGGTGCGGGGGGAAGCGAGGGGTAATTGCCATGTATAGACAGTGCAGTCATTGAGAGACCTTTAACCTGTTTATCTTCCTTTAATAAAGTTTTTGCAATCTATGAAAGAATGACTCTGTTATTCCTCACCAAGCTTCAGCACATGACCCAGCTTTTTCTACCATTCAAGGAATGTAATTTAAACTAGATTTAGACTCCTTTGCGTGGCTGAGCATGATGCCCACTGGAATGTTCAGCTTATGTGGAATTGTTTGGTTTGGTTTAAATAAATAAATAGCATTAAAATCTAATCATGGAAAGTGTAGCTGTTAAAAATAGAGTGAGGTAGCGCTCACCCAAAGCGTCAAGAAAAGGTATGTGCAGGAGCCATTCTGAGAGCCGATTCATCAAGTGCAGAAGCAACCAGATGACCAACGCTGGTGAGGCTTGAGGCACGTAAGCATCACTGCTGAGTCTCCCCACCCTGCAGCACGAGTTCTCAGCAGGAGTTAGACCTGTTTTCTTTTGTTTGCACTTCAGCCACCTGATTTCCCTTCAATCAGATTCTCCATGGGGACATGAGATCCTCATCGAGCTATCTGTGGCAAGCCTGGCACCCAGCATGAAAATGGTCATGTGCAATATTTGTCCACCTGTGAAGCAGCTGTTTAAAAATGAACCACTCTTAGAAAGGATTTTACTTTTTTTTTTTTTTTTTTTTAGCTTTTAATACTGTTTTGTTAGTGCCATAGGACAACCCCAGTAAGCAAGATGTCATGAATCCAAATGGCAAAACCAGTTTCTGTCCCAAATTGTTTCACCTTGTGCCCCTTTCTGCTTACTTTCAGTCATCAGCCTTAAACAATAAACTGTTATCATTCTTAATTAGGACATAGAACTTAATCAGGGCATTTAATGAAAAAAACAACTTGCAAGGCATTTTACGTATCAGATTCCATGATCAGGTGGGGTTCTGGGTATTTGTGAATATTCATGAATGGAAAAGAATATTCCCCCTGGTGCAACATAGTTTGGATTTTCCAGGATGCACCATGGGAACAGACAGGAGGGCTGGCCATGGTGCATCATGGGAACTTTAAAGTAGCCTGGAACCCTGCCAGGAGAGCTTAGTCCAGCCAGCAGCTGCTGCAAAGACCTGGGTAGTTTTTCCAAATGAGCACACTCCTTTTTTCACTAACATTTTCAGCTGGAATTCCACGGAGTTTTTCCTTTTTGCTCCTGCAAAATGAGATGCCTATGGAAAACAGAAGACTTTCTGACCAACTGTACTCAAGTGTACCAGGGTTTTTTGGTAGTTGAATTTCTGTCTATACGCTTTGACAGACAAACGATGGTGCTGTCAGTAGGGATGGCAGACAAAGTACTCAGCTGCCAGCTCCACCTGCACTGCATAGAGAACAGACCAGTTCATACATCTGCCTCTTAACTCTAGGTTACAGTGAGATTTGGTTTAAATTATTACTGATTAGAGCTTGCTTTAGAATACTGATTTACACATGAAATCTCTGCAGGAACTGACTGATCAACAGGCCAGGTCTTCCTGTGGTGAGGACCAGGTGGACAGCCCAGAGCAGTGACTGCATCCCTTTTCCAAAGGGGAGCTCTCTTCGTGTCTCAGCTAAGCCTCATTCTGCATAACATTAGTCATCTTCTTGTCCCCCGACCTTACAATTTCCATGCATAAGGCAGATAAGGGATGGGAGTACAACCAGCATTTTTCAGAAAGGATATCCAGCAATTAAGGTCATTCAGTCACAGACTGGAGATTTTCTGAGTCTTCTTCCAGTGACCTGCAGTACTGCTATCGGCTCAGACAAGTCCCAGTTCAGATGTGGTGTCATGGGTGACATCAGGTCACCCGGAGAAATTTCACTCAAGACTTTAGAAAATGTGTGTCAGTTTTAAGTTTTTCAAGACCAAACAAAGGAAGTAAAAAATCTATGAGAAATATGTACATTCACAATGAACAAGATGCCTGGAGAAAGCTACGTAAGACTTCCAGTTCATTCACTTGTAAATTCATTAAAGAGCCCAAGAACATGCAGGTGCCAAAAGAATAATTTCTCTGACACTCTGGTTCTAAAAACCTGCAGAATGAATCTTCCTTCTTTGCCCAATACATCTAACCATTAACAGATCAATTACTCAATTTGCATGCTGCTGCCAATGGCCTATTTACATTTGATAGGGAATGCCTGAAAAGCTCACAGTTTGAAAAGTTTGTCTGAGCATGGCCCAGAGCAATGGAAAACAGAACAAAGACAGAAGAGCTAGTGGCATTTAAAGGTGAGATGTCACTGACCGCAGATGGGATCCAAGAGCCTAAGTAAAAGCTAAGAGAAGGAGCAGCATGGAAGAAGATGCTGGGCAGGTCTGCTGTGCGGAGCAGCCCGGTGATGTTCTCAGAGATTGTCCATCTCTGAGACAGCAGCAGCCTGGGCCAGTGCCTCCTGGTGACTCAACGCAGCAGGGTGTGACAGCTCCACAAGCAGTGCAGCCACACTGCTGTGGCACTCAGACCCGGCTAGTAACACCACCTTCTCTGCTGGACACGTTGACTCAGCCACAGCGTCGCTAGGATGTGGAAATATTGCCCCCAGTTGTAGGGCTGGCTGTACCTCTGGATAGTTGTACCATGCTCAGCCACGCAGGGTGTACCTGATCACTGGGTGGAGGAAAAAGAGGAAGCAATGACAGATAAATAATAAACAAAGCAGGGCCAAATAGGAGTCCAACAGGGACTGACTGTGGGAAAACACAGCTGTACAAATGGTTTGGAAAATGAGAAGTCTGATTCAGGAAAAAAAAAAAAGAGACTAAGTTTCTTCCTCATAGAGTTGAACTGGACAGCATGCCTCAGTGTGGCTGTATACTGCTTGGCAGAACTCTGAAGCGAACAACATTTATCTGCCAAGATATGTATTCATCATAAGTTTCAAAAGAGTGCACTGTCAGGCCCAGAGAAACACCACGAGTTCCTAGAGACATTTAAGCTCCGAGTTTCTCGCTTCCACCACCTTCCACACTGTAAGCTCAAATTCCATGTTCCTTTATTGTTGCATATGGAAAGATCACAGAACAGCTATTGTAGTGTAACTCTTTCTTTTCTGTCCTGGTCTCAGCCACGAGAGAGTTAGTTTTCTTCCTAGTAGCTGGCATAGTGCTGTGTTTTGGATTTAGTATGAGAATAACATTGTTAACACACCAATGTTTTAGTTGCTGCTAAGTAGCGCTTACACTGGTCAATGACTTTCCAACTTCTCATGCCCTGCCAGCAAGAAGCTGGGAAGGGCCACAGCTGGGACAGCTGACCCAAACTGGCCAAAGGGATATTCCATACCATATGACGTCATGCTCGATATATCAACTGAGGGGGAGTTGGCTGGGGGGCAGCAAACACTGCTCGGGGACAGGCTGGGCACTGGTCAGGGGGTGGTGAGCGGTTGCATCACTTGTCTTTCCTGGGTTTTGTTTCTCTCTCTCTCTCTTTCTCTTGTTTTCCTTTTCATTATATTATATTATATTTTTATTATTATTATATTTTAATTATTAAACTGTTCTTATCTCAACCCACGAGTTTTCTTACTTTTGCTCTTCAGATTCTCTCCCCCATCCCACTGGGGCAGGGGGTAGGGTTAGCAAGCATGGCTGTGTGGCACTTGGTTGCTGACTGGGGCTAAACCATGGTGATTTTCAAACCTCCATTTCCCGGTTGTCAACCTTTTTTCCTACACTACCTCTCATGTAGCTGTACCTAGTCACTCCCTTTCCTTCCTCTTACTCTGAGACCTGCAGCTCTATCACTGTAAAAACAGCTGCTGTGGAAGGCTAACTTCTCTTGCTAGAGAACTGTGACAGCTGTGGTTGCTCGAAACATGGAAGGATTGCCCAAAAGATTCACCTTGCTGCTCTTCCCCAGCCCTCTTCTTGCTTTGTTGCTTTTCCAAAACATTGTTTCTTATTGGCAGATAGATGGCTGTTGTGGTTGTGCTGATGAAACTGTCCTGATGCACCATGGGAAGGAGAAAAGGAAGCTTTAGGAGGTACCTCTCATACTCTTGATGTCATCTGCTGACTTTTCCTTAAGTAGTCCAGGAGTAGCTTAAAATATGCTGACTATAACACACAGAGAGGGTATATTTCACCAGAAGCAAATGGGATAAGAAATAAAAAGAAAAGCAAAGAGGCTGAGTCCAAACCATCGCTCGTCAGTAAAAACCTCATTCTGACATATGGTTATGTTTATGGTTTTGTGTGATATTTAAACACAAGAGGGAAGAACACCATTTTTTTTAAAAAAAAAAAAAACACTCATCTTAAAATGGAGCAAAACTCAAGGTATGTGGACACATGTCTATTAACTGCATGGGAAGCAGAGTTACTTCTGCCTGATCACAACTTTTGAAAATTAGTCTCAAGATTATTCTTCAGATGACCATTAATATATACTATGCTTTAAAAGGGTATCCATTTGCCCTATTAAATCTGTATAAGAAACATTTATTTGGAAAAGACAAATAAAGCACATGAGACTTTCTGCTGAGAAAATAGGTGCTAGTCAGTATACAAGTCTGGGGAAGATAGAAATTATTAAAGTTCAGGCATACTCCAAGTTTTCTTTATCCAAAATGTTCTGTTCCTCTGCACTGTTATATTTGCCAGATTGAATGGGCTGCTACTGCTCTTTTTTTCTTCTCTTTTCTTAATGGTGTAGTTTTGAAAAGGCTGTTTGCAAATTTACGTTTGGGATGATAATCCCCAGCAAATGCGAAGCTGATTTAAGGAGCAAGCTCCTGAACGTTCACAAGGACCTGTTGTAAGCATGCTGGAAATATTTGGAAAATACTATAATCTTTAAATTGTGCTCAGCTGGATTGTCAATTGCTAATGGTGTGCTCCAGTTAAGTTGCTCCCCTGGAGTCTCACTAAAGTCCGTAGAAACCTATTTAATATATTTATTATGTCTGCACCTGTTTTGGCTCCATAAAATCAAAGATTTTTTAATAAAAAAAAGATGGATGTTTTCTAGTCACATGAAGACTCCACGTAATGAGATAATCTACCTGTGATCTGCTGCCAGTTTGACTGAGACATAGTTCAAGGTAAAATGTGTTCAGAGATCTGAAGTGGTAGATTACCAGCAAAGAAAACATTCCTGTTTCCTTATCTTAGGGAGACTGGCTTCCTGCTAGTTGTGGATCCTCCTCCTGCATGAAGTACTAAAACACCCTTGCTCAGCATTTTTGATTTCATCTTCCAGTGATAATGGTGGTTATGTATAATCTCTGTGGCTGTTCAGATTCCCTTTTTGGCTCCCACAGTGGGTAGTACTGGAGTTCATGCAGCATCATAAGAGATGACTCCATAGCACACTAATTATATAGGGTTTTCAAAGTACTTTGAAGATGAAAAGCGCTGTATCAGTGCAACTCCATGTATTATTATTATTATTATTATTATTTATATAGCATACATAATCATTAGTGGAAGCCTAGCTTTAAGTCCCTTTGGGATTAAGGTAGGAGGAATATTTGGACAAACTCCATGTCCTTGCACTTTCACTGCATCTGGGTAAGGTAGATAACTGGCTTTCTGAGTTCCTCTGCTGTCTTCCTTAATTATAAAATACTATGAAAAAGAAAGGAATTGAAGCTAATGTGGACTCCTATGAGGTGAGATACAAAATTATTTTCTAAGCTGTCAGCCAAAACTTGTAGTAGTTAACACCTGTGAGATTCATTCTGAATGAAATTACTAGAATTAATTCACTCTTGAATGAATGAATGGAATAGGAGAAACACCAGCTTGTTAATTAGTAGATATTTAATGGAGCAGGATATTCTAAGATATTTGAGTGCTCCTTACCACATGCTGCAAGGAAAAAATAATCACTACAGAAAGCTTTTTCAATATAAAACATTAAATATCTGTTGCATAAGTGATATGCAGAAAAGAAGTGGGTGGTAGGAGAAGATGCCTGCCTGGGAGGAGTGGAGAAGACGACAAAGATTAATAGGATATTATAGCCCCCAGCTGAAGCCCCAGCCAGAATGGAAGGGGGATGAATTTCTACAGTTTTCACTATAATCCATGCAGAAATCCCTTCACACCTTTACAGCTAGACTTTTCAGGACAAGGACCAGCAACTAGTTTGCCTCGGTTCTACAGGAAATCCTATGGGAACCAATCCAGACCCACTTTCTTTACTTGCACACCCTTTGACAGCACTAATTGACCATCCACCCTACCACTGAGTGACTGAGTGCTATAGTCAGTCCAAAGCCCACAAAGCTGGGGGAGACCAACAACCAAAATGGAGGCAGAAGAAACTCCTCGGAGATTGTCCTAGACCTCAGCAAGGGTCACAAGGCCCATGGCTTCATGGTTGGATCCTCTGTGTGCTCCTGAAATAAAACTACAGGGACTTGAATAAAAGAAGGTCCTATGTAAAGTTCAGAGCAGGGTTTTCATCTCACATCACTCAACAGAAATTCCTTGTCCTCAACCGAAGTATGCCAGGTCAGACCAGGTAGGATTCTTGCCTGAGTAATACTTCTTCACTTCCACACACAAACCCCAGGTGACAATCTTACAGCTGGCTATATACTCAGCTTTAAAACAACTATGATGAGTCTCCCAAATATATGGCAGAGTACTCCCAGCGAAACACTTTGAAGTAATGATGCATAGATAATTTTGAATATTCCCCTTTGAATAGAGAAATTCAAAGTGTAAGCAGAGCCTGTGTTTTGAAGAAGCCTCCCTGTGGAGGGTGTCCTATTATATGTAAATACCACTGAGAATAACATGCAAATATGGTCATTAGTGAAGGTTTGAACTTTTCCAGAACGATTTCAATTTTGAGCCAAGCTACTTCAACCTTCAAAGGCAGCAAACTCTATGACTCGGCAGAAGCTGAGACTGAAAAAGCCTGTTTCAGCAAGGACCAGTGGTTTTAAGATGCTAAAGTATCCGGAGGCTTTTCTAATCCCTTAAGCTATTTTCCATGCTGTTTTCCTATTCAGTTAGTTGCAGACATGTTAAAGACAACTACTGCATATTCCATGATTACACTGTTTTGCTATCAGTTGTCACCGTATTTCCTTACATATTTGGGGCTGCTTATGGTTTCGCTACAGAGCTTATATTTTAGATGGAAAAAGAAGGAGGAAGAGGAGGATGGAAAGACTCCTATCCAAGTAAAGCTCACAGAAGAGCTACTGAGAACAGAGGCACATTCATTAGCATGGAAACACTGCTGAGGTGTTTGGGATACGAAAAACTTTCTAACAAGGATGGGGAGATGCAAAGTGAAGATTTCACTCCTCAGCTGCCCAACCCAAGAGAGTTAGATGCATGTTACAGAGTACCCTGCACTCCCTTACGTAGTCCTGTGTAAATTTGACATGGACGTCACATAAATTTATTTCTTCACATTTACAGAGTTCATGTCTGTTTGTAAAAAACCCAAACATTTAGATTACTTTTCATAAACTTGCTTCTGCACTGAGTTACATTAAAAAGAAAGTTGTGAGGAAATAGTATGATTGCACATATTCAAGTGGTCACCATTCTAAATTTAGCAGCTTAAGCTTTCCCTTTGACATTGTATCAGTGAAAATTAGATGTCATCATATATCTTTCTGGATCCAATCTGTTTATGTCTGAAATTGAGAGGACCTTTTAGATTGATTTAAATGACTGAAACTGTGGAACTCATGTGAGCATCTTCTGATGGGAAGTATGCAACTGCAGTCTAGGCTTGTTTCAAGGAGCAATTTAAATGTCTGAACATATTCCCTTTTATACTGGTCTAAGCTCACATGTCTCATTTTGTTATGCACATTTCCTCAACATAGTGATAGAGACATGTCTTTTTAAGAGATGGGAGAGTCAGAGTCACCAGAAACCCATTACTTTTGACCAGTTGACTCCCTTGACTGCATATTACTAACCCAGTACAGCCCGCCTCAGACTCTCTGCCTCTAGTTTCCAGCACTACGCTTCTTCAGCACTTAAAAGGAGTTAATGCAAAACCATCACGGTAAAAACATGTCTGTCTTTGCCCAAGGTGCCTTTGCATTGCAAATTCCAGCAAGGCAGTAACCCAGATGCAGCATTTCGGCTACCATGAGAAAAGAGTGAGGCAGACATTTTGGAGGCAGTTCATCTTACTTGAGTACTGAGCAGCTGTACCTGAACAGTTTCTAGGTATAGTACCCATAGATAATGCTTACCATGTATACATGCACAGTGTCTGTATTGCTTCATAGGGTCTCCTGGCAGTGCTGCACATTAGGAATTAAGACAATTTTAAGACAAGCATTCTTTTTTTGTGTCTATCAAAATGCCTTTTATATAAGTACAGGAACCAATAAGCTCTTCCTCTTTCGATCTAGTGGTGTGCTAGCATCATATAATTTGCAACTGACACACCTTTCCAGGATTGACAGAATCTGGGTGTGAATACAACCTTGGGCACAGTCAAAAGCACAAGGTTTAAGTCAGGGAAAGGCAGTCGTCTCTTTGCAGAGCTGATCTTATAGCCCCGTGTTTCCGGAGCCATTATGTTAGAATAAATTCGAATAAAATGGAGGACCCTCAAATAATTTCAAGGCACTGAGCCAGAGAATATGTCTAGGTGGTGATTTCCCAGACATGACATATACTTCTGACCTTATTGTCTATGTTGACAGTAGAAACAAAAGTAATATAGAGGTAGCTTCAACAGATCTGTACCGTCAGAAGATTGGGGTTTTTTGCCCACTCCACCTCAGCCATCAGAGTCCTCTGGCAGATCTAACTACAAATGGCTGGAATGAATAGCATGAGAAGGAAAGCAATACATCTTCAAGGAGATTATGGTCAATATGACCATTTGTATAATACACTGTGTTAAAAAAATATTGTATATTAGGGGTAGTTCATGAGCTCAGTAGAAGGCTCAGTCCTGCCAGGTTTGGATTAGCAGTAAATAGAGAGAAAAAGTTCAACAGGAGGAAGGTAAACCCTATATTCTGTCCTGTTTTGTTTAAATTCTGGAAAACGGAGCAGTGGATGGAGGAATTAATGGAGAAAATACAAGGAGAATTAAAAGTAGTAGGGACCCTGTGGGACAGAAACAGCTGGCACCAAAACTGGAGGAGGTTTTGATCTAACATACCCAGAACTCCACATTAACCAGCCAAGGTAAATTCAGATTTCAATGGACACCCAGACCTGAGTTGCAAAATTCTACCCCTTACATCACTACTATTTTTTTTTTTCTTGAAGTAATACCAAGCTGCAGAGAAATTCCAAGGGCAATGCCAGTACGGTGGTAATGTGCAGTCAAGCCAGTAACGCTGAGTAGCACAGCAGCACTGCAGACAGCTGTGGTTCTGGAACGGTGAGACGAGTACATCGTTTAAAAATGACTGATTTCAGGGGGTGTGACAGGTACACTCTCAAAGTTTCTTACAGGTCTCAAACTATTACTGTGGTTTCCACTTTCAACATAGAAATTTAATTTCTAAATTAGGAAATAACCTTCAGTATGTGCTGACTATATTTAAAACATCTTGAAATTACATGATCTGCATATAGATTTTAGGCTGTCTGTAACTTGTCCTTCTAACTCTACTCTTTACAAATGTTTCAAATTACTGGGGCAGGGTGGGGGTGTTAGGATGAATTTGCCTTTTTAAAAATACTTCTACACAAAACATCAACACAAATTTTAAAGACTTGACAGGTTTTGAATTTGTGTTTTCTTGCTGTTTTGTTTGCAACCCTTCTTTTGTTTTAGTTACCTTCAGAGATGTGTATTTTTACAACATATTTTCCAGTTTGAATTCAATATCTAACATATCCTTCTACAGAGATTGAGAAATATGCACTAGCATTGCATCATGTTATTTTTTGTCAGCTGCAGACAATGCAACTGCTACTGCAGAGATGCACTGAGGGAAAGCATATAAAGAATTGTATGAATGGCACACAAAATTATGTCACTGTGATGACTTTTAAGTGTGTAATAAATACACTCCACAGAAATAAATCTAGGTGGGAGAAATTTACCCTACACATGCATGCGCATGTATTATCACTGAGAGCGCCTTAGAACTGAAGCACTAATTTTTATCAGTTATTCAAGATGCCCCAAGGAACTGAATCCTTAACTTGGGACGTATTTGACAACCAGCCTGTCTAGAAGATAGATTAGCTCTTCTCTGGGTGTTTCTGTGTCCATCTTTCCAAGTGCATGATCCTCTCAAAATACCTGGAATGCCCTTCCCTTTGTACAGATGAACTAGGACAAGACAGCTTAAATAGGACTCATTATTTAAGGAATACTTCAAGGGTCATTCCTTGTGCTGGTGCTTGCATAGTATCTCTCAGAGCTGTTAATCCACTACCACTGTTCTGATTAGTCTTCCCCTTCTTTACTAATAGTAGGGGGAAGAATTTGGACTTAAAATAACAAGGAAATTTGAAGTGGAAAGCTGTATGATACCTGCATGACCATTATACTTTGATTTTTCAAATAAGAGGAGTTGAACCATCTTTCCTTTAGAGTCCAATGCTGGAACATCAAGCACTGTGTGTCTTCATTAGTGATAGGGACCTAAAGGGTGAAGCACTAGACAGCGTGTGAAATCCTAGCCTTATCAAAATCAGTACCCTTCTCCCATTGACTCTGAAGGAATGAGGATTTCATTACAGAAATTGAAACTGTCAGGGGAAATGTAAACTAGAGGCAATGATTTCATAATATTGAATCTAGGCCATATATAAAAACTGCTTGAAAAAGTTATGTGGTAGTTTCTTACTACTACCTTTTTTACATCAGTTAGCAAATAAATATATATTTTCTAAGACTCATGGCAAGATCTGAATTACAGTAGTTCATCCCGAGTATGACTTTGTTCCAGGAGTGACACAAAAAATGCTTGTTTTTCCGGTGTCGTGATGGTATCTGAATCTAGTCCGGTGAAATTTCAGTTCAAAGTAAATCCAGATGGATTAAATCAAGAATACTGCTGAAATGTAGAGTGACTGGGGAAGAATGAAGAGGGAAAGAAGGAGTTTGGATTATAAGACCAAAACAAAAGATATATGGACATATAAACCAGTAAAAGACAATTAGAAAATATATTTATACTAAATTAAAACTTTATTGACTAATGTTCTCCAGACAACATGATCCAATGGACTATGGTTGCATACATGCAATGAAGTTGAACACAACAGTAGTTTAACATGGAATGTCAAACAAATTAATATAATGAATTAAATGAAACAATTTATCTGTGTTGCTGCAAAATGAAACCAAGCTATGTATTTCCTTGGTCAATCTGTGTTCAGCTAAAAGGCTATCCATTTGAAGAAACTGGTAGATTTCTTTAGCATATATTTCAAATAAATTAGCTAGAATTGTACTCTTTAAAAATCCTTTCAACTTCACTTGCATTTCAAACAAAATCTAACTGTAAACACTAAAGTTGCTAGAGCCATCTAGAAAGACCTAACTGTCAAACTCAGAGTGGACATTACAGTTCAGTAAATGTGAATATTTAGAACAAGAAAAATACCAGTTACTGCAAAAGTCATGTAGGCATATTTTATTATTAATCCAGCACAAAGCATTTCTTCTAAGTTTCTCACATAAAAGACTAAAGCTTGCTTACAGTACTACATCTTCTATCATTCAAGCATCATTATTACCTATCACGGAGATTGGCTAGATGACCTAATGGGTCTTTTCCACCCCTAACTTCTACAAAAGAAAATCATTCATGCCAGCAAGAACATGGTTCGCTACATCTTGGGCTTAATCCTGTAAGCATTCGTTCAGGCAAAACTCCCACTGACTTAAAAGAGAGATTTTTCCAGAGCAAGACATCCAGGATCAGGCCCTTTTTATTTTTTATTTTTAAAAAAGCATCCATTTAGGATACATGGAAAATATTCTATAGAATTAAAAAAATATAATGACATGTGCTTCACTTGCATTGAAGGAATCAGAGAATGTAAACACCATAGTGGCCCACGTCTTCACAATATCTATGAGTGTCAACTGCAAGTAATCTGTGTGCACTTATTTCTCAATGTACGCTTCTGAGGGTGTTTTGTGTATACCTTTACCTCTACATCCACACACATACGTGCACCCTTAAAACACATAAAGGTGTGATAAAACTCACTAAAGGCAGTTGCTTGCCTGTCTTAATGCTTAAATCTGCAAGTGGCAGCAAACTGGGTTTAATATGATGCTAATTAGACTCTACATGAGCAGCAGGACATGAATATTGCTGTGGGCAAGACAGTGTAGTTGCCAGTTCTACGAGTGTGGAGCCATCCCATTTACGCACATCACAAAATCTACATGTGTGAAGGGCTGGAAAAGCAGGTGACCAAAGTATTTCTTGGTGGGCCATGTCTGAAATTTGAGTTGAATGATTCAAAGGCTGTAGATTGTCCTCATTGGAGCCTTTCGACAACCTGGAGGACCACATAGGAAAGTTTACCTTCAAAGTGCACTTTCTAAGAATGGAATGTTCTTGTCAGGGAAATGATCAGAGGCAAGCCTGGACTTTTTTGCTTGATGAATAGGAAAAATGTTTTCATCTTCGGGCAGCACTTCACCCTGACAAATGTGAGTTCAGTTATTATTGGGTTTTAGTATTACAGAAGAGTCTTTAGAAACAAACACAATAGTACACACACACACACACACACACACACTCAGATATTTACAGCCTTTCTAGAAAAACAACCCCCTACCTTAGTACTGACTACCTATCTTTTTCCTTTTTTTCTTGTTTTTTTTAGTATTTAGATTCTTTAAACCAGCTACATTAAATACCAATGTGTACTGTACCACCCCACACCAACCCCACAAACAACCCCCCAAAAACCAGCAAGTATTTTAAAAGTTTGTTCGCTTGTTTGTTTTTATGATTGTTAAAATCTCCTGCTTGAGACTGTTAAGTACCACCTCCACTGGAACAAGATCAGCACTGACTGCATCTTCCAATGCACGTTGTATCATAGTTGAGCAAGTACTGCAGCTAGAAGCTTAGATCTCCAGGTCATCAGGTCGAGGCCTGCTGCTAGCTCGGCTGCTGGCTCTGCTGGGAGGCCTCTGGTCCACAATGGTGAGGGGTTGCAGCTCGTGTCCCGATGCCAGTTTTTTAGTGTTCTGGTGTTCATCAGTGAAGTCGAAGGGCTGGGCGTGCGAGTTGGAGATGGTGCTGCCAGCCTGCCCCATTCTGTTCTGCTCCGCGCTGTAGTTGGCCCAGTTTTGCTCACTAGCTTGCTTATTGTAGTTACGACAGGAGGAATTGTTCCTGTCTCCAGTAACGAGCTTGTACCCTGGGGGAGACATGGGAGACAAGGGGGCGGTCGGTGAGGAGCAGCCATTGTAATAAGCATATTTGGGGGAACCACAGTCCTTGGAAGGGCTCATGGCACTGCTGTGGGAGTAGGGGTCGGTTTTCCCTTTCACACGATCCTTGACGCCCTTGAAGAACACATAGAAAAGCTCGATGATGTTCAAGGCAAGAGACACCAAGGACACAACCAGCATGAAGAGGATGAAGATGGTTTTCTCAGTTGGACGGGAGAGGAAGCAGTCCACTCTGTGTGGGCATGGATCTCGCTCACAGGTGTAGATGGCATTCAGGCTAAACCCATAAATGTACCACTGTATCAGCAAGAAAGCCACCTCGAAGACAGATTTAAACAGGATGCTGATGATGTAAGTACGGAGCAGACCCCCACGCATCTTCACTTTGCCGTGCTCTTCAATTCCATACTTGAATTTCTTAATTTCTATTTGCTTGAGGTGCATATCCACATTCACACCATCATTTTGGACAACCTTGAGCTCTTCTTCTCTTTTGTTCAGCTTCTCTTCTTTCCTCATTACGTAGAACACATGTGCCAAGTACAAAAGGGTAGGTACAGACACAAATATGATCTGCAGAACCCAGAAGCGTACATGGGAGATGGGGAAGGATTTGTCATAGCAGACGTTCTCGCAACCAGGCTGCTGAGTGTTGCACCGGAAAGCAGACTGTTCATCTCCCCAAGCAGATTCAACTGCTGTTCCCAGTAGCAAGATTCGGAAAATAAAGAGGACAGACAGCCACACTTTCCCTCCTGCAGTAGAATAGGCTTGAACCTTGTCAAGAAGTTTTCCCAAGGCACTCCAATCACCCATCTTCACAGGATGCTGGCTAAAGAAGGACACAAAGAAAAAAAAATAGTGATGGTTAAGACAGAGCTTTAATATCTTTGATACACTGACTCACAGGTCAATGCTAATAGAGAGCAGTGATGTCTGCCTTGTTTTAATTCATGTGTTTTACATGATGTGAAGAGAAACCAGAGTTTTAGTTACTCTGCAGGTGGAGTGGGACGACAGGGATACTGAAAAGAGAAAGTAACATATAATGTCTCAGAGCACAATGAAAAAATAGGTTTCTAATTTCACTCCAGTTTTCAAGAAGTCGATGACAACCCTCAGTTGCCACTCTGGTTGGCTCAGCTTCCTTGGTGGCAGCCTCAGTTCAATAAGCTATACCTGCCTCAGGTAGAACACAGCTGTGACACACCACTGAAGCAGGGTGTCGAAGTACATAGTGGCACGGCCTGAATATGCTAGGAATAAATGAAAGATTTCCCTCTTTCAGTGTGGATCATTCGTGGTAATTTTTATGTTCACCCTTTAAGAGAATAAGAAAGCAAACCATAGTATAATCTAAATACAAAAGGCTACACTAAGTTAATGTTAGGGTCAGATACCTAAAATTTTATCATTGCAAAATGTGTGCTATTTTTCCTACAGCAACATTAAACTGAGCTCTTGAATACCACTACATTGTGTGTAATACATTTAGGAGTATAGTTCCCAATGATGCCAAGTTTATACTATACCCAACTTCAGAAAAAACATGCTATCTAAATAAAGTTTATACATTAGTATTTGCAGCACAAAAATCAAAGTTAGTGTTCGTTACCTATACTTTTATGAAGGAACCAAAAACAGTAAATACATGAAGCACAGCTGAGCTCATGTTACCATATTGGAGTAACTGGTTTCCTGTTTATCTGTGGCTTGCTTAATTTATTGTAGTTTCAGCTTTGTATTTGTATCTTTTTGTATTTAAATTCCTTCACTTTGTTTTGAAAGGAAAAAAGATTTAGCAAGGGAGAAAAAAAGGTAAATGAGCTCTTTCTGTTTTTAAGGCAACTCCTGGCTGCATTCTGCATTCCAAGTGCTGAACACTGCAGGTTTAAATTGTCTCTCTGAGTTTTAAAGTGCGCATTTCTGGGACACAAGCAGCTCCTTAGGGATCACTGGAAATACACATGGTGACATAAAAGAAATGAAATGGTTTACTTGACGTTCTAGATTCCTAGGGAAAACAAAGTTCACTCTAGGATTTCTATCAACTGGAGAATGGTAATCTCATCTGCACAAAAACTTATATTTCAACGTGCCCCACGTGAACAAGGATGTGAAATTGGGCACTTAAAAGGAAAAATAATCACAAAGTTTCCCTTTTAAAGTAGATGCTGCTGGGTATAGATAATTGTTCCGTGCATGCTGAGTAATCCCTTCCTGGTATTAATAGTTTTGATAATGGTAAAATGATTTCCTCCCCACCGAATCATGGATATATTTCCTAGTGAAGGTCATTTATAGAAAAAGCCCTTTTTGGATAATTCATAAAATGGGAAATTTTAGCACCAAGGAGATTTTCTTTCAAGAAGCAGTGAGTCACTGGAAACACAAGATTATAAGTCTGGCCACAAGATTATAAGTCTGGCAAACTCAATCATAACAATAGATGCCAAATAAAAACACACCGTTCCTGCCATCGGAAAGAGTCTGAAAGAGTAATGGGAGACAAGTGTTTAAAGTACTCGCTCCAATAGCTCTGAGATGTCAATTATCTTTGAACCCCTGAAAAATATCCCAGGGCCATTTCCTCAGTCCACTTAGTCAGCTTGCTCTGAAGTTTACCTACTGCGGTGTGCAGACCCTTCCTCATGTAATTAGTTCTTCACATGAATGAAGCCCCATCAAAGGACCAGGCCTGCCTCAGAGTTTTAAATCTGTAAGCCTACACTGGGAGGGGTACACAGTGTGTTTATCTCTGACACATCCCTTCAGCCACCCGCAGCTTTCGTCCTTCTCAGGAAAGACTAGTTTGTCTTTATAGGCTCGGGTGGCAGAGGAGGAGTAGGGCGCATAAGCGCGGAAGTCTCTGGAAAGGCTAGAATGAAATGTGACCACGCTCCTCCTCAGGCTGGGATTGTTAAACAGAGAACAGCCTGTAACTATACAACACATTAAGTTTATTTTAAAGGCAAGCTATTTGCTCCATGTCCTAGCAGTGGAAGTGGACAGAAGAAGCCCTTTTCAAGCTTCTTGGTTTAATTAGTCAGCTTCCCGATGATTCAAAACTACTGCATTAACAGACTTTCCTCAGACTCAACGTATTTCTTTACTGTCTAAATGTTATTTCAGATTGAAAGTTTGATTAAGAAAACAGAAGATGTGTTATTTCTAGGCAGTTATGTGTTGTTTGTTTTTTAATTACAGTCCACTCTGGTTCACTAATGCACCATGATTTACTTCAGTTTTGACCTACTTAATCCCACACCTGCAATATTTTGAGAATTTACTGCCTATTTTTTAATTTGCTTCTGCGTGCAAAATTGCTAAATTTCATGTATGTCCCCTGGCAATATAAACTTCAGGAGGAAACATTCCATGCTTGAATTACTCATACATAGTTTTGAAAAGCAACTTTTTTTTTTTTTTTAAGAGATCAGTTACACGCTAGCCTTTGCCAGTGATAAAAAAACCCACATCAATTCAAAACATTGTACTGTTAATCAGATAACCTTGTGGCGGCACAAATATATTATTCCTTTGCTTAAGTGGATTCTATTGCTTTATGAAACATAGCACTTTGTTTTGTTGTAGACAAAATTCATTCATTGGATCTAACTTGCTTACTTTCAGGGCACTGAATGACCATTTTAATGAACTGATTACAGTATCTGTTTACTAGGTATAAAAAGAGGTTTTGTATCAAAGAGTTAAGTATTCTAGCTTCGTAAAGAGTTTGAAATGGATGGCAGATGACCTTTAAAAATAGTTCTTCAGCATTCTGGACTTAAACTTATTTTAACACTTCCAAACACCTGAATGAGTCCACTGAATGACACAGGTTGACCTCATCGACTGATACAATTTCAGTACGTCAGGAATTTAACAGTACAACTGATGATGTATATGTGTGTTTCATAAGGTCTTACTGATTATTACATTACAAACTAATGCCGGCCTACTAAACTCTTTAAAAGATGGATTTCTTCCAGGTCCTACTGTGTGTGGGTAAAGATAGGCAAAAAAAGCCATAGAGCAGCAGGAGATAGGGCAGTATTCATCTGCATGGGTTTTAGATGACCACATACATAAGAAATTTGATTTGTAAGCCACAATTAAGAAATTCTAGAAGTATTTTTTATGGACAGCATTCATCATGTCATCTGGTTCATATTTTCCAGGAAGAATAATGCAAACTCAGTGCTGTGGTAATATGCCTGGGTCTGACTAGAGTGTTAGAAGGTCACATGCTAGTGGACAGAAGAGCAGTAAGGGTTAGAGTGGGATCTAAAATGGGACTGTGCAGCTGAAGCAGTTGGGAAACAGGCCAAAGTTTTGGTTTTCCAAGCTTTCCTACCTTTTTGTGTGTGCTCACACACACATAAAATAGCCAACAAAAGAGAAGATTCTGGACCTTTAACAACCACCAGCTTGAGTATTTCCCAAAAGCAACCAGCATCGCAGAGAAAGCAGCTGAGATGTACAACTGATGGGGTTGGGATAGGTTGGAATAGGGAAGGCTAGTTTTCTGAAATCTTACAAAAACCACTGAATGTCTTCCAGACATTCCCCTGGGAAGGCGTAGTTCATTTGTAGGTCTACAGATGAGCTTCAGTTCACTTCATCCACTGGACAAAGATTACACACTAAATGACTGCAGTAACTAGAATTTAAAGTGTCACAACTGCGTGTTTTTTCGTTGAGTGCTAGTATTGCTGGTAGTCCACAACTAGTGGATCCACCCCACAGCCTTTGCCTCTCCCATGTTATACCCTCTCCACCTGATTTAATTCTAAAGCATAGCTGCAAAAGCAACCGTAAGCACTTTCTTAGACTTTCCCTACTACAAGTCAGGTGTACGCTCTGTGTTACAGCCCAGATTCATTCCCTTCCTGACTCACTTCGGAATCAAGAGAAGAAACGCTGAACTCCCTGAGGGGGCCTTGGGCCTTCTGATCCTCCTGCTTACAGGTTTTGAAATCTGTGTTTCTAAAACATACGTGTGGCATAAACAACAGACCAGATGCCTCCACATGAGATAAATTCATTGGGGAACATGGGGAGGAGATACCAGAGACAGGGGAAAGACAGCAACGTATCTGATGAAACAGATATGTTGCTTAATTCCATCTAACCTTCCTCATGCCCAGAGGAATCCTTGGCCTAAACCAACATTCGTTTCAGAGACAAATAAAATTAATCTTTTGAGCTTGCATAATATGAGAGCTGAGATAACTTTACAGTGTTGAATCTGTTTGTACTCCTGAGTGTACAAGCATTCAGATTTATGTTGCAAATCAAATCCCTTGTGTCCTTCTCTTTCCTCTCCTGAACCCAGCCTGCTGCTCACCCTTCTCCCATTTGTATACTCGTTAGGTATCATGGGTGAGTGCCAGTGTTTGGCTTTGAAGTTTCTGAAGGAAACACTTCAGTAAACATCCCAAAGACTAGAGGCTTCAATTCTGCAGTGTAGTGTGCTGTCCAGATGTTAAAAATGGCAAGAGGAAAGCTCCACGCAAGTCCTCCAACTTGCTCCCTGTGCGTGCACACACACACACACACTTAGAAGTCGGGCACAAGGTGTCCGTAGCCTGTTTTTGCCCCCATTACCAGGGCTTTTCGTCATAAATCTCACACGCAAAAGTCAAAAGGAACTCCTCAGACAAAATATGCAACTTCACGAGGCTCACTGGTTATCTCAAGGCAAAATGTGAGGACACACATAAGCACACAATATTCTTGTTTAGGAGGAGAACGCGTTACTCGATAAGATAGGCTCTGTGCTTCGTCTGTCTTTCAGCTGAAGGCTTTTTTCCCTGCCTCCTCGTGTTGCTCTGTAACCACTGGCAAGCAGCAGGCAACAATTGCTATAAGGAATCACTCCGAGCTTTACAACGTAAAAAGCTTTTTAGTTCTCCAAGAGATGCTGCTCAAGCATTTTTTTCCTCTGCGTTTTGGTATTTAAGCCTTCAAGGTAACATAAAGGGAATGTGTCATAGTGGGATTATGACACATATTGTGGATATTCTTGCACAGTTGTTCCTAGTCAACTTTCATTTATATCTACCCAAGACTTTCACAGACATTGCCAACGTGGTAAGGCATATCATGATATCTCACATTCCTTCTCTAAAATCCCTCACCGAGGTTGCTAAAACAGAGTAACTATACACAAACCAGGTTAAAAATCCATAACCCACGCCTGGATTTTATCACATGTATTTTAAGAGAAAATGGGAAGACTTATCAGGAAGACCACGTGAAAGTCACCACTTTAGTAGCTGCAGCTTTTAACAAAGCACCTAATTAAGAACCTTGCTCTGCACAAGCCATGAGCCATCAGTCAGCGTTTCCATATGGAAGGAAAACGTGTGGGGCAGAAGGGGGACGCACTGGGGACAAGGTCTCCCTGTTACTAACTTCTGATGCAATTTCGCTACAAGAGAGGAGACTAAAGCGCATCTCGTTTTTTTCTTTAAAGGAGCCGATTTAGTCCGAGACCAATACACAGAGGAGCGATTTCACCCAAACACTAGCAACAAGTCCGCAACTTAGCCCAGCAGTTACAACCTCACCGCAGTTTCTCTCTCAGTGAAACAAGGTTAAAAGTTGTAAAAGTGTAATATCTGAAGAAATGTATAGAAATACGACCAAAGAAAGCAAAGAATTCCTGCAAGTTTGAACTTGGCACTTTAAGAGAACTTACGCTTTTACAGATGTGTATTTTTAAACAAGTTCAACCACCAGCGCAACAACACAAAAGTCTTAGGGTGAAAAAAAAAAAGTGTTTTCAGAAAAAGTGATACACAAAAAGATGAAAAAAGGAAAACTTTCAACTTACCCTTGCTGATCAGCAGTGAAACGGGATCAGAATACTTCTTTGGAGGGTTAAAGAAAAATGGAAGAGCACGTTCAGGCACTCAGACCTGTCTATTTAAACTTTAAAAGTCTACTGCTGGTTTGTATTTTTCATCCTTCCTTCCCCACTAATGAAAGAAAAGTGCTGATACCTCGTAAAAGTTTTTTCTAAGTTGGAACACTGGGAGAGCTTTTAACAAGTTTTCAAGCCTCCGACTGTGAAAGAGGAGGGGAAAAGGAGGGGTAGCAGCCCAGGAGGAGGGGCGCTCTGCAAATGGAGAGGAGGAAGGTGGGGGAGGAGGGAAAGAACTGAAGGCACAGCAAAAAACCAGCCCGGGGAAAAGGAGAGAGCGAAGGCATGAAAGTCCACTCTTGCTGATGTAACAAAACAAATACAAGGGCAGTCAGCAGCAGCCCCGCACCCCACCCCCACCCCCTCCCCTCCCCCGGTCACTGAGGGCACCTGGGTGGCACTTCATCCAGATCCAGGCTTGCCCTGGACAGATGAAACAACTTAGCTCTCTGGTGTGCACCAGGAGTTTCGCTACAGGGACAGGGAAAAGTGCGTGAAATGGATTAATGGGTAACCAGCATCAACCTCCTGGATGCTGGGGCTGGACCGCACAGGTGCTGTCTCCATCCCCTCCTTGCCACTCCATAGGAGAGGAAGCCCTCTCAAGCCCTCTCTACTTTTTGTCGTGAACACAGCTTTGTTTACTGAGGTCTATTTCCTTTACGTGCGCACATGAAAGTACACACCAGGAGCAGTGTGTTTGTTTCTACAGGAGATACCCATCACACATTTTTTTATTATTATTTGTGTGTGTGTTTGTGTGTGTGTGTGTTCATCCCATGGGAGAAATGAAGAAATGATCTCACATTCCAGGAAACTCTTTCCAGGGAACTTCAGAAATCAAAGCATAGTACAGTGAATCAGTCTTCAATAGTGAGAAGAAATGCTCCTGATGATTTTTGAGCACATTTTACAGAATAAAAGCATGCTCCAAAACAGAATGAAATTAGTTTGGCTTTGCTCCTGACCAGTCCCTGCTTAAACACTCCTTGAAAAATGCCTCCTCTGTAGAACAGAGGTTAATTTATTTCGCTGCCTGTGTTAAGCTCCTCACACATGGAGTCCAGACCGCATTAGGAATTGGTCTTGTACTTGTTCGTGTCATGGAGTATTAGCTCCTCTGTGGGACTCCTTAAGAGCTTCTTTAGAAGTGTTTGTGGTTAGATAGTTCTCAATGAAGTTTCACATTTTGGGTTGTACCAGACTCGTTTGGGTTTCAACCCATGTTATTCTCATAGGCTATTTCTGGGGTTAGTAGCACGGACGAGCATTTTTTGCTCTTTAAAGGCTATAGAGAGGGGAAAAGTCCAGTAATGGCCATTGAGAGGTTCCCAAATAAAGGGCTTCTTTAAAGTTTCTTCTTGAAATAATGAATGTTACACTCTACAACACAACCTAGATATTGCTACTTAGTTTTCACAGCCTTTATCCACCGCTTTTCACCCAGAAGTCTCTGGAGAAGAGAACTAAGACTGTAGACTAAGACTGTAGAAAGATACTCAGCAGGGAGCTTTGAAGCTGGGAAAGAAACACATGCTCCTGGTTCTTGCTCTGGAGCTGTTTGTAGCAGACCACACTGCCTCCTGTTTGAGAAAAAGAGCTAGTACACTACATCCGAACACCTTCCATTCCTCTTCCTCTGGCTGCAGGCAGGGGCGGCTGGTTTCCCTAGCTTGCCCCCTTTTCTTTGATACTGCTGTTAATTTTGACAAGCTATTTTTAGAGTTGTCCAAGCCATGTGGCAAAAAGAAACCTTTTCTTCATATTCTCGGAGTGTTGTTTTAAGGTTGTTTTTTCTCTTTACAGTAAGGGAGAAATGAAGCTTTGTGCTAATGGGCTGTGGGCCCTTCTTCTTGAGAATTAAAAAGTTGTGATATATAAACCATACTGTTTCACTGCCCTCATGATACATGCTACAGATAGTGAGTGGAGTAGGCATAAAGTTCCTGGTGGTGCCCCATAAAACACTGGTTATTCTAGAGCAAAGTACAAAATACCAACAACACGGCTACATGCGTGCCAATGCTGAGAAAATAAAGAGATTTGGGATATCATATGTTTTGGTGCTGAAAAAGCTGCCCCTTAGGAAAGCAGCTTTATGCCAGGAAAAAAACCTTAAATTATAGCATGCTAGCATACAATGCTATCATTTGCTGTCAAAGCCAGCATGATCACAGGGTCCAGCTTGCCCGATCTTGCATTTTTCCATGCATCTCCCTGTACAGGCTTTGCAATTTTCCCAACATTCTGTTTTTAAAAGAAGGACTGAGAAATATTTCTCCACTCAAATAAACAAAGAGTATTTGTGAGGAGCCCGACACTCTTAGAATCCACTTTGGAAAACTAAAATGTGTCTGTTAGTAACAAGGGAAGAATAATTTTGCAGCAATAATAAGCATAACACTTGGTTTTGCTAGGGCATTATCCACACAAAAAGGGAAAATATTTCAAGTCTCCACCATGATACTGTGTAGAATTAGGAAGAATTATTATTAGTCCTGATAAAAATACCTTGGAAATGTCTCTTAGAGTTAGGAAATATGTCTCCATGATCACGTTTCACAGCCTATTACCAGAACATATTCAGCTTCAGATGATGCAATGATCTACCATTTCACAAGGTTACCAGAAAGTCTCACGCACATTTGCATTGCAATGGAAATAAGCTTTTCAGATTGAACAAACGTCTTCATACACAACCTCTCTTTAGCTGAAGCTATGTTCAACAGGAAAGCACGGGGGTGTCAGATCTGAGATATTTGCAAGTCTGTTCTTAATTATGGACTAAGAGATGGGTAAGAAGATCACAGTTAGATTTGAAGCCTCTTTTAACACCATGGAATTGAAGATTTTGGGGCCCAGAGCCCCCTGGGACCAATATTGCCATCCACTGACATTTTGCCTCGTGGAGCAGACGGTGCCGTATCGTGAAGCAATCTTTCAGCGTGGCAATGCTGGGACTGCAGAACCTGTTTGTCTTTGGTTTGGCAGGCTGCAGTGCAATCCGTAAGAGCACGTTCACACTGTGACCAGATGCAGGGCTGGAGCCCAGGCTCCATCAAGTGCATCTCTGGGACTGAACCTCAGGGTGACTTCTACAGGATTTCTGTCCACTCTCTACTGAACCCTTGGCTGAATCAATTAAATAATTCAGAGCCCATAGTACTGCTGCTGCTTTTCTACACAGACTTACCAAAGGGAACCATAAATTTGGATTACTTAGTATTTCCGGCCTTTGACACAGATTCATAGTTAATACAGAACTCAGTCCGCTGTTTTCTTCCTGTTTATTACCTGTACACAATTAGAGAATTCTATACAGAAACTTTTTCTTCATACCGCCTCCCAATATGTCCTCAAAAATATTTTAGTAACCTGATTCACCAGGAAAGCCATAGTGGATGTTTCATTTGGAAGGCTCTCCAGTCCTTTGACTATTACAAAATTTCCCATTGATACAAGTGGGGTTCCTGGGCTACTCCCAGTTAAGGATGTCTGTGATTTATGGAGCTCTTAAGACAAACAGCATGCCTTCACTTGTTTCCAATTTGTCTGCAAAATTCACTTTCCAGCACTCCCACGCACAGCACTGTCCTCGTCCTGTGCAATTTGGAAGAGGAGTCCATGGACCAAGTAAACTAAGCTGAGTAAACTGAGATGAATATACATATTCAATACAGATTTTCTTGGGTGCCTTTCAAGGCAGCTGTGCAGTCACCCACGTCCCTGGATGGCACGTAAGCTTCGGCACGTTTTCACCGATACCTCTTCTCTCACATTTGGCTTTAAAGACAGACTTGTGAATAATGCGTGGCCCTGTTTCATACCCTATTGAGGTAAAGCTTCTCAGAATGTCCAAGGAACAATAATGTGGTATTTCTTCATGACCTAAGCACATAAATGTGCAGACTAATGATTTTTTTTTTTTAAAGCAGCCAGTGGTTTTCGCTTGTTTAAGGAATTTACATCACATAGAAATATAACACAGCTTTGAAGTCGCTGGCCACAGCCCTTGTGCGTTCTGTCAGCCAGGGCTGACTGGGCTGGAGCCCACTGGAAGCTGCTGTGCTCAGCCTGGTTGGGTCTGCGAAACACAGCCTCCGCCACCCCTCAGTTTCAAAGGGTCATCACTTGTTCAAAGCAAAGGCAATTGTCGTCCCTCAAGGCGGTAGCTGTTCCCACTTGGGTGGCACAGCACATAGCATATAAGAGAACATTTTCTGATCACCATAAGGATAGTAATAAAAAAAAAAGTAGGACAACCACAAGACTGTCTCTTAGTGAGCATGCTTCCTGCGCCGTGTTGAAACTGGTCTCAGATTCATTTGCTACAGGGCTATTAAAGCTAGATATTTCCCAGGGGAAAAGGTGGCTTAGTCAGTGCAAGATAGATCTGCCTGCAAAAGAAAAAAGCTGATATTTAAAAAGAGACCCTGTTGGAAACACATCAAGACTGAAGCACCTCAGAGGAAAGTGTGGAGAAGTTCTCAGTGACAGATGCCATCGGTTCAGAGCAAATGGTCACTGTTCTCTGGAAATATTTTGCACTGTTGCACATTCATATGTCTAAAATCCCAGAGTGCTTTATAAATATTAACATAAAAAAATTTGCATTATATTAACCTGCTTTACAGAGACAGGAATTTTGTCATGGAGAATATCAGCAGCTCTTCTGAGTCATAGGCAGCTCATGACACAACCAGGATTAGGAACAAAATTTCTTAATATTTGGCTCTATCCTTTAAGCCAAAATTATGCTATCCTACTCCCTAATTGCTTTTTAAAATATCAGATAGCAGTGAAAACAGCTAAATGGATTATTCTCTTTTAAATTTTTGAGGATCGCAGAGAAGGGAAATATAGTGTTCAATGTTTGGGGTGATTTTCTCCTTTCCATTCTTTATGGTGGTCGGTGCCTACCACTTCATACCACTAAGACTGCACCACAGCTTCCTCATGGTGGTACTCAAATTGCTCACTTTCCCATGCAAAGTTTAGAAATATCGATTTGTTAGTGTTTCACTAGTGGACAGAAAGGGAGACATAACGCATGGAGGCTCAGATCCTCTTCAGCTGCACCAAGGACCTTCTAAAGCTCATTATAGATGGCTTAAACACCAGAAAAGTTGGTCTTAAAAGGACTTATCCCAACATTGTAACTGATTCCAATCAGTATCTCCTCAGAGCAAGCTGTCCCTCCAGAAAGACATTAGAAAACCATTCAAAGAAAGAAGTATGAGTTCAGAGATCCTTATGAATTTGGCTCCACCTTCTGTACACAGTGAAAATAAACATGAATTATATTGGACCTTGACTGTCAGTTAAGCTTTTTGTTTATATTATTTTCCATTTCACTTTCAAAAGTCCTGCACTGAGATGGTCTGGTGGTGTTTTGTCAGCTTTTATTTCTCTGTATTGGTGGTGAGTTTTTCCAGCCATTCTGCTCCAAAGGATAGGAGTTTTTTAAAACAAATATGGCCATTTCAGGTTTTCAAACCATAGAGTAACACAGTGTGAAAGTAACACACGATTTCGCAAAACAGTCTCCAAATTTCTTCAGGAGGCCTGCAATGACCTAATACATTAGCACTGAAATAAAAGAAAATTTCGGAATGTGTATTGACACTGTCTGCTCCTTACTCTGAAGGGTAATCTCACTGGATCCAATAAAACTGCACACATTAAGTACTACACAGCAATGTAAATAAAGGCTATACAGGCAAACTACAAAACAGAAACCTACACAAATAAAAGGAAACCAGAGTAGGTAACTCCTCCCAATCCCTACCCAACCAAAGACAATTTTGCACCTTTATTGATGGAAAACATTTTCCTTATTACCAAACAGAAAATCAGCTGTGCACTAATCATTGTGCTTTGGATGTTTAGAAAAAAATTAGTGGTTTTGACATAAATTCTAACACTTTTTAATCCAGGCTTTACAAATTGCAACTGCCTTTCTGTGGTGATCTTTGAAATCTTGTAGAGATTGATGAGTTTTCCACATGTGGCTGAACTGAGGGACAGAAAGTTTGGCTACTTTGGCCATGTCAGAAGAGCAAAGGGGAAATGGGTGAGCTCCCTTCCCCTCAAGAAATCTCACCTTTTCCATCCTGTCCTCAGAATAGCCTCAGGCTTTATTTCATTTTGATTTTTGATCTTTTAATTTGAATAATTCTGGAGTTTCACTCGGCATTTGACTGGATTTGGTAATGGGAAGCACTGTGTTTTAGTCACAGATAAATGTATTTATGTTCAGTTAGGCAATATCATTGGTTATGGTGAATTAAATTGAGTTGTTTCAATACTTAAATAAGCACTGAGGTCTAACCAAAAGTACTTCTTACCCAGAAGATCAAAATGAACATTTTATTTATGTTGTTCTACAAATTGTTTAATATTTGGAAATAAGTCCCTTTTTTCTAACACTTTCTACATAGGAACAGAACTAGAATAAATTATTTATTGGCTCTCATTTATTATTCCATACATTTGATAAGATTTGTTAAGCACATTATTAATTTTTTTTTTTTATTCAACACCCGATTAGAAAATGTTTGTGGGCAGCCTTTTTTCTGTAGATAGAATAATTTTTAGATTGACCAGTTCATTCACATTTAGCTGAGTGACTGTGTTCACTCACCTGCAGAAAGCCTATGCTCCTCATTTTAAAGTCTTCTCCCCTCAAAACTGCCACGGAAACAAAGAGGATCCACTGTCCTCTTACTTTAAGTTTTTTGGGCTGCAGACAAGAATAATTTAATGTTACCTAAGAGAATGGGCCTGAAATACACTATTTCAAAAGATTTTGAAAACAATCTGAAAGGCAGAGGCAGGGTGCGTGAGATGTTCCTGGCTGAAAGGCAGAAGCATGCTCGCTGGGTTTCTTGATAGCATCACAGGGATGTTGGAGGACATGAACATTTCAAGCTTCCCCCTCATTTTCCCTACACCACTGTTTTCATTTTCTGTACAGCTGCATATATGTTGGCCAGAACCATCTGAGGAGCATAACTGCGCCTTTCTTCTGGCAGTCTGCAGGATTAACTGTGTTGTAGACATTAAAAGGTCTGCAAAGAACTGAACATCAAGATGTTTTATATAAAAGCAAATAAAAATTATTAATAGGGTTGACTGCTGGTAAAAACACAAATTGATTTAAAATATACTACTAATTAAGGGGTTCCCATAAGAACAGTTTTGGAAAAAGAACTGGAAAATTAATCTACTGGAATTAGCAGTTTCTGTTGTAAGATTTTTCCAGAAAGGAATTTCCCAGTATAATGCATGAACCCTTTTCCCAGGCAGTAAAGAACATCAAATTCAGTAGTCTGCTTTGAATTTAAATGTATGTACATGCATTAATTTAATTTCTGAGAAATTTTAAAATTAACTGAACTACAAAAAAAAAAAAAAAAGTATTTGAGTTACATAGTGTATCGGTAATTTAATGACAGGTACAAACAAGGCATAAAGAACATAAAAATCCCTGACCCCACAATTCAGGCTGGGAACTCCTCGTTAGCTATTGTTAACACTGTTCAGCAAAGGTGAATGGTGCATAAGGGAGGATACCACATAAGAGATAACAATATATACGATATATTGTATCTATTTGTAGATCTATATTGTATCTATATTGTATCTCTATATCTATACAATATATATAATATCAGCTATTAAAATTTAATACAAACTACTTTATATCAAGGGCATTCTAAAACCATACAACATAAAATCAATACAGTAAAGTGAGAAAAAATAATTGTAATGTATTGAGCATTAAAACCAAGGATTAACTTTTACATGTCAACTTTGAATAAGGAAACCTGGCAGCTTTACAACTTTCTGAGGCTGCATTCAAAAGAAACAACTTTCCTGCCTTTCAAAAGAAAAAAATTACCAGTCCTTAAAACTAACATTGGCATATTATCCACAAGCATAGTTCTTGTAAGCTTAGAATCGCCAAATCATAAAATCATTTAGGTTGGAAAAGATCATCAAATCCAACAGTTAACCTACCATTGACAAGTCCACCACTAAACCATGCCCTGAAGTGCCACATCTACATGTCTTTTAAATACCTCCAGGGATGGTGACTCTACCACTTCCCTGATTAAATTTCACTTGATTACAATAAAAACCAAAACAGGTACCAATAATCTCAGACTATTCTGTATTTACAGAATATTTTCAGAAGATAGGAGTGTAAGAATTAATTCATTGTTCTCACAGTCAATCAAAGTTATAACTTGCAAATTATTCTGTCTAAAATCTAAGTAAAAAATTGTAGGCAAAGCCAGTAAGGTGTTATCTCCTATGAAAAACAAAGTGTCCTTATATGAGTGCTTTTTAAGAGTGATTTAGCATAAGCATTGAGGACGAGAATGAATACAGAATTTAGATCCTACTACAGACATGTGGAACTGAGGCACAGAGGTCCTAATTTCTGGCCCAGCAGCCTTCCCCCAGTGATTACCAAGCCTGGAAAAGATGAACTCCTGCAAAGCTTAGGCAGCACATGAGCTGCTGAACAGTGAATGCCACAGTGTTCAGCATGCCCAGAACCACCCCATGCTGTGCTGCCCGGAGACCACCTTCCATTCTTGCTCTGGCCAGAAACCCTGAGAAAACAGAGGTACCCTCATCTCTCTCCCTGCAGAGACCCTGTTTTGTCATGTTTTTTTCAGAAGCAGCCCAGGACAGGCGGCCACTCGATGCACTTCTTCCCAGCTCAGGCCACTTGTCATTCTGCTCCTGCCACTGCTGGCCTTTTTGCTAATTATTTAGTGATCAGAACACTTGCCCCCAAAGTGGCAAACTTGCTTGCAAGCCCTGTTGGGACTGTGAACTTCAAAATGGTATCTTTAACTTTCCAAACCACTGCTTTAACTATCAGGACAGAAGACAACTGAAGGAAAATGGATGCATCTTCTATTCCTGTTGAGGAAGCTGCATTATTTTGCAGAAATAATTGAAAACTTCATTAACCTGAGAAATAATTCAGAAAAAAAAAAGTGATAATATTTACAGAATACTAACAGGCTTCTGTTTGAACCAGCACTAGAGCCCTATATGGTGTAGCTAAACCTCCCCATTTTATTCCAGTTTTCTTTGAGCATGCCCAGAAACTCCAGGAGCAGAATGACATCTCTCCTGGGGCAACCTGAGCTCCCTCCTTCCTGCAGAGAATGACAAGCCAAAGAAACTCTGTCTAATGGCTGAGGGATGGTATTGTATTAGTGCTACTAGCAGTTTAATGCCACACATAGAAACAATGCCTCTGGAATAAACAAGATTCTGACTTCTTTTCATCCTGCCGAGCGCTCAGACCACTAAGGCAGAAAGTGAGGTTTTCATTATGCAAGTGTCCTTTTTTCCCACTGTTTTAATTAAGTCTCAATTTCAATGCAGAAGCTTACACTTTCAGGAAGTAAAGATGATGTACATATATTTATATATAATCTTTGATACATATTTATATATCTTTGAGATATGTATATATACACCTATTGACACTCTATGTCAGGAATTGTGTCATCAATACAATATTCACATCCCTCAAAACTGCCAATGTAGTTTTATGATCCTGTGAAAATATTGATATTTTTGAATTTTATATTTTTTGTAAAATATTAAAAAAATAAAGACCTGTGAAACAGAAAGTTTGGAAGAGAAGAGCTGACTGCCAATCTGTCCACTTATACAGAAGAACATAAAAATTTTCTAAACAGTAAGCAAGAAGTTGTAAGCAAGAACTCTCTGTCTTCCTGTACTGAATTATCAAAAGGTCATTGTTTCCACTCAATTAAAAATAAAAATATTAACAATACTTCAAAAATGAAATTTGAGGAAATTTATATCATCAGTGTAGTATACCTTCTTTTTTTTTATTTTTTTTTTTTAATAAGTTTCACTAACTGCAAGATACAAGGCAGAAATCCAAAGACTTTCACAACAAGCTTTGTGAGAAAGCTGCTTTCACATTTTTGGAAACTTAGAATCCAGAACACTGTTAACATGTGTTTCTTGACACCTTTTCCAAAAATACTCTTCAAGATGGGGTAAGTATTCATACCATGGTGTTGAAGAAAGTATATTTATTTCTGACCATTTCAGATGGGCACAGCACAAACTGATACAATCTACATGAGCCTGTAAACTCCTTTTGCCAACCATTGTGCACTGGTTTATGGAAATTGTGAGTGATTACTACATTTCGGCTTAAATTCTTTAGTCGCGGTTTATACTCCTCTCTGCAAATTCCTTTTCTGAACCCTGGAAAGTAGTCACAGGTACGAAGCCAGTTAAGCTGATAAGTGTAGAAGAAACTGCCAGAAATGTTTACTGATAAAGATAGATCGTGGTGATTAGCCAAATGAGGCAGAAAATAAGGGCTAATCTTAGGTACAGGAAAGAGAAACACATACTATAGACTGCATGTAAAATGCTAAAACCAAGGTAAAATCTCTTTGGATTACTTCCTGAAACTGCTATATAAAGCCCAGATCATTTTACAAATTCATGTAGAATCAAGTGATACTGCTGCACCTGCAGCACTTTTTTCCCATGGCACATAAATAGATCTTTGTTACTTATTCAACTTTTGTTCCCCGCCTTCAATGCCATTTGATTTCAAGTAGGAATTCTACATCAAGAACAAACACAGTCTCTACCAGCCTTTGAAATGGAAATGTAGGAGTCTCAGTGTGAAATTGTAGAAGTCCTTCACGTGCAATCTGCTTGACCCGCAGACTACATCTGGAAAGTGCTGGCATATGTTTTGGAAGCCCTGGTGTTATCGTAAAACAGCTCACTCCTACCACTGGCCTCTGCTGTAACAACTCACCGTGACTTTTTAAAAAAGCGGTTTGCTGTGGTGGTGGGTATGCGTAGACATATCCTCAATGTGGATTGAGTACATATTGCATATAATTATTCTGAATATTCATGAAATCTAGGGAAACACACTTAAGGCAATACTGCGCACTTAAAAGCGTGTGAAACTTCTTTTGGCTCCCTTGCAAACTCCCCAGTGCAGCACTGGTAGGCAAAAGCATATTGCTTCTTTTATTCTATAAATTGTCGTGAGGAAGGTTCATTCCCCTATACCTACAGTTGATTGCCAGTGTTTTCAACTTAGGGGTAACACCAAAAGCAATGAAAGAATGAACGAAAAATATAGCAACAATGCTTGTCTTATTCTTGAAGATACTAAAAATATCCAGGAAAGGATAACAACGAGCTTTGCGTACCAAATCCGCACAAGGATCCCAACACTGCAGTGCTGATGATCACCGCAAAAACAACCTATTCAAATTCCCGTCCTAGTTCGGAGAGATGCTTTCCTTACACAGACTCCACAGGCTGAGGCACCAAGCAGCTTCATGCTCTCAAGACCAGCATGCTCCTACGCAGTCACAGCAGGAAGCAATTAAGGGATTTCTCAGAAAATTAGGTGCCTCCAGACATGGCAATTGCTGACTTGGAGTTTCCAGGGTATTCCAGCAGTACAGAAAGACCTAAAACATAATTCAGCACCAGAAACACTGTGTGTCTTTAAGCCAAAATCTTTATCTTAATTCTAAATGTTATGCTGAAAAGTAATCTTTCTGTCACTATTAATTACTGGTTTTACTACAAGCTCACATTTCTATGTAGCTCTGCAAACCAAGGTTGCGGATAGATATTAGACACACTTTTCAGATTGTGCCAAGAAGAATAACTGCTACTGGGCAAAATGCCTGATGGATTGTTTAACATCCCAATCCTAACCAGGGTTTGAAGTTTTGGTGGCTAGGAAAAAGCATCATCTGCAAAGATAGCGAATTAACCTGGAAGACACGACCTATGAATCTCCATATTGTCCTTATTCAGATTCGCACCACGTTTAAATATAAAAGCAGCTGTACACTGAGGAAAAAAAATACATAAGAGCACAACAAAATGTTAAAAAAATAATCCTTTTCATTTTAAACAAAAAGTTTTGTTGGTGGCTATGTTATTATTCTAAATAATTTAAGGATTACCGAACATAATTTTGATTTTATTCGAGGCTAAGGTTTAACGAGAAAAGCTTTGGCAGAAGCCAGGCGCTCGGAGAGGCCGGCGGGGACGCGGGGTGGGGGGGGGGGGGATGGCAGGCAGGAGGTCCGCGTTTCGGCCACCTCCCACTAGGGGGGGATGTGAGACCGGGGAGCCCTTGGGCCTCCGCGGCGCTGCCGCGGGGAGGCTTGCGGAGCCGCGGCGGGGGCGGAGGGCGCCCGCCGGCGCGGGGGCGGAGGGCGCCCGCCGGCGCGGGGGCGGAGGGCGCCCGCCGGCGCGGGGGCGGAGGGCGCCCGCCGGCGCGGGGGCGGAGGGCGCCCGCCGGCGCGGGGGCGGAGGGCGCCCGCCGGCGCGGGGGCGGAGGGCGCGGCGCCCCGCAGCCCTTCCGTTCCTTTGGCGCCTCACGCCTCCATCGGCCTACACAGCCACGCACAGACACAAGTGAACGCTTTTTATAAGATCTGTTAAAAACGATATACATTTTTGTATAAAAAAAGGTGGTCATGAATGTGAGAGTTAACTATAGATGTTTAAAAAAAGGTAACTTGCGCATCAAGATTTTTTGTTTGTTATGGCCATTCTTCTCTTACTTCAGAAAGGACTATCTGAGAATTTGAAAGTAGTGAGTTTTGAAGGGTTTCCACCTGAAACAGTAATGCTTCTTGAATTATATTTCCAGATCTTTTGTATCATCATCTGTAACATATACGTGCCATAACATTTTCAGAATTGACAAACTGATCAACAGTTTTGGTTTGGTTTTAGTTTTCCAGTGAAAGCCAAGGTAAGTTGCAGGAATGTTTACTTCACTACCTGTCAGCTTGGAACAGCTGCAAAATCCATCAGCTTTCACCAAAGGCAAGTACATCGCGGAAGGTCAGTCCTTATTTTTCATCCTGTACCAGGATTTCTGCATTACGTACGAGGTACAAAACGTACATAGCGTGGCAATTTGGCCAGGACCCCAGAGTTTTCAAGGTCCATTAGTATAGCTAATTAATTGTCATTAATTGTCTTCCAGGTTCTTTACTATGATTCATATTACTCTATTAAAATGTTCCGGCTCTTCTGGGAGCAATATGTTGTATCCTTTTGTCAATATACCTAAAACAGAGACACTTTTCATTAAAGGTGCCAGTCAGCTGTATATGAAATGAGTGATTACTTATAATTGATTTGGTCAGCTCCTTCTGGGCAGTATGATAGAGCAATTATCTTAGCAACAATTTCCACTTCAGAGAATGTATGTAAAGCCTTAATGTTTTCATCTGGAGATTGTGTTCACCTGCAGTAAAACCAGTTACTTAGATCACTTGAGTTCTAATTATCTCTGGAAGCATTGAAATGCCTTTACAATAAATTAATTTTTTAAAGTATCAATTAATAATGACACCTAAAGACATGCTGCCACTTGATGTCACTTTCAGAAAAGACACTGCATGTGTTTGGGACATTAAAAAAAAATACTGTGTAAGGTAAGTAACCATAGGTAATCTGGAATCACTGGCAGATGCAAGTAGCAGGAATTTAAACCCTTTCTTATTCCTACTTATAATATAATCAAATCACAGGCATCTCTCCACTTGTACTGTAGGTACAAGGTAATGTTAAGGGAAACAAATTAGCAAAAAGTCAGGAGTATTAACACTTCCATCAGTCTTCAGTTGGAGCACTCATGCAATGTTGACTTCAATAGCCATAGTAAATAGTATGTCTAATGAATTTAGACATTTTCCATCTTTACATTATATTTCCAGGCACAGCTTGATGATTACAAACATACTCGTTGTTCAAAATTATCCATTTAAATGTTTAAGTTAATGTATTTCAAGAATGCTCCTGATATTCATCATTCCAACCCTTGTTTCCAGCATGAGTTATTTGTAGGCTACAGTTTGTGCTGTTATTTTTACTACTGCTTGATTGATTTTATCCTAAACCCACAAGGGACCCAACAGAAGATCACATCCCATGGGTACTCCTCTAGTTCACCCCTAATAAAAAGACACATACAAAACCACATTAATTTGTTCCTAATATTTGATTTTCAGCAAAAATGCCTGACAAGGCTTATCCTGTACTTAAGGAAGTGTAGAATACAGTGGATGTGTTCTAGCAAAATCTTGAGTTATTTGGCTCAGTTCAAAGCTAAAGGATAAAAAAAAGCATAATAGGTACAGTATTCAGGAGGTCAAAATAATCTAATCTTCTCTCTTGGCCATAAGCTTTATGACTCCATTGATGATAATGAGGCAGATATGAATTTTAATTAGAAAACACACTTTCACAGAATTTGTCCTGCAGAAGGTTTTTGTGTCTATGACAAATCTTGCCATGCTGGCTGCATCTGAATTACATACAGACAAATCAAGGCAGTAGACAGAACAGTATAATTTATAATCCAAGCCAGTAATGCAAATTCAAGCAAAGGAAAATGGCAAAGTTTGGGATATTCCTGTTTGTCTGATTTTTTGGTTTTCTGCAGGAAAGGTGAGAAAATACAAGAATTGAAATTAGGAGACAGGCTACTAAAGATGCTCTCAAATGAAGGAAGGTCTTTTCCAACTCTCAGGGAATTGAAACTAAAAATTCATTGCTTTTCTTCCTAGTCTTTGTAAGGCCTGAGTTGTTTATAACTAACTTGGACAAAAGGCCTGGAAAGACAGCAATTCCGAAACGGCAAAACCATAGATGAGAGGACCTAATGAAAGCTATTTCCAGCTCTAAATCTTCTCATTTTGTGTTTCAGCAATTGAGGTCTACTCCGTCATTGTAGTCGGGAGGAGAGTGAAATATAGTCATAGGAAAATCGGAGGTGTCTGCTTCTTGTGTCCTCTCTGAAGGCTGTGGAGATTAATCTCCATGAGTTGAACAGTATAAAGATATTGCCAAAGTCATGAGTGATTTTTAAACATCAAATGAAAGAAGATGAAACAATCTGAAAAAGAAATGTGTCACATAAAGATGAAAACCTCTTATTGAAAGCCACGCACTGATGATGACTGTGCACAAATTTATTCAAAGCACACTTTGCCATGGCTATTTCTAGTAAACTGTTATCTTTTTAGAAAAGACGCTGTGATATTTTAGAATTTCCAGTAGCCGGAAAGACCTGTCAACACAGAATTGCAGTTAATAGTGGTGCATCCTACAGGAGTGTGAGAGATTTTCATGGAAGAAAAATGCACATAGGTCTGCATGAAATATTAATGGCACAAAATAGACAGTGATATGATTAATGCTTCAATATGGATTATACTTCTGTAAATGTAATCTGATTTGTTCTCAAAACAACCAGATTGAAGTATTTGTTTCATTGTGAGCATCACACTGACTTAGATTTTCAGTTTGCCTTTTTGGTTTGGGTTTATTTTGTTTGTCTTTTTACCTTCTTCTCTAGTTGGTTTCATAATGAGCAGTGTTCCCTGCTCAGTATTAAGAACCTTGCTGGATTAACATAGTTCTCAAAATCAGATAGAGTATCCAAACAATTTGGACTTTGAATCATGGCTCAGGGTAGAGCAGCAGGTAAACGTAGGAAACAGAAATTATCTCAGCTGTAAAGCCTTACTTTGAAAGATAATTCCTAAAAGTAACTTGTTAATGTAAGATTCAGTGCTTGGATGTAATCAGTACAAAGTGTAGCTCCATTACGAATTTTATACAAAGTCATGGAGTGTGTGTATGCAGTGCCGTGCCATTAATGGCTTGGGTAGATCTTGCTCTTGCTCATTTGGTTGCCTCTTTTATCCAGCTTTTGGAAATGATCTTTTTATGTCAAGCATGGTTTTATTGTATGTGTACCACCTTTGGCAACATATGGAAGGAAGATACAGCTATGAAAATGGTTGGCTTAAATGACAGATTCTACTTTTTTCAACACAAAATTTCTGTGGCACCAATTGTATCTACTGTATCTGGGGCAGATAGCCTCCCTTAAAACTCACAACTAGAAAAACAGAATAATTAGTATCTGGTAAGCAGGTGCAAACTTTTATCTGGAGGTGAAAAGAGAACAAGAAAACCATTTGGGAATTGTGACAACTAAACAGGGAAGGATATTCAGGTCTGTGGGGACCCTACAGATCTCGGTGTCTTCTTCCAAAGCTGAAAGTCCACCAGTCTTCCAGTTAACCCCTGATCTAATTTCTCCTGTAGATTAGACCTTCCCATGCTCCAGATTGTTACCCAGTAATTGCTTCCAAGGCTGTGCTTTTGCACAGGTGAATGCACTAATGTGATCTGCCAAATGCTCAACAGGTCCATATCTTAGTACCAATAGTTTTAAATAAAAACTTTTTCGCTTTCCGAGAGCAACTGCAAGTAAAATTCTATTTTCATGAAGATAGGGATTTTCCTAGCAGGGATTCTCTATGTGATTCTAGGAGCTGGTTGCCTTACTCCCAACTTTTCTTCCAGCTGTAAACAGAAATGGTGGCATATGAATTCATCTCATATGGTTTTCAAAATAACAGCTATTGAAGGATTAACCTTCAATTTCTGTTCCTTCATGATGTTCTCTCCAAAGCATAATAAGACTGTTGAATTTTCTTTCTACCTTGAACTGGGGCATGAGAAAACAGCTCAGCTTGCTTAAACTTTGGAGTTTAATTACTAAAATTCTTAAGATTGCTATGTATTTGAATTTGCTGAATTATTAAATAATGCTGCAGGGTAATGCAGTTGTTCATAGTCTGCCCATTTAAAAATGTGATGGCAATTCTATCAACATTTTTAAAAGAAATTCATATGGAGACCCAAGTAGCTCGCTATTAATCTGAACATGTCATACTGAGGCAAGAATATTGATGGCTGTGTATTTGTCAGAATGCAGAACACACAATATGAAACCACTTTAATAAAAGGCAGTTTCCCCTTCAGCAGGATTTTAGTTGACGTTTACTTCATGATTTATTTGAATCATTTAATAATCTGTTACAGTCCAATTAAAAAGACAGATTGGACTGAACCCATATTTGGAAGAACAGGGCATATCACTTCCTCCTGTTGTCAAAATTCTGTTTAATTGGCACTGAAATTTGCACATCTACCTTTCTACCTAAATTATTGTAGCCAGCTAAAATGCAACATGTTCCCATGCCTGTAAAATGTTCAAAATAATCAGAAAAAAAAGCAAGCTGTGCCTTAGCTCAGAGTTTTCAGATTCTCCTACATACCTAGCTGAATGCACTCACAAAGAAAACCTTTACCAGTATCAAAGAAGCAGATCACAGACCTGGCAATACATTCAGATTTGTTCCAAGGCAATGAAGCTATTCAATAATTACGGTGAGTTGAATCCATACTATCTTGTTCCGAAAGCAAATCTGTTATATGGATGATCAGTGTGTTCACTAGAGCCAGGCTGGGGTGCGTGTGTGTATACAAAAGAAAATGCAAGAGGAAGAATTGCTATCTACAGAAACATTAAGGCCCATATGTTCCCAACAGCTGCACAAGCTGGAAAACTATCAGAAGCTGGGCAGTATCAGTCTAACACCACCACCTGCCTGCGCACGCAGGGTGCGTGGTTTTAATGTTGCAGTCAAACTGCTGCGTATGCTGCTGTCTCAATAATAGTTGTGGAGACATGGCCTATTCCACAAGTACCCTTCATCTTCTAGATGATTTTAGTGAAATGAATAGTATCTTTCTGCCCAGGAACTCCTCCTGAGTTTCAGTGGGACAACTTCCAGGACAAGAGACTGCTCTGCTGAGGAAGGTTGGCAGACTGTGGTATGGAGAATTAATCAGGAGCAAAAAAAGTGAGAAAAACTGAGGGATAAGATAATCTTACTTTACAAAGAATAGTTTGTCTTTTCGATAACTTGCCATCATCAGGAGTTAGAACTTCCATCTGGGCACCAGGAATTTTAGTAAGGGGGGCCTGCATTGAAGCAGTTTTCCACCTGAGCACTACAGGCTCATGTCAGAGACACCCGTCTCCTTGTCTGGTCCTTCTAGCCACCACTAACTCTCCCTGTTGCCCCTGCCTCTTCTGGGGTGGCAGCTGCAGGGCGTGGGTTTATTCTTACTGAACACCTCTTGTGGCCCACCCATGACACAGCTCAAGGACCTCAGTGGGAGCCATACGGTGCCTAATCTTCAAGCACCAGTCACTGTACACTGTGAACACCATGAACAACAGTTCACAGTAACAGTTAAATTTACATCACTACAAGATGGAACAAAATTAGTTCATAATTTGCTGCTAGAATATTGCCAAATTGTTTCCATTGATGCATCCTGAAGCTCTTGCCCAGGTTTGTCCTTGAGAAGATTCAACTAAGTTCTGTGTTTCTGCTATGAAATTCCCACCATTTTAATGCGCATTGAACCAGAGCTCTTCCTAGAGATGGGTAAAGAGTTCTTCAAGGTGAGTTGAACTGTGCTGCTTTGAAATACGTTTTGTATTAGGAGCCTGACAAGTATCACGTTTCTACCTTTTTCATTCATTCTTTGAAATACATCTACAGTCAGCTTCTAATATGCCAAACACTTATGCCTCTTTTTCCTGTCATCTATGAAGGAGTATTTTCTTGGTACAGAAAACTAGCTGTCTAATTTTTTCTTTATTTTGGCTTCCCTGGAAAACAAAAAGTACGGATTCTAGTCTGAGTGATGACATCACTTCAGAACCATGAATTGTCACTCCACCTGGGAAAATTCAAAACTGCTAAGAATAACAGACTCTAACAGGGATGTGACAGTAGGTTTTTTCTGTGCTAGAAAGCACATTAAATAAGATATTGCTGAGGCTATATTGATCCTCCCATAAGAAATCATAATCTCTTGCATTTTATTTAACACACAAAGGAGGTGATTGTCTTTAATTTTAATTTGTTTAACTTCTGTGTTCACAGCTTTGCTCCCACACTGTAACTCATTTCCGCATGAAGTGCCTCAAAGTTAAGGGGCACGAGCGTATTAGTGAAAAGCAAATAGACTGAACTAACATGTTAGACTTAAATGACTGATACCACTTCATACGCAGGATGTAGGAGCCTAAACAGGAACTAAATAGATATTAAGGATGAAATTTAGTTGCATGAATTGCAGGCAGTGAAACTGCCTATATTTACAGGTGGCTAGTGCCATTTGGTGTACTTAGGATATCCAAGATATATCCATGGGACTGAGAGAAAATCACAGAAGCATATGAGACGCTCAGCTCTCTGGCAGGACTTCAAGTTCACCTTAAGTTAGTTCATCTTAAACCCACCTGCAGTTTAAACTCACCTGAAAGAAACACAGATGGACTAAAACAGGCATCTAGTGCCATTTGAGGTGCCCGAGGGCATTTGAGACACGCACATGTCTTTGGCAGATGTGATTCAGGACAAACAGGATGCCTGCACTGTTCTGGAGCAGCTGGATACCACACACTGTGGCCGAGGACATCTCAAATGACATTAAATGCCATTTTTAGACAACTGAATTTGCCACTTATTGCCCCCCAAAAACTTTCCAAACCATTAGCCACAATAATGTATTGTAATGTAGCAAAAGAAGGCCACACTTAACTGAGGAATTTTCAAGTGAATTGCTCCAGAATAAAAACTGGATTTTGTTAACAGATGGATTATTTTCCCATTGTTATCTTAATGTTGGTCCAAAGCATGTTCAGCACATCTGCAAGGTACTTTATAGTCCTCACGGCCAATGACAACTCACAAATACCAAGCAAGATGGTTTCGCATTGCCCAGTTCTGCACAGCAGTGTGTTTCACATAGCCAACAGATTAACACTTGCCCATACTCCATTGCTAAGAGCCCAGGTGGCACTGAAAACAATTTTATGAGATTCCTTTGAGTTGATGAAACAGAATGTTTTCATTAAATGTTAATTGTACTTTCATTCTCAGCACTGATGATGTGGAAATTAATGACCCAGATGTAGACAGAGATGAAGCAAAGGCTACTGATTCCTGCAAGAGCCCCTGAGAACCTGCACACTTCTGTCACTGACAGTCTGTCAGGGGAAAGGGCTAAGCAGTTACACACCAAAAGAGGTCTCGCAGAAAAGCTATTTAACATGAAGGCTATGAATCCATCTCTTAACATAGACCATACCCTAGGTGATTCAGTTTGTCTTTTCTTTTGGTTCCTGGTTATATGATTCATACTTATGGAGATTTTGAAAGTTTATTTCAGCCAGATTCTCCCATCAGTTAAAATATAAATGAAGGCTGCAAATAATTTTAGATTGCATACATGCCTTCTATCCATTTACCAGTGTGCCAGCAACTCCTCAATTAAAGAATGTAATTTTGCCTGGTTTGTTATTCTTAGACCCCTAGAATAATCTAAAAGAGCTGACTTCAGTATTTTATAAACTCGCTGGTTTATATTTCACTTCCACTGAGCAGTTTTCATTAATGTAAATACTTTATTTACTTAATGTAAATACTTAGTAAATAGAGGTTCTGCCTTTATCAGGTTTGAGATTTACAGTTCTAAATGCCTTCAGATTTGCCTAGCAGGATACTTAATAGTAATACAAGAAGGATGCAAATCAGTGAGTTTACAGAGTTAAAACAGGTAAATTAAAGTACCTTGAAGGTTGAGAAAGTAATGGCAAAATATTAAACTGAAAAAGCTCAATACAGGTCGTGTGATACTTTTGAAGAGAGGTGCTAAGGGTATGCAAACATTTAAAGGCTAAAATATCTGCTATGGAGAAAGCTGTTTTATAGCAGTGCCAAGCTGAAAAGCACAGGACAAAGCCTGTGAGACTATGGGGACAAAGCATTCCTCATAGAAGGGATCCAGCTATGGTAAAGGAAAAAAATCAGAAGAGATTACAATATGACTTTCTTTAGGAAGCACATCAAAACCTTAAACAGATGAGACTTTCTGCTCCATCTAAGAACTATCCTACATTGTAGTGAGAAATATTAATTCCCCCTGCCTCCAACCTGAATTGAAGGAATCTGAAAAAAAACCAGCAAACCAAAGTTGTAGAATCTCAAAACTTTAAAATCACACAGCCCAAGCAAAGACCTACACCAAAAAAGGAACATGAAAAAAAAATATGCCAGGCACCCTTTGAATTCCTTTAGTAACTTCTTTGTTGTTATTGTTTAGCGTGAAAGATGATCAGATACTATGATCACGAATTTGAGTATAAACCTATATTGGGAGTTATTTTCAAGATAGGAGCAGTGAGACTAGCTAAACAAAATATAAATCTAATTATCTGGACTCTCCCAAAGGTTGTTGTTTCTGCCACATCAAAAAGAAAACAAAACAAGACAAGCATACACTAGAAAAACCTCCTGGAGTATCTTGTAGGGGAAAAATCCCTGACAGACATGAAGACAGAGGATATGACCTTAAGGGCCAACTTTCAAAGGGCTTTCAGCTTTGGCTGTGAATTGAGTATGCTGCCTTCAGGCACAAACAGGATCTATGCTTGCACATAAGATTTTGCAATATTCTCAGATCACTGCTAGGTCAGTCACTTTGCTGCATGCAGCAGATGTGAGAGAGGCCGTTAAGGACTTTTGTAAAGTTGCTACGACAGGTCATTTCCTTCTCTAATTCAAGTGTTTCTGTGACACCGTATGCTAATCTATGACCAGTTTATAGCATGAACGTATTCAGGAAAGTTCCACGCTCTACATCCAGCACAACAGAGTTTCCATCAGCAAGTGCAGATGGCACAAAGAAATGAGTTTACTCCATCAGCAGGCTCACAGCTTTGCACTACCAGGAAAATTATGCCATTATTTATTTATAATGCCAACTTTAATCTCATTGTGGTCCTGTCTTCAACTTACCTCTTTCTTTGTAGCTCCCCCAAACCTTTTCCTCTTTTTCTCCTGGTCTTTCATGCTGGTCCTTCTCTCTCTTTCTGCCCTCCTACTCCAGCCAAAAGCATCTGTTCTGAGTCTGCAAGAGGCTGCAGGTTTTACTGTGCTTTCTGGCATCCCTAAACTGTGGCTTTACTTTCAAAAATAGTTAAACTGGAAGAATGCAAACTCTTTATTCAGCTTCCTTAAATAGAATTTTCAGCTTTCAATTTCCTGCTGTTATGGACAAGCACCACGGGATATACTGGCACACTCACAGAACAGATGCCATTAGTTGGAGCGGAGGGGTGTACGAACAGAAGTTGGAGCATTTTATTCACAAAGCATGTTTTTTCATGTGATGCTGCAATGGCTCTTTTAATTAGTTAGTTTTGGGAGGCTTCTCTCGTCACCCAGAGCTGATGCCAGTATTAGTGAGAAACAGGACTGCAAGTAGGAGGCCTGAGATTTTCAGCAGTGGTTGGTGGCGATGTGTGCAAAGGAGAGAGCCAGGGAGCTGCAGGGCATGGATATACAGTGCTTCTTAAAAAGCAGCCCCACCAAAGCTTCCTGAAAAATGCTAATGCACCCCAAAAGTCAACTATCTGTTTGGAAAACCCTGGTCTTAGCACTTTATTGTCCTCACAATGTGTCACACTGAAAGAGCACTCAGAAGGATCTCTGAAGGACTCTTTCCCTTCTCCTGCTAGTGGAACCTTCTCCCATACACGCCTCACTGAAGTTAGTCAAGTGATTAACTGTCCTCCTTGGCGGGAGAAGTGGGGGCTCTATGGCTGGCTCACATGCTCAGTCTCTCTGATCTGGCAGAGGTTCCTATAGCTCACTGTGTCCTGTACAGCTGCCTGCTTGTTTTCTTCGATGGACTATGGTTTTCTATTCTTTATACCAGCCAGGCACAAGCTGTTTCGTGGCAGGGAAGGTTATATTACTGTACATTAATGGTGTAAGCATTGTATCTGATACACATAATGGAAATTAAAATGTTTGCATTAAAATGTGACTAGAAATATGGGGCAGTATGGTGCCATAATGGAGGAAAATCCTAAAGCAATGGAAACACCTATTTCTTCCTAAGGATTTCTGCCACCATCACATCATTATACCACCAGATAGAGCAGCTGCTGTTGCCCTCAGCGCATACATAGTCAGTGTGGGTCTGATGAATACTGTCTGCACCCAGATCAGGAGCCACAGGCATTCGCATCAGTATAGATGACTGTATGATGTTTGCTGTACTGTGCCCGTTGTTAGGCAATGCTCACCACTACCAAAGGAGAAACCCTTCAGTCCTGCTGGGTAGGCAGGGATCCTGCCCCAGTTTCCTGGGACCACATTTCCATTGCAGGTACCTTGCGCCAAGAGAACACAGGATTTAGATTGTGAACAGCTTCATTTCTATGAATAACCTTCCTTATCCTTTGGGTAAAGTTTAGCAGCTTAAGATAGATTCACATTGCTGAATCCTTGGGTTTTTACCCACAGAAAAAAAAAAAATAGCAAGGAAAGGAAGCCACTGTGTTCAGAGCTGTTGAATGTGCTGAAATGCAGCTCAGCTATCACTGCAGCACCATCTCCCCAGGCCCATTAGACTTGCTAAGTTCTATCTGCAGGTCTACTCAGGACCACTGAGAGTGGAAGCTTTTATTGCTATGTGGTCCCACTGAAAATAACTGAAAAAGATTTCGCAACCTAGAAAAAGTTGTAGGAATATGAATGAAATCAACTCTGTCTTGTATAGTAATCATTTAGTAATTTTTAAGGGTAAGATTTCTCTCAGGATTCTCCTCCATTGTCCTCTCAAAATCTGAATCAAATATTCATTAGCTAAATAACTGGTTTATATTTACTGTTTTGTCCTGAAGGTCTAGGCAAATTTAGGCTTTGTTGATTTTCATTTCCACACACACCCCCCCACTACTTTGTACAGCCAGATTCAGTTCATATGGGGACAATAAGACCACCAACTCTATCTTCAAAATATATGAAATAACTGTTAATTCACCACACACTAAGTTGTATTTTCATGTAAAATTAGTTTCATTTTCTGAATTTTCCTTAGTGTTAATAAAGCCATTTAACATAGTAACATAGTGAAAACAGGACTATAGAATGACTCCTCCCATAACACAAGTTATCTCTTGTCACACATGCGGAGAGGGAAAAACAATGCAGTGGAGCAAAACGCTTCTTCAGGAGGAGTACATGTATGATTCAACAAGCAGGGTATCACTTTTACAAAGCACACCCATCATTCATTTTTTAAATTACTGTAAAGAATTAATAAACTTTTTTTTTCAGTGCAGTTTCAGCTTTTTAAGAAAGAGTTACAGTGAGTGTGGCGCCTTGCCACTACACTGCAATCCTCTTGCTGTTTGGTGCCTGCAGATACATCTGTCTGGCTGATTTCATGCTTCTCTCTTCTCCCTCACTTCAGCAGACCACCAGACCACAACCACAGGCACAGTGGGGAAATATTCCTGTAATGTGGTTTCTGAAATTTGGCTTAGTTTTCCTTCGCTTGGCAAAGGCTTATTCATTTCCGTGCTCTGAGCCAATCCTGTTCCCAGTCAATGATAGCTGTGTGAATGCATTCGAGTGCTGAATTTGGCTTTTTGTTTTCAGCTGGTTTCACAATGACTTTTTCTGACGCAGCGCTCATTCTGGCAAGTAAATACATTTTCTTAGTAAGTAGACTTGCCACTTAGCAGGTTTTCTATTTGTATATAGATCTATTTCTACTTCACTTTGATTTTGCCTACTTTTATTCTTAAACTAAAAAAATCAAAACCTCATATCTAAGAAGCATTCAAAGTCCCCACTAGATTCAATTTTTCAGGTGTAACTTGTTTAGCTTTAATAGATCTCGGTGATGTCTGGTGCCTTCTGTAAGTAGCTTAAAAGTTACTTACATGATAAGAACAGGCTCTCAAAAGCAAAAACCTAGCATAATTTCTAAACATATCCTTTCCAGAATGCAGACATTGTCAGGCATACAAAAGCAGTACCATAAAAATGCTCTGGAGGTCCCTAGTCCAGCCCCGCCGCAGCAGGCTCAGCACTGAGGTCAGACTGGGCTGCTCCAGTGATGTTAAACAGAAAGGGTCCCAAGGCAAACCCCTGTGGTACTCCACTGTCACCAGTCTCCAGATAAGCACGATCCATTAATCACTGTCCTTTGAGCCCAACAATCCACCTGCTTTTTAAACAACTAGTTGTCCACCCATCCACACTGTAATGTCCCAACATAGCCACAAGAATATTGTAGGAGACAAAGTTGAAAGCCTTTCTAAAGTCAACGTAAATGACATCCACTGCTCTCCCCTGGTCCACAAAACTAGTCATTTTAACATGGAAGTCAATCAGGTTGGTCAGGTGTAAGTATTCCCTGGAAAATCCTTTCTGGTTGTTACCAATCACTTCCTTCTCTTTCACATGCTGAGAAATGTCTTTCAAAAGGACTTGCTCCATGGTTTTCCCAGGTATCAGAGTGTCCTGGAGACTACTCTGCTTGTAGAAATTGTTCCAACTTCCATGTAAAATGGAATCATCATAGAATCATAGAATGTCCTGAGTTGGAAGGGACCCGCAAGGATCATCAAGCCAGACTCCTGCACAGGACAACCCCAAATTCACATCAAATCTCTGAGGGTGTTGTCCAAGTGCTTCTTGAATAGCATCAGGCTCGGTGCCACAACTGCCTCCCTGGGGAGCCTGTTCCAGGGCTCCACCACCCTCTGGGTGAAGAACCTTTTCCCAATACCCAACCTAACCCTCCCCTGGCACATCTTCCTGCCATTCCCTCGGGTCCTGTCATCGGTCACCAGAGAGAAGAGATCAGCGCCTGCCCCTCCTCCTCCCCTTGTGAGGAAGACCACAATGAGACCTCCCCTCACTCTCCTCTTCTCCAGGCTGAATAAAACAAGTTACTTTAGCCGCTCCTCATACGGTTCCTCACATAAACCCTTCACCAACTTCGTGGCCCTTCTCTGGACACTCTCTAGTAGCTTTATCCTTTCCTTCTATGCTACTAGATGGATTTGAAATCTTCAGAGTGGATACAACATTTGATTAATCACCCAGCTTTATTTTAACTTGGTGTCTTCAGGAATCCCATTCATTAAATTCCATTTTTTTCACGAGATCTTTTGTCCATTGCTTGACAGTGGACTTTAAGGCTTGGGCTATAAAATCCCACCAAAGGTGCTGAAAACTGTGAATATAGCTGAGGGAAGCATTTTTTCCAGAAGACAATTGGTGACCATAATTAATTCATTTGAATTTATTATCAAAACAGTCCTTTAGTTTCATTTATTATTAGAATTGTACATATACATTTATTTGCATACTTTTAACACTGTCTGTGTTAAAGAAACCTGAGTTATGGTTTGAAATGTTAAACATTAAAAAGTTAGGAAATGCTACCTTTAACACTGCTTTGTGTATTAAACCTGTGTTTGGGCTATATGCCAAATCCTACCTGAGCGCTTACTGAGATGTCTGAAAGCTGGTTTTGCAGAAGTTCACTTGACATTTCCAAACTTCAACTCAAAAAATACATGGGTTTTTTTAAGCATATGGGTTCTTGCTTGCTCCCGGTATTTTTATGCTGTGATTGTAAACTGTGTCAGGGACTGTTTTTTTCTGTTCTGCGTTTAGACAGCACCTGGGGCAGTGCAGTCCTGGTGAATGACTGAGGCTCCTAGCAATAGTGAAGGGAAAGGATATGCAACAGAGAAACATAGCTGCTAGGTTTTGAGACACTTCTAGGTTATGTGTCGCTGGCCAGACTGATTTTGCTATAACTTTCTTTTCTTTCTTCCCTTCTCCATACACATATAGCTTCATATGATGAAATGGGGGTTGTAATTACCTGGTCTGCCCACACATGGGCCTAGGAGATAGTTAAGAACTTGGATTTTACTCTCTTTTCCTCCCTGTCTGTATCATACTGCAGGGAAATACATGGATTTTGTTGGGGTCCTACAGCAGATTTAAAGATAGATCTCACCCCACTGTTTTAACAGTGGCTTTTGGCATCACACATGGATTGCATTAGAAAGAAAACTGTTTTCTGCTTTGGCTTCTGAATGAGCCCAGCCACATAGCTTTATGGTTTGTGAGTACTTCAGCTTGCTGTCATAGTTTTTTTCTTGTGGTGCATGGGTAAAAGAAGGGAACTGGCACTATCAAGCATTTATCAGCAGAAGCTCACCAGAATTTAACAGAACAAGGAAATATTTCATTAACTGTAAGTGCTCCTTCTCCTCAAAATCCTCCTGCAAATAGTATGAAAAGAAAAATGTCTTACAGAAAAAACTGCAAGAATATTAATAATGGAAAGAGTTAAAAAGCCAAGATACATCATCCCTGCTTCCCTGGGTCTCCTTCTAGTGATAAGGGTAGGCAGCATCCTAATACTTTGTAGTTAGGAAAATTTAGTTGAGTTTCAATAGAGTAAAAGGAGAGTAACTCTTAAACACCTCTCTGAAAGCTACCTGCAACTGTGCCATAAGTAAACACAAATAGGGATGTGCTTCAGCAATATTCAACATTGCATTCATTAAAGAACAGCCTTTATTTACAACAGGAATTTGATAAAAGATGGGTTATGAGCCAACAGATTAAATTCAATGCCTGGAATAATCTTACTGAATCAAATTCAATGGTGTGGTCTCCAAAGGTGAATTAGCTCAACAGCTTTTGAAACAAAATGGACAAAACTGCAAAAGATGCTGTTTTATAACATTTTGTTTAAAGTCAGTAGGGACTTCCATGAACACCAACAACCTCTGGAGCACCAAGTACAATCAGCAAACATCTCTGCAGAAAATATATTTTTTTAAAACTCCGGACAGTAACTTTTTATTTTCCATTCAGATCACACCTCCATGCCTCCATTTTTTTCCCCATGCAATCTGTTCATTTTTCAAGAAGATGGTTATAAACAGGACATAGACAAAAAAAAAAAAATAAATCTTGCATATCCCTTTACCTTCTGCCTATGGATAAACCACCTGGTCTGATAATTCAGGTTGTTTAGTTTTTGAAAATCTCCTGGCTTTCATAGCCTTGAAATAATTTTTTTTTGTTTCATCTGCCTTGCAAGTTTCAGTGGTGTCTCCTTTTCTCCTTTATAAAAACTGCTGCAGGCCACTCCACACATATTGTCAGAACACTTGGACACCAAGGAAAACATCAGTTTTGCTTCCCAGTTTTAAAGCCTTATATTTAGTAGGGACCTTTCCTCCAAATGTTGGTTTTCAGAGCCATGTCCAAACCCAAGGCTAGTACTGAAAGGATATCCAGCAGGGATCTTGATGAGCAGATTAAATAAACAAACAAAACTCCTCATTAAAATAATGAGAGACTGCTATGTAGGCTCCTTACTCTCAAACAAATTTCATAAATTAAGTTACCCTAAATCAAGGAGGGCAAATTGCTGATGAGGAAAGGAAAGAAGGATCCTTCCTCTACCTTCATAAGGCAAGATCTAGCACTTCATGTTCTACCCACTATTCTTATGAAGTTATCACAGAAAACTAAGAGACACAGCAAAAAATATATCAAAGAAAAATCAGAGACCTAAAAAATTTTAAGCCAGTAATAGATGAGAATGACAAAGATTTTAGGGAATTTGTTCTTACTCCAATAATCTGATGACCAATGAATAATCTGGTGGTCAATGGTTTTTACTCGGCTGGCAGCCTGCCACAAGTGCGATCTGCCAGGAATCAATACTGGGTCTCACACTGTTCAATACCTTCATAAATGGGATTGAAAACACCCTTATCAAGTTTGCTGAGGACACTAAACTGGGTGGTGAGGTGGACATGCCAGAAGGGCGAGCCGTCTTACAGAGAGACCTGGACAGGCTGGAAGAGTGAACAAACAAGAACTGTACGGAGGTTAACAGAGACAAGTGCAAGGTCCTGCACCTGGGACAACATAACCAAAGAGCCCAGTACCGGCTAGGATCTGTGTGGCTGTGCAGCAGCCTTGCTGAAAGGGACCTGGTGGTCCTGGTGGACAACAAGCTGGACATGAGTCAGAAGTGCATTGCTGCAAGAAAGGGGAATCAGATCCTGGGCTGCACCCACAAGGACATTACTAGCAGAGATAGGGATGTGATCATCGCATTCAGCACCTGTCAGGCCACACCTGGCATACTGTGTCATTTTGGTCTCCACAATTCAATAAAGACACACACAGACTGGAGAGAGTCCAAAGGAGGGCCACAAAGATGAATCAAAGGCTGGAGAACCTGCCCTATGAGGAAAGGCTGAAGGAATTAGATCTTTCCTTCTTTGAGAAAAGGAGGCTCAGGGTAGACCTCATCACAGTTTTCCAGTACTTAAAGGGTGGCTACAAAGAGGATGGAGGCTCTCTTTTCACAATGAGCCACATGGAGAGGACGAGGGGGAATGGACACAAGTTGTACCGTGAGAGGTTTCATCTTGGTATAAGAAAGACATTTTTTTCAGTAAGAACAATCATTCACTAGAATGACCTCCCCAGGGAACTGGTGAGGTACCCACTACTGGAGGTTTTCAAGACATGACTGGAGAGGGTGCTAGATAATCCCATCTAGGCTCCCTTTGCTATGAAAGGTTGGACCAAATGATCTTTTGAGGTCTCTTCCAACATGGGCTGTTATATTATTCTATGATCCAAACTACAAACTGTTGGTTTTTGCTAACATTTGCACATGCATTTTTGATTAAGAAAACGTCCACGCAGTCTTGTTATTAACATCCAGCATCCTCCAGAGAGCATCACATTAGCAGCTGCTCCTCATGAGAATAAGAAAAGGCCAAGTTCATCCCCAGACAAACCTATACGGAAATAGTGGGCCAAGTGTTCTCCTTTCTATTAGGCTCCATAGTGTTGCTTTCTTATCCAGTGTAAGGCAACAATGGCAGAGGTTGGTTGTGTCATTTTTCAACTTCCAGTGATATAGGTCTCAGTATGTCTTAAAGAAAGAGAGGTTGTGGGATTTTATTTCTTTGTTTCTTTCTCCTTCTAAAATATAAGACCTGCAGGAATCCCATCCAAGCCTGAAACTGAGAAGCAGATGGGACAGTTCACCATTTGCTTGCCTGAATGAGATAACATCACAGATCTCTCCAAAATGTTTATGTCCTTTGTGTCATCCTCTTTACAATTCTCTTGGAATCTAAATCAGATATGACAAATTATTTGAGGATTTGGTTTTGATATGAATGTGTCTTCTGTCCTGGTTCCAATTCATAGGCAGCACTGAACAAACAGCTTATCTGCCACACATTACCATTCTTTGACTGTGTGACTTCTGGCTGTCTAAAGTCACAAAATTATCGTTGTTGCAGCCACCCCTTTCTTCTTGATGAAGGATCATGCTGATTTCTTTCTAAACTAAATTACTTTGAACATATAAGCTGTCAGAGATACAGAAGGAAAATTCCATAGTTGAGAAATCATAATAAAATGGCAAGAAAGGATTATAAATAGTAACCAGCAAAACACAATTTGTGGGTCAACTTTCATAGATTATGTACTATCTTTATTTGATATAGCTTTAAAGCATAGATCCAGCACAAGACACACAAATATTTAAAACCATATGAGATTCTAGTTATTAGGAAGAAATAAAAGACCCTAGAGGATATTCTGATTTAGTCTTAAAGGCTGGAAAAATTGCAAAATTGCATCTTGAGGTCAGAAGTAACTCCCAAAAAACATTTACAGAGGAAACATCTTGTTGTGAAAGTTAAGCCAAGAACTCATGAATACCCAGGTGTGCATAGTTAGGAAGTACATGCCAAGAAGAAAATTAGGAGCTCCAAGCTTTGCAAAGTAATTTCTTCAATAGTTCATTAAAAACATTAATGTAAGATGTCCACCTCGTTGCACTGATTTACCAGTCAAATGTTGAAATTTGAATGGGACAACTTGGCTAATAGGTTGAGAGTTTTAAAATTAATTTCAATACACAGAAAAAAATTACTAAGTGAGAAGAGGTTCAGTGAAGAGTAACAGAAATGGTCAGAAGGCTGGAACTAATTATAAACTACAATTAAAAGTGCTAAATACATCAAACTTAGCAAAGGATTGACTGCAGGGTAATGCAACCATAGTCACAGGTATTTTTAAAAAAATGTTAGCCTCAATATGATATGGATAAAGTAATGCTGTAAAAATTTGGCTACATATCAGTAAAAAGTGAGAATGAGTGTTTTCTGGTTTTCTTTATGAAAAATAAAGGAACTGGTATAGACTGGGAATATTTGGTACATGACGCATCATTGTAAAAGTATAGATGGATCATATGAATCAGTTGGCCATCACCTTTATGAAAAAAAGGAAAGTTGTGTTTGTTTTTGGTTTTTTTTTTCATAAAAAGGGAGTGGAAACTCTTAGTATTACCATCACTGAAAGGTAATTACATTTCAAATAGCTCAAGACATGAGCTAAGAAAGAGCTCCTCACTGTTGCTGTAGTTACCACTGACTATAACAGCAAGCAAGTGTTCTGCGGAACTAGGGTGAGCCATGGCATTCCCCTGGCTTGCTGGATAGGGTTGCTACAGAAAGAATTTCTGACCAACACAACCCATCCTGTGGTCTCACGGCCATTATCCAAACCTCTCCTAAACCATCAGGAGTCTTTCCACTGACTTAAATAGACTCGGACGTTCTGTCATAGTGAAATGAACTTTTGGCTACCACCCAAAGTTCAGGAAAGTTCAGAGGACAAGGTCCTGACCTTTCTGTGCCTAACAAAGAGGGGGGGGGGGGGGAAGAAAATAGTAAGGGAGGAGGCCAGGCAGGCCTTGTAAAGAAGAATAGCAACTTTGGGGCTTTCTTCCCTGAGGTGTGTCTAAGGTAATGATACATGCTGGGGCTTTGCTCCAAACTGACAGGGAAGGGAAGAGGGATTGTAGGGAGCTGGCTTAAGGAAAAGGGAGGAAGAAGAGCCTGGCACAGCAGAGGGGAATGAAGAATGCGGCTGGCAGCCCTTCTACAGGGCTCTGATAAGAGCTGCAGGGATTTAAGATCCTCCAAGTACCATATGAATGTCTCCCACTTCCTTTCCATTACAAATTCAAGCAAAACTGAAAGCAAAAGAAGTAGAGGAGAAAAAGAGGAAAGGTTTTGCTTTGGTGGCAAGAGGAAGGAAGTAGGCAAATTATGAGGGGGAAAAATGCAAATCACATAAAATGCAGTGTCTTATATTCTGCTACTATAGCAGCATATACTACAATACTGTGAACTTCAAAGCTGTTAGTAACCCAAAGCTTCTCTGAACTACACAGAGACTGGAAAGACCAGGAAATGTATATAACATAATAAGTGAGGGGGAAGAAAGATATGTTCTCATGTTTAATCTTTTTCAGTAGATAATGACATTTGATTCTTTTTCTCGTCCAAGCACTGAAAGCAGTAACCACTAGGTGTCAGAGAGAGATGTATTTCTGAATCTGGTATAATAAGATAGAACACTGAATCAGAACACGGAGAATGAGAAATGGTGTGGTGGCAAGTGGCGTACACCAGGTGGGCAGTGAAAAGGAGGACAATCCCATCCCTTCCTTTGTCACTATCTTGGGTGACATGCTCAGCAGCTCACAACCAACCACCCAGGACTCAGACTGGCTTCAAGTGGTGGAAATGAAAATTTGGAGCATGTCACACATTCTGTCCTCCTATTCAGTTTTAGGGACTTTAATGTCACTCCCTGTCATGTGGCTTATGCCTCACAGAGGGGGAGATACAAGCCTGCAACTGATTGTGCCACTGAAAAATTGCATATGACATGCCTCAGGCCCTCAGACATATTGTACTACTGAAGGCTCAGAGCAGCCGCAGTCTATAAGCATTTCCAGTTATGTCAGTAATATTAATTCTTCCTCTTCAGTGCATTACAGAGTTTTAAGTTAAATTTCTTTTTCCCCAGATATATCTAACTACCTACCTACCTTATTAGATGAGAGACACAGCTAAACAGAGGGACAATTTCTATCCCTAAACAAAGAAAATAAATGGAAAGTGAAAAGCAGAAAAGTAACCTGAGTTATTAATGAAGGCCAATGTTGTTAATTTGATGAAATCAGGAAATATGTTATAATTATGAATAGATATTCTACACAGGCATAGGTACACCTATATATATTGACAAATTAACACTAAAGAGAAGGTTTTTAACCAGAAAGTTTTTTCTGAGCAATGTGAATGATCCATAATCAAAAAAAGAAGATTAAATATGGGCATGGAATAAATGGTCCTATTTTACTCAGGAGATTCCACCTGCATGGATGAAGCAGAGTGGATGGCCTTAGAAAGGGAATATGAGAAGAGATGGGAAGAAACAGAACACCCACATCAGAAAACTGGTGACATCCATGATAATAATATGCTTGCACTAACTATGTTTTAACCTAAGACTACACAGAAAGAGCCTTAAAATTTGTCTTCCTGGGAGGTGGTGAGCCTCAGCAGTCACAGATCAACTCTGTAACTACTGCTGAGGGGACAGTCCCTCAGCTGGGCATGTGCCATGTTCCATATGGCAGGTGCTGCTCAGGGCTTTCACCAGCAGTGACTTCAGCGGAAGGGGTTTGCCTCCCTCCCCCTGCCAGCCAGTCCAAGCACAAATATTTATTCAAATGGGATAAACAGCAGAAACAATTTTTGGAAAAAAATAGAAATTCAGTTTATTGGGACTGTAGAAACACAGTGCCAGACATTTAAAAGTATAATCAAGCCGCTTAAGTCCAGCCATAACATTTAGATTCTATTTAATCCTAATGTATTTTTGTAACTGATTTCTGATGAGTCAGCCTTTTAAAGATCTTTACATAAACTGTTCTTTGGATTTATATGCAAATACAACCCTTTGTAAATCTAAATGTCGGCATATATTCCTACCACAGTTTACAAGTAGCCTAACTATTTACCTTTCAGATTATTCTTAGATCTTTTGATAGTAAACAGCATCCAAAGAAAGGAAAGTGCTACCTTTTGGTAACATCATTAAAATAAACAGGCTTGGGGACCACAAGAGTCCCTCTGCTAACATGCTGGCAAGACGGCTAATCTTAACAAGATAGGTTAGCTTGATTTTGTTCAGATTATTTGCTTAGCATATACAAGAAGAACAGTTTGGGAAATTATCTTCATTATAAATGAGCTACTTCCAAGACTGCTAGAGAGTATCAAAAGTCATTTCACCTTTCAATGTTCCTAGTGGACCAAAATGGTACTCTTGACTGGATTGGGGGTGAGATCCCTCACTAGCACCAAATTCAGAACAAGCAACAAAGCAATCTTTTAAGGACCTGTTAAACTACCCTACAAGGTCAAGTACATTCAGGAAGAGGTAAGACTGGGAAGGTGACCATGGACATCCTTCTGCTTACGAGAGAAGGATTTCCTATTCTCTTCTGTTCTACAAAAAGGGAAAGAACCTTTCATTTTCTTATTAGCCATATGTTGCTCCTACAGTTATGGATGCTTCTTAAATTCTGGTCAATTTTGAGACCTGCTTCCATGTACTGTCATGGAAGTTTCCACACTTACATAATTTCTCTTGCACTACAGATATCTTCATCCCTGTCCAGTAGCCTGGAATGATCAAAAAAGTAACATTACGGAGAATAAGAGTCACAGTCTGAGTTAACGGAGTGAGCAATGAGAGAAAGATTGGGCATAGCTATAGCCTTACACACTGTAAAGGGCCCAGAGATGGCCAGTTAGCACAGGAAGTCCCTAACCTCACCTTTTAAAAAGAGCAAAGATTCTAACTTCACCTTGTGTCACCTCAGATTTCTAGATCTTCCCACACCCTGCATTGCAGGTGACAATCAAAGCTGTAATTTCACTGAAATGTATGTAATACTCATACTGCGTTTTGGTGCAGTATATAATTAAGTGCTCATATGGAGGCTGTCAGGTACCATAAACTTCATCTATGTGTTTCTCATTGTAGAGATTCACAAAGCAGTCCCTCTGAGAAAAACCTTCTGCTTAACATACAGAAACATATAAAACCCCTCCAACAACACACAGCTACATTAAACACAGTACTGCAGCCCTAATATCAACTCACACCATTTTCAGTTAATACATCCTATATAAACAGCCTCAAACAATAGATTTGAAATGCAAACATGCAGTATAAGACATAATGAAATAATACACTGTAATACACTACATATCTATATAGTACAATATAACACAAAGACAGAGCACTATTTTATCTTTCTCATCAGCAAATTAAGTCTTGTTTAAATAGGCACTAAAAATATTTAGGATTTAAGGAGCCAGACATTTTTAAAAGTTAAGACAAATCTCTGTACGATACTAAAAAAGCTAGCAAACGTAATAAGGTTTACCTGGGGAGACTCTTAGCCTGTTCCCACATATGTTCTTTAAATCTACTTTGTCCCTTGGTGGTGCAGAAGCAAATTAGCAACATGGGAAAAGTACTAGGGAAAACAGAAAGTGTATGTTAATTTCACACCTAATTATTAATTAATTTGCTCAGGCTCTGCTGGATAATCAGCACTTGAACAGCTTCACTTGTTCCCAATGACCTGCTGCAGTGTCTCTGTTTAAAATTCCAGGGGGGTCACAGTTGCAGCAGGCTGAATAGTAATGACTGCAGAGAGCATGGGCCTGGGCCATGGCACCTGTATCACCTGCTGTTACAGTACAAATCATGACTAGGTCACTAATATTAGGGCAGATAGGTGTAATGTCTTTCTTATAGATGAGTTACACTAGTATAAAACTGAAGAGAAGGAGGATTCAGGTGAAGTAGCTCCACGGATCTTGTGCTGCTGTAAAATTGTAAGACTGTTAAGACAAAGCGAGTGTTATTGACATTGGAAAAATTATCTAGGACAAATTAATCTGCATAATGTATCATGAACCAAGGCTGTGGTGCTCTGACAAAAGTAATATGTAGTGTTGTGAGATGGCAGGTTCTGCTAACTTATTAAATAACACACAAATAATCTTAGACAGATGATGGGAAAGGCTGGCTGAAATTTTCCTACATGCTGCCTCTCAGATCAAACTTCTAAAATGTAGCATATATAAGCATTTCCTTATACATTTGGTCCAGATTGCCTTTCACTCCCTTCTGTACCCCATGTAAGTTGTAATTTGCTATAACATCTGTCTGATAAAAAGCCTTTTATTAATACAAAATAAGTGACAATGTTAAAAAGACCATTATGCTTATATAAAGATACCCCACATCTTCTACATCCTATCCTTATTATGTTACCCTAGGTATCAGAAACTGGTGTAAGAACTGCCATTGACCTAGACAGAATTGAGTAGAGAAAGAGGCATGTGTGAAAAATGGAAAACATTTAGGACCAGATTCAGATGGAACTCTGGTATAAACAGGACTTAGTAAACTTTATATCCCAAATTGAAAATTAGGATGCAGCCTCCTGTTCGGCTCTGAAGATTCCCAAATGCTTGCATACCTCTTCCCACTTCAGTCTTGTAGTGCTCACTGATGCTATCCAGCTCACTGAGGAGCTAGGTATCTATAGATAGATATAGGTAATGAATCTCTTGTTCCTGAGAAACTTGCATTTCAACACAAACCCGCTCCTAGGATAGTTTTATAGTTGGTGAGGAGTAGGCTAGGCTGAGCAGGACTTTTCTGCTGAGGATTTGCAAGGGAGGTCAGAATCTGCCAAAGAGGGAGGGAAAGCCAACGAGGGGGAGCTTGGCTTTGCAGAGCCACTAGGACACTTGGGTAGGAGTGAGACGATGGGACCGTCTTCACTGTCAGGCCCGATCATGCATTTTATATTAAACAGTTACTGGACTTAAGAGTAATAAAAGGAAAAGTACCAACACTCCCACATCGGTACTTAACCGCAATGCTACAGTTAGGCTCCATCCCTGTATGTGCTTTTCAGCTCCAGGAATTTAGCATTGCTTTGGGAAACTTCCTTCCCCTCCCTGCAGCACTCACTTTACAGACTGCTGATACGGACTTTGCTGACAGAAGAAAGTTTGGGGTCCCTCAGGCTGGAGGATGCCTGATATGCAGGTCTACCACTGCTAATCTCTACTCAGTCAGAGCTAGGGCAAAATCTGAAAAGGCACCAGGAGCTTTGCCTGGCTTTTACAGGCAGTCTTGATGGGCACTTACTCTCAGGAGAGAATACAGACTCTGGATACCAAAAGTAGAGAGAGAGACGCACCTGCAGCCCTGAATAAGGCACCTAAGCTCCAGAGCAGGATTTGAGGGACAGTCCCTCATTTTATATTTTCTACCTGCATCTTCCTTGGTCAGTATGTTGGGGAAAGGCAAAAAAACAAGGAGTAAGAATGAGCTGAGGGCCTTGGATCACTGAACCTTCCCATGCATTGCCTATAAAATGCTATTTCAATGGTCCCCTTTGGATATCAGGTCCCATTCTGGAATCAAGTCCACAAAATGAGAGCCATGCAGTATATTTCTGTAAGTAATCACAGTCATCTGCAGAGGACAGCTCATCTCAGTAGGCTTAGCTAAGTATTTCAGTCTCTGATGGATATGAATTGGAGTGTCTGGTTAAAATGCAAAAAAATTCTACATATGGGTAAATAAGAGAGAGAATAAATGGTTCTGGTCTGCAAAGTGAGATTCTTGGCATCCACTGCCTTCAGAAACAGCTGAGAATGTGCAGTAACCCTCAGGACTGATCTTCAAGTAACCTCTGAGGCGAAGCATTACAAACATAAGCTAATTTTAAAAATCAGGTGTAAAACCCATAAAATTCTAGCAGAGCTTATTTACTGTTTTATACCAAGATCTATGTTTGTATAAAATTCCCTGAAAATTGCACCTAATTTACCATGAGTTATTTCTTGAATAAAAAGTAGGAAGAAAGGGAATAATAATTTCCCTATATTTTTACATTATTTTCATCACAGTAGGTAACCTACCTGTAATAAAAAAAATGCAGCAACTCTGTTTTGTAATGCTATGTTTATTGTATTGAGTTATAAGCAATATAACACACATCAATACCATATGGTGCATAAGCAGTAAAATAGAGAGTATGAAACACAATGGCATTACACCTATTTAGTGCTATAAAGACTATAAAGTATCAGTGTAGCTAGCAAAATTATGCTGAAGACTAAGCAGGAATGTATTTTTGAAGTTTTTTGAGAACTTTGCCAAGAACTACTCAGCCTTGAGCATGTCCTCCTTGGAACTGGGGCTGAATCCTCCGCTGGTGTAATGTAACATAGAGCCATCAGCATAAATCAAGTTAATCAACACACACCATCTTAAAGTCTACATCCACATGAATTCTTCCCATCAGCTATCGTATTATTCTCCAGTGTGAGCCCAGGAACCCGAATCAAGCAGGAAGAGTGTACCAAAAGGGAAACAGACATTAAAATAGTAATTAACACATTGTTAGCATACTTTGCATTGCTACAGGAGCACTCCATGGATTCCAAGCAGAAAAATCACTCTTCAATCAAGTCATTACAGGTTCAGAAAATCAGTTTTACTGATGAGATACTCATTACGTGAAAGGACTGGAGATTACGCTCCCAACCCCCACCATTAGCTGACTTCTCCCACCCCAGAAGCACAGCCCTTTTCCCCCTCAGCAGCACGGACTTGTACGCCGCAGGTCTGCTGCGGTAAATGAGACTGCTCACAAGACTGGAAAAAAGGTACCTCCTGAATCAGGGGACCTGAGTCCCACCTTGTGGATTTAAATAAACTTCTGACTCAGGAGAACAGGGAGTCGGTGTATGTTTTTTCCGGTGGTTGCCCCAAACAGAGACGCATATGTACAATTGTCTGGATGGAGGAGGTGGTCCCCTTAAAAAGATTTGAAGAGATGAGTTCTGAACTGAAGAAGAGGGGGGATATTTTTTTTTTTTGCAGGATGTCAAATTTTCTTCTGAGTTTACAGATAGAGATTAAAAAACCAGGACATTTCATGTCAAACAGGCTGTAATATTAAAAGTCCTGGCTGGTGGGAGGAAAGACCTGTCCAGCTGAATGTAGCCTTGCACTTTTACATCCTAAAGCACTGGCAGAGAGCCCTAATAATTTCTTTTATGCCTTGCCTGTGGATAGATATCTTCATTTTGCTGCAAGCCATATGGCTTTCATGAAAATTACTTTTATTTCTCAAAATACTAAAATAAAGTAATATATGGCTAATATTTTATTTACTTGCCAGTGTCTTTTGAGGACAATGATTTAGTCTGGGATAAAATATGGATTACAAAAGTTGTAACATTTATTGTGGAGGTGTATCAAGATACAGAAATATTTGTCTTATTCCTTGCTGAAATGAGTTTGACTGATAAAACCATGACTCTATTGCAATTTCACTCACGCCAGGAGAGCACTAAAATAAATGTCAATGAAAATATTAAGTATTCTGTTTGTTACTTAGAGATTATTATTCATGTCAGAGAAATGTATTTGCAGACTTACGGAATTAAATTAATCCTTAACACTAAAATTACTGGAATTATACCAGAGATGAGTGTGGCATATTGACTTCAATAATACAAAACTCTAACACATACTTTTTTACTTCTCCAAAGAAATGAGATTCATTATCTTAAGGGATATCTGTGTGTTACCAGTGAGATTCCATTGCACAACAGATTCGGTTATACAATCATCTTAAAATCAGTTTTCTTTTTTTGTGTGTGTGAAGAATTTCAGGACTGGTGTTTTTCTTCACCCATCTTTCTTTACTCCAGACACAGTATGTGTTCAGAGGAGCTCCAAAAACTTTTCTCAGATGTAAAATTACGTTAGGATCCCAGACATTATCTAACTGAAATAGAAGAAAAAGTTTAAAAAGTGCTTTCTGGAATTTAAATGCACAGCGTTGTTACCGAGCAATGCTTTTACTATTTCTTTAAAACATCACTTTCGTGTTTGAGGAGGTCACAGTTTGCTAGGACACAAAATATTTGAAAAGCAAAGCACACATCTCATGTTGCCGAAGGTACACAGAGGAATAAAGCATGGCAAGGTACAGGCCAAGTTCTGTCCTCCAAGGCAAGTCTTACAAAAGAGTATAGCTTCAGATAAGTCACAAAGAACATGATTTGCTTACTTCTCAAGCATTTTACCACATTCCAAAACTGAAAGGAAAAAAGCTTTCTGTGCGTCATATCTGGCTAGAGTAATCTGTACTTCTAGAAGAAACCCTTAAAAACAAGACTATAACTTATATTAACAAAAGAATATAAAACAACAGCTTACATAGCAAATGTCTCAAGTATTTGACTTCCTGCAAATATTATGATTACAGAAAGCACTTGGTGTGACGGTACAGGGAGGAAATTGTATTGCGTTTGTCAGTGGTTTTCAGAACTAGAGCAGGATAAACCATTGGGTAAGGAGAGCTGTGGTTTATCGGGATGGATACAATTTTCAGAAGACAGATGGAAAACAGAGGATAGAGGAGATGTGGTAGCTCAACAGAAGACCACTTATACAAGCTTTATAGTACAGATGGTATAATAAAGGAAATGATAGCAATGACACATTTTAGGGAAATCAAAGACAGAAATCCAAAAAGGAACAGCAGCCGGTGTCTGCAGCAGAATACCACATCAGCAGCTCAGAAGAGCTGGTGAATGAATTCTGAAACGTCAGTGTGACGGATACAGGAATTAATGCTATTCTTGGGAGGAAAGCTGACGGAAGTTACTTCAGCAATACTGCACAAAAGATGAGCATAAAATCAAGCAATTATAAAAATGTTCAACTTCAGGGTAACAAAATACAGTTTTGCAAGGTAGCACAGAGAGTAACTGGGGAGGACAAGGAGAAAGGCAATTCTAAGGCACAGCAATCCTCGTGTTCAACTACAAAAAAGGCCACCGGGTTTGCTGAGCAGACTTCTTAGGAAGCACAGTGTAATAAACTCTGTTAGCATAACTTAAAATTGTAGCTTTTGTGTTCCATGCACATTTAGGTGGGGAGATCACATTTAAAACAAATGCAGTTTCTTCCTTACTTTTCTTTCAGGACAAGACATCCAGCTCTCAAAGTGTAAGAGGATTTGGGGAAGTCTATTTGAACCGGTGAAGACTCACAGGGAAGCCTCTGCTTCCATTTTGCACCTCCTTTGGCGGCACGACCGTCGGCAGCTGTGCAATTCCTTTCCTCAAAAGTGGCCTTTCTGGGACAGCAGTACCAGAACTTGGGCTCCTGTCCTGGATGCATTGTGAGAGCAGACCTGGAGGTGACAGAAGACTTGCAGGCATAAGAATCCCCCAACATTATGCAGTCCTGGGGTGAAAGACAAAGGGCGGGAGAGCCCTGCTGCAGAGATGTGTTTGCTGGCTGCCATAATTCTCCACTCAGACTGCAGCTGGGATCTGCAAGTCCCTGACCAGGCAACTGCCAGCAAAATGGAAGCAGAGGAGAGTTCTCTAAATTGTTTCCTATTTCCAATGTCAATGTTACTTTCTGCCTCTCCTCAGTAGTAAAAACATTTCACAATAATGAAAAGTGTACTGAGTCTAAGGCAAAAGGAGAAGTGTTAAAGATTTTTTTTTTAATTAAAACCCTCCGATGCTGGTGTGAGATAGAGTTGGCCTGAGTGACTCTAGCAGTGATTATAAATAATTAAGATCAAATGGAAGAATGGAACTGAAGGGAACCCTATGGACAGGCTATAATCTTCCCTCAGTAATCACATATAATATTTATACTGTTTTGAAGTGCTAATGTGGTGCACACAAATGAGCACTTCAGAAAACAGACATGATCTAGACTTCACTGAAGTCAATGAAAGGGATAACTTTAACTGCAAGCAACAGTAAAATGTTAAAGAAAAATATTTAATACTTTAGGAATAGTCTTTTAGCTTTTGAATTTTTACCAGACAAAAGAATGAGCAATCCCATTACCCCAGGTCAACATATTTTCTTCATATTCTGTGGTGATATTGTACACCGTATGCCCACAACTACAATATCTATGCCATTAAAGTTTGATTTGAGCATATTATAAATGGCCATAAATACAAATACATTTGCATTGAAAGAAATGCTGTATTCCAGGTCAATAGGTTCAAAAGTCAGACATCCATGCAACTCTTGAATATTGCTGCCACCTTCAGGAAACACAGGATAAAAAAAGAGACCAAAATATTAATTAGAAAAGAAATGGCAAATAAATCAGACATTTATTATGCCGTTTGGTTATTATATTGGACTTCTGTGAAATTAGTTTTCATAATGGCATATAAAGATAATTTTATTGTCCTCAGTTTCCAATAAAGAAGTAAGTCCAATGTTAAGAGATTTGCCTAAGGCCAATCAGAGCCAGTGACACATGTCCTTATCAGAGAGTCCTGAGCTCCTTGAAGTTTCACCAAGAAAGATTTGTAGATCAGAAAATCATTTTATTGGGATTTGGATATTTATGTTGTCATTAAAGCTTATTTTGTCTTTGATTCATTGAGGCAGTTACTTAGCGCTGCAGTGTAGATTTTACTGCCAGTACTAAACCTCAGTTCCAGTAGTTACTTTCGCAGCCACATGCAGGGTATCTATTGAAAACTGTGTCATAAAAACAGATGGAAAAATCAGAGTCTATATATTCACTAAGTTAAATTTTTAATCAATATAATTCCTGATTATTATCGAGCAGGATGGTTCCGAGTTGGTGCTTTCCAATGTTATGCGAGGGACCTATTGATTTCCTGACAGTTTCTCACTTGTTTTTCTCAGATGAAAGAGATCAGGAATAGCAGTGTAAGAATATCAGACTTTATGAAATATTAGCATAGCTGAAGTGTAGTTACCAATTGAGTAAATGGACCCAATTTTATTTTTTGATTCTTGTAAGAGCTTACACATGGTTTATATCAGCTTAGCTCTCAGTAGTAAGATACAAACTCATCTGATGTAACTTTAGACTGAAGTCATGACAGTTTACTTCCTTTTATTTTTTTTTAATTAATTGAACCAATACAAATCCTGTATAGGTATGTTTTAACACTGGCCTTCCAAGTGGAGCTGATAGTATGAAGTGATCCAGCCCATGACCCTCGTGCTCATTTACCCACCGATTCCTTATTGTTTGTTTTAATGGAAGCATCTAGGAACGGGTTAGTATTTCCCCAGAGTCCACAGGGAGGAAAGGACAGATGGTCTCCAAAATAGAAAATTTCCTTTGGAGATTGTTTAACAAGACTTTCCCATCAGCAGTAATATTTTAAGCAGTTTCCTTTTTTGTATTTATGATTAGATTATGATCTAATGAACTCTCAAAACACGCTCATTGTTCCTCCAAATTTGGAGAACTCCCATGAGTAGTGATGTGGGAGGGCAAACAAAGCCACAGTGGTCATAAAAGGGTTGATGAAGTGCCTTCATCTTTTATTTGGGGGCTCAAGAATGGCTTACGGGGTGTCAGAAAGGCAGGGTAGGCTTCCTGTGTTATCTCCAGAGCCAGATTTCACACTTATTTCTCCTTTCCTGACATGTCTCTTAGTCCTAGTCTGAGAAACTATAAAGTGGGGATATCCTGGCTCCTCCTGGTCTTGATTTAGCTCTGGAATGGAGTACAGAAAGTTGGTTTTGTTCCATTTTTTATCAAGTGTTGTTTCCCCTCCCGTTTAGTTCTTTGGTATGTACTCCTTTGAAAACTGTACCAGACAAGGAAAAGCATGGAGTGAGATTTCAGTACATACTGGTATGGCAAGTTATTCTATCAGATACTAAAAACCAACTCCTTTAGTTTGCTAAAACAAAGGTCCTACCTACTGAGTTGTTGAAAGTCTTAGTTAAACATTCTTGGAAGCACTAATGCTGTGTATCAACTATGTAAAATCAAAATCCAGACCTTTCTGTGCCATCCACAGAAGGGTGGTCTTGTGGACAGTTACAATGAAGGCAGAGAAGAGGGCAGGGCAGAGCAGAGCAGAAATGGAAGAGTGAAATTATATCTCTTGTTGCCCATGGTTTGCTCCTTTCTGAACTGCCACATTAGAGACACTGCAGGAACATTTTAAATTTACAGAAATATGGAATACACTAGAAATTAAAATTTTGGGACATGTCTAAGGTATGGGGAGAGAATCTTCTTAATCATCAGGATTGAAAATTAAACTTCTCTGTAATACTTAAATGATTCACATCTCTGTAATATTTCACAGTTTGAAACTTTGCTTGCCTCACATGCTACACATTCTAAGAACTGGTGCATCTGCTCTTTCCTCTAAGTTTCTGAAATTATAGAAGTCAGCACTGTGTCTTTCTATGAGCACTGAAATCATAAAAAGACTTGTTTGTATCCCATGTCTTCCTGATCTAGGGTTAGGAGCCAGGGGCTTTCCAGTTTGTACAACTGGGAGACAACATCTGGAATATTTTTGCTGTTGGAAAGGATGCCTTTGTCTAAGAGATAGTGGAATGTCACCAATGTGAAATCCGCATGAGCAATTTCACAGTGATTGCAACCTCTCTCATGTGACTGACATCCATCCATGTAAACAGAATGCGTTTCAGAATAGTGTTGCTCACTCCAGAGTATCACCGTCAGAAGGTATCTGCCTGGATGCACCCTAACGATCACGCCAAACGGCACCCGAGGTCTGCCAGCTCGGCTCAGAAGAGAGGACTCCGGGCTCCAATTGCTCCAAAACACACGGCAAAAGAAGCTGGATGAAACACAGAAGGTGAAAGAGAGTAGAAAGGAATGGAAGGATTTCAGAAGCACCAAAGGTACCATGAGAACATCTTCCTGCAATGCCACTACGAATGCAATTTGTCTTGTAAGGTGTTTTATAAGATAAAGAAAGGTATGCTGAAATGGAGTCTTTTTCAGTAAGGACTAGGAATGCTGAATGTTATGTATATTGGATTTCTTTATTTCATACCAGCCATGAAATTGAGGTGCTGACACTTGAATCAGCGCTTGTGAAGTGATGGAGGAGTTAGAAGTGTTGTACCACAGCACAACACTTCTCAGTTGGTATGGGGACAGAAAAGAAGCAAACCCCTCTACTGCCCGTGAAAGAGGAGCCTGGCTTGGATCAAGAAGTGCTGTCACTTGTAGCCCATTCCAAACAGTGTACTTAGAAGATGTGGAGAGTGCACAGCTGAGCTAACAGGACTCTAGTGAGCCTCCTCAGGATCCTTGGCAAGCAACAACCAGCAGATGATTTTTCCAGCTTTTGTTTTGTGGGTACCTCAGGGCACTGGCCCCTTCATAGCATTGAAGAGAACCACATTAAATGTTCTACAGACTCCATTGCTACTAATCAAAATCTTGTTTCTGAGGAACCAACAGTAAGATGGATTTATTCGATTTTTCATTTTTCAATAGAAATAACTGTATTTTATATGCTTGGCCCCAACATGCTAGTAGTTATACTGTGAGAGAGTGGATCCCCAGCCTTAGAGCTCTATTAACTGAAGAGGCTACAGATCCACTTACAGGAACATTTTGTCATGGGAGATTAGAATTACTGGCATTAAGGATAAAAATATACAATGGGCCACCTTACATTCCAGCACTGTCAGACATCATTAAGTGTTTATTATAACTAATTTCTGCTTGTTATAGCTAAGCTAATGGAAAGTTTTCAAACCAAAATGTTTTCACTGATTTCTGTTATGCCTTTGTTGAAAAGAATCTTATTTGCTCTTTTTATAATATTTCCTCTATCCCAGGAGGGGATGGAGAGTTAAAAAACACTGGAAAATATCTTGCCATTCATATTTTAATTTATTGAGACAATCTGTTCCCTTGTTGCTGATGTAAATTGGGAGTAATGGCATGACCGTATCCCTTTGATTGAAGTGGAAACCCCACACCAGGCGGAAGGCTGGGTGCCACGGGGGGCCGGACAGCCGTGAGCCCTGACACGCCAACCTGAAGACTGGGAGAGCCAAGTCAGCTGCGGCTGAACGATTCATGAGTTTTGCTGGGGTCGATCCTCATTAATAAACCTGCCCCAGTCACCCAAGCCATGGGATTTCCCTTGCTGTCACCTGGGTGCAGGGTACTTCCGAAGAGCTGAAAAAGAGGGGAAAGATCAACCTTTTCCTAGGGCAGCGCTATCCCTCGGCACCTTCGTTTTACATAATTTTGCCGACGAAGCAGAGACCACCCAGACGCGCTCTAAAGAAGGGCCGCAATAGCCAGACAGCCTCCGGACGGCAAAGTAGGCCGCTTCATGCTTCAGGCCGTCGCCCGAGCGCCCCCAGGGCCGCCGGCCTCCCGCCCGCCCTTCCCGCCTCCGCGGCCGCGGAAGCCTGGGGCCCGGAGCCAGCGGGGGCCGAGACCCCCACCTCGGAGCGGGCAGCGACAGCGAGAGCGGCTTCCCCGGCGGGGCAGGGCTGGCCGGCGGCGGACTGAGGCGGCCCGGTCCCCCCGCCGGCCTCTCGCGATGTTGCTAAGGGCCCTGCGAGACTCGGCGGCGGGCGCCGGCGGTTGCTACGGGCCGCCGCCCGGCGAGACGCGCGGCCGCCGCAGCGGGGAGGGCAGCTGCCGCCTCAAGGTGATTCCCGCCGGCCCGGGGGGCGCGGGGCGGGGCGGGGGAGCCGGCGGGGACCGCGGGTGGCGACGCCTCTCCACGCAACCCCCGGGGCCCGGCCAGGGCTCCGGAGCCTGGTGCTGGGCGGAACTGGGGGTGCGGGGCCCCGGGGCCGGGCCGGTGCCGGGGGCGAGCGCGTCCAAGGTCCCCTGGGAAAGCCCGTCTCTGCTCTTAGCGATGGCGTGAGACAAGGACCCAGCCAGGTTTAGCCTCTTCTCCTGACGCTTCTAAACATAATCTGCTTCCATACATGAGTTGTCATTAGAAATCTGTTTACTGCTAAAAACTGATACACGGTTGAATGACTGACGATAAAAATGGAGAGGGGATAGGAATTCTCGTACTACACGTATTTCTGTTAACTGCTGTCGTTGGATTGTTGCTAAAATTATAACTTCTTGTTGTTGTTCAAAGCCTTGTGTAAAGGATAAGTGCTGGCTACAGCAGGCCGCTTCGGCATCATCCCGCGGGTTTGGGGGCAGGCTGTGCAGCTGTGGGACGGTGCCGGGAAAATGAACACAAAAAGGCTGCACAAACTGGGCTGGGGGTAAAGTTTTTTAGAGAGAAAACGATCGTTTATAATGTTTGTCCGGAAACTGAATGGGGGGGGTATGCCTGCTGGGGGAAAAACTCCCAACACCAAGACAGCAAGCACAATAAACCATAAACATTTACAAATTAATTTTAAGATAAGTACCTCAGTGATTACATAAATCAAGTAAGACTTCTCAAGGCAAACGGGGGACAAAACTGGAGTGTTCTCATGATTTATCTTTACAAATAATTTGCACTGATTGCTAAACAATATCCAGATACAGACACCTTTAAAAATGCCTAGTTATACCAAAATACTAAGTGAAGTTTTTTTGCAGGGGATTAGGATATTGTCCAATGTTAAAGTCAAAATAAAGCGGTTATGGAAATGGTATTTAAGACTATTACAAGGGATTTGCATTTGTTGGGGTGGTTTTTTGTTTGTTTGTTTTATTTTAATGTTATTTCTGGGAAGACAATTGAGTTAATGTCGACTTACGTTTGATGAAAATAAAACGTTCAGCAACTGCTACGTACTACAGAGAACTGCTAACTCAGGGAACTGTTACCTTTCATAAAGGGTAACCCCTCCAGCTGGTGCTACATGACTTATTTTTTCGTTAGTTAGTAGTGTTTAAGTCTGAAGAAGTGATTTATTATATTGTCTCTTCCAAGTGTGCATGCTGTTTATTCACAGGTGCTTAGAGAGTCTGTGATTGACTTTTTCTTTTGGTAATTAAAAAAAAAAGTCAAAGGTTTCTAAATCATTCTTCCTCAAATAGTGTAGAAATATACAAGCCAGAACTGCTGCTGGGGGGGTGCAAGTATTCCTTGGCATGTAGAGAAGTTTAAGCCATGAGTTTAGGTTAATTAATTATTCAAGATAGAAATGGAGCTTTTGGGGGTTTTTTGCAACCCTTGAAAATTAAACTGATAAGATGTTGTCTTTTGGACCTGGCAGAAGCTTCCAGTTTGTCACTGCTGCTGCTCCTCCCAGTTTTTCCCAGTAGCTGTAGGGTCAAATTGACAGGACTCTGTCAGGTCACTGCAGTTGATTACTGCAGGGAAATTAAACAGTTCTGATAATTCCACCTGGTCCTTGCCAAAGCTGCCAGCACCTTTGATCATGGGCAGAGCAACAGCTCGGCATAGAGGGGTCCAAAAATCAGAACTGGGTAGTAATAGTGGATGAGAAGCAGCTGAGAGACTTGTAGAGGTTTCTCATCAAGATACAGACATTACATCTGTAAAGCCCCCTTTTTTAAAATTACAGTGTAGTCTTGTGCCTATTAGATGGGCAAGTCCTCAAGCAACTACGAAGAGGAATACTCACGGTTTTTCTTAATGCAATATGTTGTTTAAGAATATTGTACTAGGATAACAGGAGGTTTATTAAAACTGGATTGATTATTTTGTTTCCAGTTTGTCTGAAGATAAGCTCTATCAAATATGTCCTGTCTGTGGTCATGTCTTGGTAGAAAAATCTCATGTTGTGGGTAACAGGAAAAAAGTGGCAATTTAAGGGATTTATGCTTTTCTTAGTTTTGGGGTTTTTCCTCCCCTCAAGATGCTATGAGAGCTTTTTATTCTTATATTTGCTTTGTACAGATGTCTCACTTTACAAGTGAAGATGAAGCTCACTTACAGTCTATGCTGAGGCAGTTGTTGCAGAGTGTGAAGGAAAAAATCACTGGAGCCCCATCAGTAGAATGTGCAGAAGAGATTCTCTTGCATTTGGAGGAAACAGATGAGAATTTTCACAAGTAAAAATATTTTTGCTATTATTAATATTTTGAAGGAGGTGAAATGTGTTGAACTATATTATTCCTGGGAAATGTTTACAGCTTATATTGCTATGTGAATGTGTGTGTATTTATAGATAGTCCTGTTACTAATCAACTCTCAAAAGATCCTAATTTGGAGAATAAAAATAATTTTGCCATTTTTCTGGTTTGGTATTTTTTCTTTTTTTTTTTTTTTTCACTCTTGGTACTATATTTTTACTCTAGTAGTAATTGATGAGCTGTTTATGAGAGAGAAACTTACAAAACCTGCATAACTTATCCAACTATGATGCACGTGTACATGTAATGTACTGAATGCACACATGCTCACTGAAGGCTGTCAGGCAGTATTATTGACACCTGCTAGACGATGTAATTTTGTTTTTCAAAATAAGGGAAGTTTTCAGAAGGCTGCTTGGCTTCCATATTTGATTGTTCTATCTGGCTTATACTACTGAACTCTTGTATATCTTATCAGGTAGTCATTCTTTTAATTTATGTTTTGGTTAAGGCAGAAATGTATGCCCATCACACTTCTGTTAAATCGGACTTGATGGTGTGACCTCACTTATATGCGATCTAGATTTCTGGAGCCCATGCTCCTCTTCCCTTTCCACTGTGTTCTAACTTGTATATATTTTCACTACATGGGAGATTTTTAGTATGCATGTATGATGCCAAGAGAATATCAAGCTGAAATGAATTTTGAGCCCCAGGTGACACACATGAGAGTAAAAAAGTTGTTTATAAACATATCAAAGTTGAAAATTACATATAATTTTGAAAGAAAAGCGTTTTTATTTAAAGGAAGATATATACATTAAAAAACCAAAACAACCAAAAACCTATGAAATTACTTCTGTCAATATTTCTTTTGAGGACTTATTAGGAGAATAAGCAGGCTGAGGGAATAAAGTCTACAACTGGTGGAAACATAACTTTCCCCTTTAAAACAGTCAAACCATGGCATCCAATTCTCCTTCTGGTATCTTAAAAAACTGGTGATCCTGAAGATACTTTCTTTTCATAAGAAAAGTTTTAACTTAAATTTAATGGAAAAAGTGGTGCCTTAAATGCAGGATGTGAGCATTACTCTCTGGTGCTGCAGTGTTTCTGGAGGTATTCTAGTCTTGTTCATGACCCAAGTCAGTATAAGTTGTTTTTCATGGAGGGTCAGAGGGGTCATATGGTGATTAATTAGTGAGACCATTAAGAAACTTCCTCTTTGACCCTTACTCTATCCATCCAATCGGCAAGCTCTGTGATGAGTAGTGGGTGCTTCTGGACTGTCCGACACGCTAGTTCAGCTCAGCATTTTGATCAGCACTGTTTCTGCCTCATGGTTATTTTGCCTCAGAAATTTGATCAGATTTTGAGGCCTTACTTTGTCCTTTGTACCCACATTGATGTAGAGAAGACAGAAACACAGGATCGTCAGAAAGCTAATAAAAAGGAAAATTGAATCAAGTTCAATATTTATGTGCAGTATTAGAAATCAGGACTTTTAACTGTAGGAATAACATATTTTCTGTTGTATTTTTTCCTTCCATCTGTCCTAGAATGTCCTAGAGTTTTTTTATCACTTTTTTTTTCCCTGGTGCTTCCTTTGTAAGACCTATCAGATCAGTCTGACTTGATTCTGCTTGTGAAGAAGTAGTTCTGTCATTGCTGAAACGCTTACTTGTCACAAAACGTTTTTAAGGTGGAAGAATGATGCAGATGATCAAGGCGAGGACATCAAGCAGACATCAACTTAGAGTCATGAATAATGATGTGATTGCTGTGTATTTCAGAGCGAAGCAGACACTGCAAAAATGTGTACGCTGGGAACGTTACTGTCATAAAACAAATGGGAGAAAGTTTTATGAAAGCTTTCATTCAGTGGAGAGTTGTATGCAATGTTGTTATTGCAGAAGTAAAAAGCCAGCCTTGAAGACAAATGGAAATGCAAATAAATGCCTGCATCTTTCTTGAGATGTATTTCTTTTACTTTCATTGAGAACAGAAGTGATGTAGGAATGGAAGTAAGGACTGTTATACCTGATGGAACTTGAGATAGGCAATCCAGTGAGGAAGCATGTATCATGATACAAGACGCAATTTTCTGTGCTTATTTTTTTTATGTATGTTAAATTACTTTTTTTTTTTTTAAATATCCAAGAAGGGGAAAAGCTGCTGCCTGTTGTAACAGTTGCTTTTATTTATGTTTGCATTTTGTAGCCTCTGTACCTACATGGTGAACTGGCTTTTTAATTTGAGTTTTTCTCACTCTGTATGTATCCAAATTAACACAAAGTAGTTGCAAATCTGCACTTGATATGATGAAAATGTAATGATGCACCTACTGTTTATGTATTTTTAGGTTTTTGTGTGTTTCTGTTTGCCTTGTCCTTTAAACAAATAAGAGCAACAAAAAAAAAGCTTATATATTCTGAGCACTACTTTTTAGCAATTTCTTTAGCTAATACAGAGTCTGAGGACACAGTGAGAGCCTTTCGTTTGAAATCCCCCTCTGATTATTCTTTGGTTTAAACAAGTTTCTGTGAATATCTAATAAGAGTGCAAAGTGCCAATTTCCTTAGGTTTAACACATACATGTAATTGCAGGCACCTAGTTTGTGAGTTTGACTGAGATCTGCAGGCTGTCGTGACACACAGACTTTCATAAGCCTTAGACGTGCTCATATGCTAGAGTTTATAAATTGTGTTATCTGTGTTTCTTCTCATTTTGTATGTATATTGCATAAATAATAATACTAGATGAATATACTGTAAGACAGAGATATGTTCAGGATGCTCCAAGTAATGGTGCTTTTGGAATTTTAAATTTGAGATTTCTTGACATTCTATGATTTTTGTCTACAAAGCCCTAACTTTTTGTCTGAGTAGATTTTTACATTTAGAAGAAGCATAAAAGGAAATTAGAAACAATTTGGTATTGTTTCTTCCTGGAATATGCTGATAATGAACATATTGGACAAAAATCAAACTTTATTGTGGTTTTTTTTACACCGTTGAAGTTTATTTCTCTGCAAGTCACAAAACCTCACCTTAAAGCAACAGTTCTGCTGGGAGAGAAGATAACAAATGTTAATATAATATTGAAAATGTTTGATGGTGCATTCAAGGCAATTATTACATTTTAATTTTGTGTATATGTTGCAGCTATGAGTTTGTGAAATACCTTAGACAATATATAAACAATACTGTGGGATCTGTGATTGAAGAAGAAACAGAAAAGTGTACTTCTGCTCAAAATCAGGGTGAAGTATCTGGCTATGACACACTTGTCCAACATGTTACTAAGAAGACCCGTGAATCGAAAGAGTGAGTATACACGTAATTTTGTTTTTTTCTTGGTCTTTGACTTCCTTTCTTCTTTCCAGAACTTGTTTTGTTAACATAAATTCTGAACCAATGGGTAACAAAAGTGATTCTTTGCTTTCAAAAATGAGTCTAAGCTATTCAGATATTCCCACCCTACACTGCAATTTGTCATGCTTCGTCTCACTCTGGTTTTAAGATTATGAACTATTGTATCAAAAGATCGGTAGCAGTTCTATGAAGTTTTTGAGATATCTAGGACCAGAGTTGGGCAGCAGACAGATTTGAGAGAAGAATCACTACTTCATGGTACTTCACTAGCTGCAAATTAAATTCAGTAGTGGTACAGAAGTTGGCCTAAAGGAAAAATTGGTTTTATTATTGGGTATTAAAGTTTGTTAATTTCCTTAGATATAAATGAAGAGTCTGCATGACAATGTTGTGGTTTTTGTTTTTTTTTTTAAAAAAAGAAAAATTAGAATACATGTGTGTTTTTTCTAAGATTGCTTCCTTGGGCTCTAGCCAGGTGTCCTGTGAGAGTAGTATGTTCGGTCAGATCTGCTTTCACTGACTAGTTTAAAAACTGAAGTTCGAACCATCTTGCTTTGTATTTTAGTGTACATGCAGAGGTACTTCTGCAGTGCTGACCGTGTAATGTAGAACTGGTATGTAGACCAACTGTGTATAATTTTCCAAGATTTTTTGACTCAGACTGTCAGATGGCCAGAAAGCAGTAGGCATGCAAAACCATATATCAGAATATTACAAGGTCCATGGTCCAGATTAATTGCCTTTGAACAGCATATTTAGTGAAGAAACCTTAAATAGAGTATGAGTACCAGTTAAATTATTTTCTTAGTCATCTCTTCCCTTCTGATTTTATTCATCTTCCTGTGGGCATTGAAATAACTTTTCCTTGGAACACAGAGGCTGGTAGCTGTCTTACTGAATTTTCATGCTTTGGATTTTGAAGTTGCATAGGCAGATAATTGCTGTGGCTCTTTAAAGCAGTGGTCAGTAGTACTTATAAAATGGATTTTTGTATATACAGCTGTTATTTCCAGAAAATATGTAAAACTTCAAAAGTTTAGTCTATGCATCACATTGGTTTGGGAATTCTTGTACAAAGTCTAACTATACCACAAAGCTTAAAGCAGATCTAAAAATAAAAATATTGTTTCTTTAATTAAAACAGACTGTATACTTTTGTCATCATAGTGAATCAGGTCCTTGCCTCCCTATTTTTAATTGTCACAGAGAGCCATGATGAGAGCTTCACTGAGGTTGAACCATTACAATGTGAAAACAATGAAATTAAATTGAGAAACAAAAATGGTGACTATTGAAAATGAAAAACAACCAACCAACTCCCCACTATTTTAGCATTCGTGGTCATTTTTGTGTGTTGCAGAAAGAAGAAAACAAAAAAGACAATTTTTGGTGCTCATATATTTTAGCCGCTAAAATGACTTTATTCACTATTTCAGCAGAACTATTTTTTCATTCATTTTTATTGCACAATCTTAATTTAATCCCCCTCTCTCTTTTTAGTGGAACTAGGATTTTACTGTGATGCCTATTGTTTACTTTGTGTCCTCACTAAGAAAGGAATTAAAAAATAGTGTATCTTTCTGTTCTAGAAGATTTTATTTTCTGTTTGTTTCAGAAGGTTTCTTATCTAGAAGAAATGTTTTATGACCGTGCTTTTATAGGGTCCTTTTCTTGACAGCTGTCTGCAGGCATTCTGAACTCTAGTGGTGCATTATTGGGTCTCACTGTGATGGTTTTTGTACCATTTCAGGATCATTCAAGGTTTCAGTTTTGTTCATTGCAATTACTCATTTTCTATGGTAGGTTGTATGCTTAAAGGTATTTATGGAGGAAAAATGTATTAAGGGATGTAACACCTCAGTGATACAGTCTGTATTTTCATAGTACAGTCATTTATGTTAGAAAGCAGTTCTTAGTCAACTACACTTGGCTTTTATTTTCACCTAGAAAATGGATGTTAGGGTGACTGTATTGCAAACAGTGTAATTTGAGTCTTTTTGTTTCAAGAATCAGGGCCTTAGGGTTCTTGTGCTTGTTAAAGGGGTAGAATAAGCTCCAATGTCTGTATCTCAAAAATATGAGAGCTAGGAGGATATTGAACCACAGTATGGTAATTTATATGTTTGGTGACTGTAAAATAAGTAATAGTAGCCTTAAAGTAAAAAATAACTTGAAGTAAAATATCAGCATTTTACAATAGGGTATTTTTCTGAAGCAGCTTCTATTTTGGATTGCTTCTTTGTGGGTATTATTATTCAATTTATGTAACTTAGACCCTAGTTTTGTTGAAAGAAAATTATTTAGTGTGCATGACCTGTACTCAAGATCTTGAATCAGGATGATGTGTTCTCTTCTGTTGGTTCTGCTCGAGGCTTATAGCAGAAGAAAGATTGGATGCTGACCTTGAAGAAACATAAACAGTAACCAGGAGGACAACTGGCCTGTTTTCTCAGGGACAGATTCTCCCTTTTGGTAGATTCACATTGTTCTTTCTTAAGAACCTCCCAGAACAGGATTATGTTAGTGGTATTTTGTTGAATGGTTTTAGGAGAGCAAAAAGGAATTTTAATATCATTTGAAAATATAGTTACCTGACACATTTAAGGTACATATATATTTTGTTGCTCATTTTACATTTGTGTTTGGTTTTCATTAATTTCTGTAAATTCAGTGAGTTCAAGTCTAAGTAGCGCTATGCCCTATTCAGTTATTAATGATTTAGCGATTTTATTAATTGGTGATTTTTATGCTCTTTAATATTAAAATCATCTTTACTTTGAAGGTACAGGGAAATGATGCTTGCCTTGAAGAATGTCATGATGGTTGTGGTAGAATCTTTGATAAACAAGTTTGAAGAAGATCAGATACATCATAAGGAGCTGGATAGTAAAACAAAGAGAGAACGTCAGAGCGGCTATTACACAGACAACTGTTCTGACAGTGACTCCTCGTTCAACCAAGTACAATGTATTTCCTCCCTATGTTATGAAATAAGCAAGAAACTGCAAAATTGTTAAGTTTCAGTCAGTGGAGACTGAGATGCATTCCGGAGAAAAAGATTCCTGTGTTTGATATATTCTAAACCAAATTAATTAGCTTTCTTTTACTCTGAAGTACTAAGCTTATACTAGCTGTCTAACCTTAAGACAGTGTATGTTAGATGAGATGAATATGAGGCCTGTATGTAAATACCTATGCAGGTACTGCATAGAAAAAGGTAAAATAATGGTAAAAGCAATCTAACTTATTTTGATTTTACTTTACGAGCTAAATAATGTGCAGTTCATTTCCAGACTACTGCACTATGCTATATTACTTACTGAATTAATTATTATAAGGGATTTAATGAAGATTCAAGAAACTTTTAAGTAAAGCAAAGCAAAATATCAAATGAGAATTTTGTTGCTGTAAATTTACCTTTGGGCAAATGGCAGAAAACATTTAGAATGTTGACTTTAATATTAAATTAGTATAAATGTTGAAGTCCTAATTATTAAAAGTAAGTTAGATATCAGAAAGAGTGATGATTTTAATCTTCTGCTTTTCAATTTAATAAGGTATTCTAATGATGGTTTTATAATGTGAATTACAGAGTTACACATTCATGAGTCAAGAACAGTTGCAGCTGCTTGTTGAAAGGCTTGACCCTATTCAGCCTAAGGAAGTAAGTTTCAAAGAAGAAATCAAATGTTAAAACAAATGAATGTTTATGGCTTACTGGAAAACAGACTATACGTATGTAAGAGTTCATATGTTCCTAAGTGGAATCTTGTCTTTGATGGTTCATCTATCTTGGCTTCAGTGCAGCAACTGCTCTGCAGTGCAGTATTTCATTGTTTGTAGCCATCTGGTTCAAAAACCGGTGTTGCAGCAAGTATCTTTTTTTTTTTTTTTTGTTAGTTTATGTGCTATAGATGGGCATTTTGAGTTTGCAAAAAGTTTTTCTGTGAGAAATAAAGTTATTGAAGCTTATTTCCCTGTACACATGCCCCTTGCCCTTCTTGGTAACTTCCATGTTGTCCTTTGTGTTACCCCTATCAGAAGAGAGAGATGCCTGCTGATTTGCCAACAAGTTGTGGCTAGATGGAATAGATAAAGTCCAAGTTAGGTTTGCCATCCTGTCAGTGGCAGTACTAATTTGGGTCTCTAACCACTAGCCAGCAGCAGCTGCTGATATTTTTGAAGCTTGGAGAAACATCATTTTGAGAGTGCTGTCTCAGTAAGATTTGTTTAGGATTGTCTTGCAGTTAAAAAAGGCATGGTAGATGGGAACTGGTATAAACATTGTGATCAAGTTTTCTTAGAAAACCAGATAAAAAGTCTGATGCTATTAAATATTGTTAAAATTTCCTACAGTTTGTTTCATTAATATGAAATAAATTATTAGGGATCACAGTTGTCTTCAAATAGAAAAAAAAGATATGAAATTGTTTAGCTTATAATGCTGATGAAAATTCAGCAGTAATACATAGTGTCTGGTAGCTCTGTTTCTACTTTTCCTTACTGACTTTTTAGAGAGGAATATGGTTTCCTATATTCCCTGAAAAAAAAAAAATTGATTACAAGAAGAAAGTAGAACATAATCCTTGCATCCAGTATTGAAAACCTATATTAAATGGTTTTGTTACTTCTTAAATATGTTTGGGATTTTTTTCTCAGTGATGTAGTGTTTTGTCCAAATCACCATAAAAGCAGAGCAGAAGATAAGTATTCGGGAATTCCTTACCTGTTCTACAGCCAGGTCCTGTTCCTTCCTTCCCCAGATTATATTGTAAATTATGTATTTGGGAGGTTGCTATGAACAGATTTGTGGTGTTTATCTTCTTTACCACTGCAGGTTCGCCAAGAAGCTTTGCAGACACTGTGCTGTGCCCCTCCCTCTGATATCCTGAACTCTGAGAGTTGGCCAAATCTGCGTAAGCATCTCACGACGTCTCTGTCAGATCCTGATGCCACATTCAGTGTAAGCTAATGTACTGTATTTAGTTATCAGATGTGTAGCCTTAGTAAAGAGTACTGAAGAGGAATAAGAAGTTACATATGATTATGAGTAGTCCAGCAGGATCCCAAGACGTTTTATTGTTTGTGTGTGTGTCAGATAAACTCTTTTTGAAGTAAAAGAGCTATGTGATACCAGTACATCTTGATTTAAAGGATTACAACAGGATTTCAATAGGATTTTTAGAAGCTGGAGTACTCATTTACGTGTCTTTTCATGGGAGTGAAGAGGTTTGAATGTCTTTTAGCAAACACATTAAAAATTTGACAAAATTCTTCGTTAAAACATGTCACCTTAATATTTCCTTTTGAAATCAGGTATGTGCTCCATGATGATAAGATGATAATAGTAATATTACACAGGCACTGGTAAGGGGGGAAAAATGGCAGCTGCCTAAACTTCTTTTAGATTATTTATTATGCCAATTAAGTCTTTTTTTTTCTTTTAAATTAAAGTGATTATCAAATAAATGTGAAAGTTGCCCCAGCTGCTGTCATGTATTTTTCTCTTTCAGCTTGGAAGGTCTACAATTTCCTTTGAAACAGTGCTAGTTACAAGTCATTGGTACATTTAATAACATAAAAACATTAATGTTAATGGGAAAGTACAGTAATATTCCTTGATCTGCTTCCTTGTACCTCAGTGAGGCTTTGCATTGGTGCTGTCAGTTAAAGTATTTGAGTAAAATTTCCTTCAGACTGTAGGTTTCTGTGGTCCCAAACTGTGTATTTTTATAAAATATGCTTCACATCTGTAGAGATATCGGAGCAATATGTAATATTAAGAATAATACCACTACATATTGAGTATTGTGCAATAATAATACACAGTTACATGAATATTTAATACCTTGCTTGCTTTTCCTCCCTTAGGAGAAAATTCTTAGGTTCTATGCAAAAACCTTTTCTTCTTCTCCATTTAATATGACAAGAGAAGTTTATACAAGTTTAGGTATGTGCATTTAATTACTTTTAAGACTTCATGAGTCATGTACTCCCTGAAAATCAGTTAACTTTTATAATGAAGCTGTATAGTAGTCTGTTTTGCCACTGTTGTCATGGAGGTGAGGTTATTTTTTCCTTCTTTTTTAGCAAGACACTTGGAGTTGTACTTTCTTTCTGGAGAATATTCTCTTCGTATTTCAGCTGGTCTGGATGTATCTAACACAGACATAAATCGTTTACTTAAAAAGGTATAAATGAACTTTCCATATCTTCTTTGTCATTACTGAAACATCATGCATTACTTTTAAATGTTAATAATTTTATGTTTTCAGGTTCGCCTTTTAAATGAGTACCAAAAGGAAGCTCCCTCTTCCTGGATTCGTCATCCAGAAAAGTATGCCACCTCCCCAAAAAACTGCCACTGTTTCTTATTTAATGATTTTTGACATATAATTAGATGATTATAATTTTGGCAAAAGGTTGATTAGAAGATGCACAGATGACTGGTCAGTGATAAGGGGGAAATATAAATAGAGGGTGGAAAAAGTGAAATAGGGAAGTTGCATATCATGGGTCATTTTAAGCTGCTTACTTAGCTTTTGAAGTGTTCTAAGTGCTTTTTAACAAAAATAATTTGGATGTTTTATGAAGTAACAAATGTAATAAAGTAATCAGAAGAATATACATGTATGTTGTTATTAGATTTATTCAGAGTAATACAAAGAGTTAATGTACTTACAAGATCAAGTTAATATTGTTATTTATGATTTATCTGAACAACGAGGTTTTACCGGAAATTTGTTCCTGAGTATTACTGGTGAAAGTTCTAAGTGATTTTTGTTTTCTGTTAATTTTTTCCTATTTGTGTCATAAGGTACATGGAAGAAGTAGTGGAGAGTACCTTATCACTTTTGACAGTAAAACATGAGCCTAATCATCCTGCCTCTCCAGATTTTTTGAGTCCAGTCTACTTCTTGGCTTTGTTAGATATCAAAGCAGTATGGTTTAAAAAGTGGACGGTAAGCAAAAAAAACGTAACCCAACAACCTGTAACTTGTTCATGTCTGACAGGTATTTTGAAAAGTGTGATTTATGACTGTTATTATCACAGACCTATTGTAACCTGATAACAACCTATAATGAGTACTGTAATTAAGGAAGTCTGGGATTTTTTTTAGTCATTTATGTCCTTTGCCCTTTAACACTACTCTCTCCCTCGATTCCTATTCAGTTACTAGTTTTCATTAAATTTCTGAGAACTTACTGCACTTCAGGGCTTCACTGCCTTTGTCATAACTGACTGACAGCCATCAAAAGATTTATGTGGCAATGTCAAAACACATAGTGTAACATTTCAGCATCGTTATTGTTTTTCTGTTTATTTCATATCCTGCTACACATTTTTCTAATGACATAACTTTTATTTTCATCTTAAATCTACTTCAAACAAAAGGCTTAGTTGAGTATAATACTGGTTTACACAAGCTGAAGTTCAATACATTGAATTTGTACTTATATCCCTAATATAATACTATTCCCTAATAGAACAGAATCAGAGATAATTTCTACTTTTTAATTAAAAAATAAAACTTACACCTTTGAAGTTGACATTAGGTCTTCTTTGTCATTTTAGCATGCATATTACAGCAGAGCAGTGGTATTTAGGCTTTTGGAAAAGAAATATAAATCTTTGGTAAGTATTTCCCAAGGCAAATTTATTTAGAACTTGTTCTTGCTTTGCACGTTGTGGTTTGAGCATTTTTTTTCATTTTTTCCTTTTTGTCAGAGCTGTTATGTGTCGTTTAGCTAGATGAGCCATTTTGATTTTTTTTTTTTTTTTAACAATTTCACTTTGCTTAAATGAATAATTGGTAAATGCAAAGAAGGGAACGTGACCACTTCTCAGGAGGGGGAAATGTGTATGTTTTATAACATGTATTTAATTAGGATTATTATTTATTAATTCCTTATGTTGCATTCATATTTAGAATTATTTCTGACAATGCATAAAAGTAGCAAATGGTGCATGAAAAAATACCATTAAAACTATGCCTAATTTGGAGTTTTGATGGAAAGAGACTAAAAAACCACTGTTGTGTTCTTCAAGTTGTGATACGAAGCATTAAGTATTCAAAGTGCCAGCAAAATAAATCTGGGAAAACACCTTTAGTAATGTTTACTTCACTGGGGTGGAAGTTTAATTGTTTTCAGTAAGACCAATATGGGTATGCGATCCATTCATATAGACAGGCCTTTGGCTATGATTTGTAAGATCTTGTAAGACAAATGAAATATAATGTAAAATATATGTGACTGATAAAATCTTAAGATGGGAGACAGGAATATAGACAACTAAAAAAGACATTTGTCTTGTTTATCTGTATGCACAGGACGGAGCACAGAATAAAGCATGTTCCATGCAACAAAAAGTTTATAATTGGAAGTCCATGAGCAGGATAGTCTAAACTAATTACAAGCATGGAGTAAACATCTGATTAAGTATTTTTTTTTATTCTGTATGTCCATATATTTTACTTACACTTGTGAAAAACTCTTAGCAGCTCAAACTGTAATAAATCTAAATATACTTCTTTGTTCATGTGCTGTATTTGTGATTCATGTCTAAATCCATGCTGGTAGTTTTTAAACTTTTATATACATTGATTAGATGATAATGCTGTGATAATGATACAACACTTCTGCAAAGAACAGTGATAGCACTGACAGTATCCAACAACCAAACTTACAGTTTAGTAAGTGTTTTCAAGGCAAAGCTTTTAACATGTGAAAAATTAAAATCTTCCATAGTAATGACAAGATGGCGATCACAGATTGACATTAACTTCTCAAAATACTTGCATGCTCTGGTTGTCTTTGTGCTTATAGAGCTGGTAGTGTGATTCTATAAGAATAATGGCAATGTATTTTAATAGCCCTGTAAAATTTTGCCTCCTGTTAATTAACCCATCCAAAACACTGAAACATGAGGCAATTGCAGAGAAGTGGATATTTAGGTTCTTGTGTTAAATGACAGTACCTGGATACAAGAGAGAATGACTTTATTGTAAAATACCAGGTATCTTACTATTTTGTGCCTTTTTTTCCCACAGATTATTGCAGCTGTCCAGAAATGTCTTGATTATTTTGAATTTTGCAAGGCAGCAGTTAAAAATTCCACAGTCATTGACTTCTCCCAGCAGCACTGTAGTGAGTATCTTCGCATGTCTTGCATTATAAGCACATACATTCACGTGCTCTAGGTCTTTGGACATGCTACCTCAAGAGGAAGACATTCTGTCTGTTCTTTTTCTTCCCAAAATACTGTATGTGTATCTTTTGTGAGAACGCCAATAGCAGTGGTTAGTTACTTAAGATGTCTGTCTTTAGACAAAAAATTATCCACGTATGTTGCAGGTAGTAGCTAGGTACTGTAGAATAAACTAAAAAAGTCAAGTTCTCATTTTTTGGTTTTATTGTTGAAGGTGATAAGCCGAACTTTTCTTACACTGGACCAGAATTGCAGTTCATCTATTTTGTTCATTCGCTATGCCTTTTAGGAAGATTGTTGATCTATAAGCAAGGCCGAAATCTCTTTCCAGTACAGCTGAAAAATAAAAAAGGTAAGGGGATGGTTGAGGAAAATGGAACCTGTTGAGCAACGCTTTACCCATACCTGATATATGTTTCCTCTTTCTTAAAAGATGGTATAGGTAATTTTGAGTATCAACACAGTTTTTAATCTTTGATGGATGTGGTTGAAGAGATCACTTTTATTCTTACTTTTAATATAATAATTTCATGTTGAAGGAGAGTTGGATCAATGTGTAAGTCATTCGGTCTTTCTAGGTATCAGTAATACCTTTTGTCAAGGCAATTGATATAATCATCTGGAAGACACACATGTCCAAGGACCAAAACTCCTTTTCAGGTGTGAAACAAAACCAGTATTTCAACCTAATTGCAAATTGAAAACAATTGTTCTGAGCTTAACCTGTTAATGTAATTAAGGTAAGACAGTGGTAGAGGAAAAGGTTGGTACCTGTGGAGCAGAGCTGTTAATATGGATAGAAGATATGAGATGGAAAAGCCCTTGGGCATCCAGAGAAACCTGCATACAGTCATGCATTGTGCAGAGTTGGCAAATGCAAGCGTGTGAGAACAATTGTAGTGTTACGTTAATTAATATCTTCATTAACTCAGTGTAGAATTCAAAATATTACTGGATACTCATTCTGAGACTTGCCTTTTGAAGGTATTTGGGCCCTCTGGTTTGAGGATCAGGGCTAAATAGATCCAAAGTAGAGCAGTTGTGAGGAAGGAACATCTACTAATCAAGTGCTTTTGTTGTTTATGAATTATCTGTGTAACGCCATTCAAGCAGTGATCCATTGGTGATGGTTGCTTTTTTCTCTCCCCTACAAAAGTAGCAATCTCACCATCTGTCTCCTTAATAGTGTCCTTCTCAGCTTCATAGATAGCAACCCTTTCCCCAGAAATTGTCTGATTTATTAACATAATTACATAAAACTCAGAGCAATAGTTCCCAGCCTGCATTAGCTACATGTTGGTTGTTTTTGTGTCAGACCTGAGGAAGAGTTGTCTGATAGCTTGTCTCTTTTCCCATTGTTTCACTTAATCTAATAGCAAGGTAATGGTTTATCCTACAGCCATGTATATTCAGCTTTCTCAGACTTTGATTGCCATTTGTTTCAACTGAAGACATGGTAAAATTGCAATTGCCTAAATTGGGAACAAGATCAAGCCTTAGAAGTTGATCATGAAATACCTTGGCAGAGTCCCAGGGATGTGCATGTCCTTTGCTTTATCAGTTGTACATACGTTGATTTCCTCAATAAAGCAAAGTGTTCATATATATTTAGTAAATCTGATTAATTTGTAAAATTAAAGCTGCACCTTAATTTGCAGAGTATTTTTTTTTTTAAATAGGTAGTGTATCCATAACTGATCTGTTGGTATTATTTATTCGGCTTATTTATTACTCTCCAAGTTACCCAAAGACAGCTTTGGCAGCACATACAGGTAAATATTTGTTTTTGATATATGCTAATATAGGTAATTATAATGAGGCATGTGGTAACTTTTGCAATTCTTAATTTGGGTCTGTTATTTGTGCAGATTTTTCTCTTGCATTCCTCCTTTACCTTTCTGTCTTCCTTCTAACTTTGTTACATCAGTGCTTAACAAAATTATAATTCAGAAGCATCTACATAAGCCATGTAGATATGTTTGTGTAAGCTAAAATATAAACAAATACTTCTTGTGTTCACTAGATAATTATTCTCCAGCAAGTCTTGTTATGGAGATTCTGCAAGTTTTTTGTGATCAAACAGGATGTGCTGCTGAATGTTTATATACGGATGCAGTGATAGATGCCCTGCTTCATCCTGTTCAAAGTTTACTGAGTGGCACAGAGGTTTGTAGTAATCTTACAAATAATTTTTAAATCTATAGAATATTATAATTTTTCTGTCTTTTCTATGTAGAAGATTTATTTAGTCACATGGTAACTTCTGTAGTATTTTCTGTATTAGCTATTATAGTATGGCTTTAATAGCATAGGCTGTCATTATGGTTGGTCTGATAAACTTGGTTTTCTTGAAATCTTGCAAATAGTAGAAAAATTGTGCTGCAGTGAGACTGTTCCCTTGGGAGAATCACATTACTTTTTTTTTCTCTTCTAATGTTTTTGTGTGTCTTTTGGATATTTCTTGGATGCTTATTTGTTCTACCTGCTGTTTAAAAGTCAACCTACTTTTATTCCGTTTTAAATTCAGCTGGCAACTTGGAGTTAAGTGTTCTCAAGAATTAGTATGGTAAAATATGTAATTCCTCATGGAAAATTATTATTTTCTGAACTGGTAAAAGGAAGTTTGCTTTTTTTTTTTTTAAACATTTCTGTAAGAATTTTAAAAACCTTGGGAAACATTATCTACCTCTAGGAACTTGAAAGTCTAGTTATAGTTTCAGCATGTCCTATTGGTTTTGTTTTGACCGAGATGGCTTAATTGGGCTGGGTGACTAAGTCTCAAGACAGAGAGGCTGAGGGCCTGAAATGCCCATGGAGGAGGCTGAGCTGTCTTACATAAAAAGTCTTTGAGAGAAACTAATGTCTGAGTAGTTTTGAATTTACTTCCTGAGGCTCATGCTTGCAAAGGCAGTCTAGGTTCCTAACTTAAATATGTCATCTAGGTTCTTAAAGTTGAATTTTGTCAGTATCCTTCTGATTATTTTTTCAGTTCAGTTTGTTTATTTTCCAGAAAAGACTCTTCATCTTCATGCCTGAAAAGTTTTTACCTATACAAAAATATTCCAATGCTATTTCAAAAGTGTAAACAATCCATTTCCAAGTAAATATTTTAAAGTATGTATTTCTGTACAGCTTAAAACCATAGTCCTGCAAAAACTTGATCATGTCAATAATTTAGCTCTTCCGTGGGTATCTGTACTGAGTAAGGTAGCATTACTTATACTTTACATTATAAGGCTATCTGTGGATGCTTTCGCAAGATTTAACACTTTGTCTTGTTTTTACTGTACTTTGCAAAAATTTAGTACAAATTTTTTCAAGTACAAAAAGTGACTGAGCCTGCATATGCTTTGAACACTGATAGTCAAATTTAAAAACAGTACTAAGGCAATACTTCATTGATTTGCTGTGATGGAGGCCTGTGTAATCCCCCAGGCAATCTCTATGGTCACAAGGTATTCTAAAGCACATACAACCGTCTCTCTTATTATTATACGTTAGTAGTTAAAAAAGTAATTATCTCAACATTTAACAGTTGTTCTCTTTCTTTTGTTTCTGCCATGCTCAGCTGTCTTTTATAGGTAGCTGAAATCTTAACAAATTGTAAGTTCTCTTGTGACTTAATAATTGGTCTGTTTGAAAAAACAGGTCATGTTCAGGAATACTTAATGCACAGTAGCTGTAGTATGTTGGCTATGTGTTGTGAATTTGGAATGTGTCATATTTGTCCTAACAAAGGTGCAAATTGTTTTGTATTGCATCTGGCAATCCAATAGCTAGAAAAGGTACACCGAGTCATGGTGACTCTCTTCCTCTTTTACAAGAATTTGGGCTGGTTTTGCTTCCCACGCAAATCACTGGGACTTCTTAGACACCCAGGAATCCTAATACTGGACCATGCCTATCTCAAACGGAAGGCTGTGGCCACACATGCATCTTTCTTCAGCTGGGGTTGGTGGGTGGGTAGCACTGGAGCTGCATATGGTGCTCCTTGGTTGTACAGCTGGCCTAATGAGCAAATACAATGCAGTTACTTTACATCTGAGCTCTGAATCCACTCAGATAAGTGCAAGCCTCACTTGCCTTTTAAGCAGAGCAGTATTGTGTATCCGTAGTAGAGGGGGAAGGAGGAACTCGGTGACTATAAGCAGGAGTTCTCAGAAGGATCAGTTTGTGGGGAGCAGTATTGGCCTTTTGTGCTCTGTAGCCTCTGAGTTCCTGCTGAAGCATAGCTAGTGCAGAACATGGCATTCACATTTTAAATAAACAAAATACTGTGTTTTGGGTTGGGTTTTTTTTTGGTGTTGCACAGGGAAAGCAAAATATTGACGCTGTTGAAGAAACAGTGACAGCACAGCGTGTTCCTTTCTTAGAATCCTGAAAAATGATGCCCAGTAACCTAAAAATAACAAGTCAGAGAGATTTTTGACCCTCTGTATCACTGAAAATTTTAATTAAAAAAACAAAGTTGAAAAGGTATTTTTCTCTTGGGTTACTTTGACCACCAGCATTAGTAGTAAATTCCTTAAATTTTAAAGAAGGAATACTATTTATTTCGATCTACCTGTAAGAGAAGCAGGAGCTGTATTGCACAGCATTTTAAAAATAGTTTCTCTTGTGAATCCAGCTGTCCTTGATGAATAACAGAAGAGTAGAAAAGATTTAAGCAGTGGAACTTGGCTTTGGGAGAGTGGTGCTTTATTCCCCGTTATGATATACTAGATATTTAACAAGTGTTACTGGGAACAGTAATTCCCCTTAGCTCATCTCACTGTTGACTCCACTCTGTTGTCCTGGGTGTGGGTAGGGGGAAGCTACCAAAGAGGACTTCTGACTTTGAAGACTGTCCTTCTCTGTACATACATTTGTGTGTAAGTCCTAGGAATTTGAAGTGTTTCTCGGTCCCTGGGTGAGAAGGTACACTCTGGTTATCTCATGACCAACTTATTGAGGCATATGGACAGGAGCAGAATTTTGGTGAGCACCTTTAGGACACTGCGTAAGTCCTGCAGAATTACACTTGCTGTCTACTGTCAGACCCTCGGCACATCTCCCCATTACTTCCTCTCCCCTGGGCTTGGCAGCCTGGGCTCAGGGCCAACACAGGTAATAGTGTGGGTGTCCAGCCTTGAAGAGAGCTTGTTTGAGAAAGCTCTGCTAAAAGGCCTCAGCAGAGATCCCCCCAGCAATGACTCTGCTGATAAGCCTCAGTGTGGACTCACTCCACCTTCCGCTTAGGAGTGTTTTTTAAGCTAAGATTCCTGTCCTCATTCCCTGCTTGCACTGTATTGTAGCAGCATGGAAGACTAGTGTCCCACTGATCGGAACAGGCATGACTTCTTTGCTTGCTTTGCCTCATTGGGCTGTGTCTGACCCTGTTTACTGTGTCTGGAGCTGACCCTGACTCACTGACTCAGCTTCCTGCCTTAACCTCAGACCTCCCTCATCACTTGGCTGTTGGCTGAACATGGTTACTATCGCTGGACCTGTCTGCTCACCTTGCTTGGGTATGGGGGTGGGTTTGCCCACCCATCCGATGGCAAGCCATTACCGCTGCCTCTACCTGCCTTCTTATTATGCTTAGTTCCTGGTTTCTTATCCCTTGTAGAGCATCCTGCCTTTGCTGCTCCCTGACAGGTTCTTCCTGGAGCACCCATGTTCTGCTTGTCTACTATTGGAATATTGACTTCACTTATTAATGAGCAATGGCCAGTTTAGCATTAATTTGGGTATTGCATTCATTAGTGATGGTACCAAACTGAACAGTCTGAATCCCGGTGTTAAATATTCATCTGCTTGATTACAGCCTAGTTGTGCCTATACAGTGCTCTGAAGTGAACAAGGAATTGGCAGATGACTTTTGCTTTGCTCCAGTGGGGAAAAGACCTTCATCATGATTCCAAAGCTGTTTGGGCCTACCACAGCCTAGAAGTGAGGTAGACACAGAAGACCATCTTGGGAGCTAGAATTCTATTTCTAGCCAAAGAGTTGCCAACGCATATGCAGCATTGAGGGAGTTAGCATGTTTCTCACCTTGATTCAGGTATTGCTCTTACACCCCTAGATGGCATATTAAGAGCCTTTCCTTATTCATGGTGGGAACAGTGAAAAAGGAATTTAGAAATGTCTGTTCTCTATATCTGTGCAGTCACTGAACTTCTGCCATAGTAATTAAAAGAACAATTATTGCCATTTGTGGTGAAGATTTCTCTGTGACTGCATTTGAACATAGGCTGTTTACTTATTTTGTTTAAGCCATTAAGCAATCATCAGAAGGGTGACCTTCAGCTTCTGCATACATAAGCCAGACTGGAATAAACAGCTTTCACAAAAGCATTGAATTGAAAATTTTTTTTTTTGTTCTTCCAAATAGGTGTATATAAATTGTCTTGAAACCACTTTAATTGATGTAGCTGATATTTTGGCAAGGATTGCTGCTGTAGATGATGGTCTTTCTCTTCTTCTTTATGGAGAAAATGAAAAAACTGCCAAAGATGATAGGTAAGAGTGCATTAATGAATAGCATTAGTGAGTACTTTAATGAATTACATTAGTCTTATGAGACTTATCTTCTCTTCTTTCATTTATCTAAATGTGATTTGTTTATGTTTGGAGTAAAATATCTGATTATCAAGTAAAATAGTAAGTGTTTTAGAAGATGTATTAGGGAGACATTTATGTGTAAAACCAGGTGAAATTGCAATTTAAATAAATACTTTTATTAAGGGAGATTTCCACGGTTTACTTGTTTTTCTTATTCATGTGAGAGCTTTCATTTCTCTGAATGTAGTTCCATTATATTCATAGTGCTGCTGTTCAGGCCAAAGGCCTTTCTTCTCTGTTTTTTATTTGTTTGTTTTTAGAATAAGTATTAAAGATCAACCTAATTTATTCAAAGAATAGATTTAATGTAGCATTCACTTTTCAGTACGTGTAGTAAGAGACAGATCTTGTATCAGAAGCTGACATTCATAGCACTGTACCTAACTTAGGATCTGTGGGATCCTGTGGATAGTATATTGTTAGCTGGTGCTAGAACTTGAAACAGCGCAGTAAAACTGAGACTAGCCTTTAAAAATATCTAAGCTGCAGGTCATGAAAACATATGGAATATATGTCTTCTAAGTGGAGGAATCTTAGAAGTTGCATATGTTTTTAAGGGGGGTTGGAAGAAGAAGGTAGGACTTTGGAGTTGTCCTTTGCATTGCAAGCCTAGAAGATTTCAGAGGAGGTCTCATATAGGAAAAAGGAAAAAACAAGGACAAATTTTGCCTTGTAGTGATATCTTCACACTGATTAAGCAGAAGCTACAATGATTGTCGTGTTACATTTCCCAGCTGGAGTCTTATAAAATACGTAGTCTGTGTAGTTCATGGCTATGTGGGCTGGATGCAAGACAATGAATGCATTTTCACTTTATGTAGACCTGTAGCCAAAGTAAAATCACTTGTACATTTCTTCTGACTGGTGTTACAAGTTACAATATAGTTGGCCCCCTGCATAATGGGTCATCGTTTCTTTTCCCCTAGAAAAATTTTAATAAGTTTAGTCAGAGGATTTGTTTCAAGGCTTAATGATGACAACAAAGCAACATTTTGTTGTGTTGTTTTATTTCCAGTCCTACAGCTGTTCAAGTAATCATTCAGTTTACAAAGAAACTTCTTCATGACGACATTTCTCTTTTATCTGGATCCAAGAATTTTCCAGTTGTTAAAGGAGCTTTCATTTTTGTATGTCGTCAGATGTACAGAACTTGTGAAGGCCTGCAGATGCTAATTCCTTATGGCTTGCATGAATCTATCGGAGAGGCCTGGAAAAAGGTAAATCTAGTTTTTGATTGGGAAGATTGGGAAAAAATCTTACTGTAAGAGGTCCAGCTAGTGAAATAGTTGTTCTTTGCTTCAGGTTGCTTGTATTTAAGTAGTGAGATAATGCATGGAATTGTTCTATAAGTGAAGTTCTACTTTTCAAATTTTTCTTCTGCAGGTGAACCTAGCAGAAGCTTAGTTTGAGACTTCTGTGCCTTAAGATTAAACCAGGACCTCTCAAGATGCATTGATAGACCTATCATTCATAGATCAGCTCCTTCCTAACGTTGTCCTTGACGCTAGAGGTCGCCTGATGTCATGATAACCAGTGTCCACCATAGATCTGGTGTTTGGGATATTTTGGAAGCAAGAGACTCCCGAGATGTGGTCTTAGTAATTTTTAGTTTAAACTAGTTAGTTTCAGTGGGAGATGTGGACAAGAAAGGAAATTCCAAATATTTTACTTAAATAGTTAGATGCCATTGAAATATTCTTAAGAGACCAAAATGAGAAATGCCAGGCAGGAGTTCTTGTCTTACCTGTGTACTTGGATACCTTATGAAGTGTAGAGTCTGTACTTCAGTTTGATTGCTAGGCTAATGCTTTTTCTGCAGGAAAGAGCTTGGGTCCAACGGTTCTGCATCATTCTGTTTTAAATGTACTGAAAAATGTATATGGATCTCTGCTTTGTTCACTAAACTTTTTTATTTTCATTGTTTGATAGCCATATGCAGTGTGAAAAATCTTATCTATTACTATAAAACTTCAGGTAAGATGGAAAAGTGACAGCAGAAGCTGTAAGAGCAGTTTTCAGAAAGTTCACAGTGAAGTAAAATTTAAACAAATATTGGAATAATTAAAAAAAACATTGGCGGCATTTAAGTAAGGGTAGTATACAAAGCTTCAACTTTGGCTTACAGCTAAACTGAAAGCATATTTAAACTATAGGTATTAGAACTCCTAGTGGAAAACCAAAATTTAGCTGGGTTGTTTCACTTTTTAGTGAAAAATGGAACCATCTTTTTTTTTTTCCTCCGGTGATTGTAAAATATATTCTTAGAAAAGGGTCAGGCCAAGCTGGAAGGAAAAATTGGCTAAAAACCTAAAGATTCTTTTTGGAGGTGGGGAACCAGTAGAGAGATTGAATGCAAGGGGAAGAGAACAGAACAGCTATTCTTCCTGTCAGATGCTTTATGCTTTTATTATGATTAGAAAGAGAAGGAAAACACAGGCCCACTGTTAAACAGAAGAGGAGAGTCAGTCACCAACGATGCTGCAAAGGCAGAGGTCCTCAACACTTTCTTTACCTCTGTCTTTACCAACACTGTCGGGTCCCAGGCTTTGGAAATGAAATTCCCGATTGATCCAAACACCGACCCACCATCAGTGAGGGAAGAGTTAGTTAAGAGTTAGGATGCTGGGTTGCATCAAAAAGGGCATCACCAGCAGAGATAAAGAAGTCATTATCCCGCTCTTCTCAGCGCTGGTCAGGCCACACCTGGAGCACTGTGTACAGTTCTGGTCCCCGCTATACAAAAAGGGTGTGGACAGGCTGGAAGGGGTCCAGAGAAGGGCCACCAAGATGCTCAGAGGACTGGGAAGCCTGCCATATGAGGATAGGCTGGGTTTGTTCAGCCTTGAGAAAAGGAGGCTCAGAGGGGATCTCATCACCATGTACCAGTACTTAAGGGGCAGCTATGAAGAAGATGGAGATTCCCTTTCTACAAGGAGTCCAATGGAGAGGACAAGGGGGAATGTGGACACAAGTTGGTCTTGGGTAGATTCTGATTGGACACCAGAGGGAAATTTTCCACAGTGAGGACAGTCAACTAGTATTTCTCACTGCTTTTATATATGAATATTATTATGAAAGCACACATTGTGATTGAAAATACAATGTATTGATTACAATCATAATTATATCACAGGAAACTCCGTTTCCATCAAAGAATGTTGGTTTTGAAACGTATGTTCTTCCTTGCATTGAGAACTTTAGGATTTTATTGAATTAAAGGGTTTAGTTCACTTGAATTGTGCTGTAATTTACATAACAATCTGTCATTTTGGCTTTCCTATTGTGTAACTAGTCAGTCTTGAACTAACCTGTTTCTCTATTTATTTTTTGTCACAGGCAGACTGTTATATGCTTTTGATGGGCATTTCCAGTTATTTGCTCTAAAGCACCACAGCATTTGCTCATTGCACAAAAGACTTCTTTGCACATTAAAATCCTTTATTATCATATAGAGCATCATTTAGACAAATTGTTTTGACACATACAAGATAAGTAGGCTGAATGTGTCAAATTTAAAAGAATTCATGAAACATTTAGCTGACAAAATGCCATTTTTTCACATCACGTTGGAGGTCAAATTGAGACTGAAGTGGAATCTACATGTTCAGGACTTCAGGAATCAACAAGTTAGTATAGGAGAGTCACATTTTCAACTCTGCCATCTTGATTACTTTTTAAATTGTTTTCTATCATTCAATTTTCAAACATCTGCAGTTTAGAAAATATTCTACCATTTATAGTGTAGCAAAAATGGTGGAATCTGGTGGACTCTATCCAAGAAGTAGGGATAATTTTTTAATGGATAGACTTGTAATTTGTTTCCTCCTATTTTACAAGTCTGGAGTTTTAAGACTGATGGAGAAACAGGTTTTTTTCTTGGCAAATTCTGCTGGAATTCTGGGACAGAATTTGTACAGGTGATAATAAAAGGGGAACCTAACAGATCCAGGAAAACTGACTAGTTTAACAGAGGAAGTGTTTTGTGGATTTATTAGATCACATTTATAAGAGAGTAAATTAATGACTGCTTACTTTCATTTGAATAGTGCAATATGTTTTTATCCCTAGAAACGTAAACCAGCTTAAATTATTCACTGTAAATATACCGTGGTTTTCACACCAATTATTTTCAAGTATCATTTAAGGTAGAAGCTCCATCAAATATAAAAATATGTATATGTATGTATCTATGTCTGTAGCCCTAATTATATCCACACTGAGATACATGCATTTATATAGTTTATAAGTAAATAAAATAAAATTCAGCAGAATTACTTAATAGATTTCATATCAAGTTGTTGACTCCAGAGGCTGTTTATTTCCATACCTGTGACAGAAGTAAAGAGTTACTTTCTGATTTTTTTTTAAATGCCAATTTTTCGGTTTGGAAGTCTCCAGTTAAAAAGTAAAAATAAAGAGGTTTTTATTTTAAGGATTTTAATAAAAATTTTAAAAATATACTAGCTTTAAAATGCTAGTATTTTTCCCAACGGGGGGGGAAGCTTTTCTGGAATAAAAAAATATAGTGGTATAGTTTATTCTGTGCCAAAGACTAGATTACAGCCTGGTCACTGTTATTTTTTTAATATATAATAAGAGAATGAGCAAGATCTGGAGTTTAAAAATGGTGTAAATAAGCAGTAAGGAAGTATTTATTTTTTTTATTTCACAGGCAAGTTTGCTTTCAGAAAGAGTACCCACTCCTGTAACTGGTGCAGACTCAACTTCACGAATAAGTCTAGAGTCAAAAAACGTGTAAGTTGGTGCTTAATTTGTGCACATGCAAAAGTATGAACACACACTGCTACTTCATCCACAGTTGAGGTAGCTTACAGCCCTGTGCTTTTTTTTGCCAAAAGCAAAGGGGTAGGCAGAGGGAGCGAAGTGGTCCTAGCATAGGTATCAGTAGAGTTACAAAGTTGCTTGTGACCTTTCAGGACTTTCTTGACTTACAGAGTTTTGTCTGATTTAGGGGAAACTGACTTAGAGCTGATTCTCTGTGACTACAGAAATTGGTTTGAGGAAAATGTGAATTAGAAAGCATGAAACAAAATAGCTGTCAAAGTTTATCTTATGGCTTTGATGTGGTGTTAATTTAAAATGCTGTTCTGCTGAATGGTATCCACACCTTCAAAATATTATGTAGCAGGATTGGCAGCATTCTGGGTGAAAGCCTGATTCATATTAAGTAAAGGCATCCTTCCTTTTATACTAAAACTTAACATCACTTTATAGATGTTTGTATGCATTAAGGTGAGAAATATACAATTATTTGTGAGCCTGAAAATTCAGGGTGATTTGGTGTTAGTGCCGAGCCTAGTTAATTAAGTAGATTCTTGTTTATACTTTACCGTAGATTTCACATATAATTTGCAAAGATACCGCAACAGTTTCCTCTAGTCTGTAGTGATGGCATGTGAACTGGTTGTAACAATTCAAATCTAGTGGTAAAAAAGAAATCTGGGGATGCAGAGCTCTGACTGAGACGGCTGTCACTAATCACTGCCATTGACATAAGCTACAGTTTCCTCCTAGCATTTAGATTTTTCATTTAACTATGGAACAAGGCAAGCTGATATTTTTCTGGGTGAAATTTTTGCTTCTGAACATGACACAGCAGGGGTTCTGCAGAAGTGATTAAAGATTGGGGTAATGGTTGACTGCTACGAGAACAGCTGCCTGCTGCTTCCTGGTGATAGGAGTCAGACATGGGAAATGAGGACTAGAGATGAGAATCCAGTAAGGAAATGCTTTTAGAGAAACAGAATCACAAGAGCCTAGTGATACCTGCAGGGATAGTATCTAGTCAAAGGTGATGTAATTGCTTCACTTTTCTTTTTAGGACATGGAATATTTTGTAGGGAAGAGTGTATGATCATACTTTACCCTTGTAATTGCTGTTCTTCCTGCCATGTCTGTAGAAAATATTTTCCATTTACTGCTGTTAGTACATGAAGCTGGTATGTGTATATATAGCACCTTATTTTCATAATTGGGTACTGATTTCTAGCAGGAGCCTTAATCTCCTCAAACGTGAGTTTTTATTAGTTCCACATAGCAATTTTACATCAGTGATAAATTCTGTGCCTGCTTTGCCAATTTGTAACTGCCACTTTTATACCTTGGCTTGTGTAGGGTCAGATAGTAAGTTGTAAGAACATTTAAGGATTGCATGGGTCTTTTGGGTTCCCCATTACATCATCTTTATGTTATGTGTTCCTAGCTAGCCTTAGTTTTGCCAGGATCAGTTTGAATGTTTGTACACAGTACAGTCTAATACAGTTTATAACTTTCCCAAATGCTTTTTTTAAACTATCATAGAGTAAACATAGAGCCCAGTGAATGAAGTGGTGGTGTTTTTGAGTTAGAAATTGCAGTTTTTCTTTTTTTCCCCATGCTTTTGTACTTATCTTTTTAAATTACTATTTTGCTACTCTTGCAGTTTGTTATGGGAAGAGACTTTGTTAGATGCCTTGCTAAATTTTTCTGCCACACCCAAAGGACTATTTCTGCTTCATAGTACAGGTGCCATGAATGACTGTGTGAACTTTATGTTCAGCAGTTTATCAAAAAAGCTCCAGGTAAGCATTAAAGAATCTGTACGTTTGTTTTTTTTCTTTTCATGATTATGGTAAAACGAAGAAAGAAAATAGTAAGGAAATAAATCCAGAAACAATTTTGTAACTTAATTTTTGCAAAAATGAATTAAAAATGTAGCTTATCATCCTTGGTATTGGTGCCATGCTGATTTAAGTTTGTTGGATGTTACCCATCTTCACAATGTCAGACATGTATTTAGTTTTTTTTACTTTTTACTGTAAAGCTTGAAATGCTAAGCAAAATATCATTTCTTCTTCTCTTCTAAGTGCAAACTTTTGTAGTCCGAGTTGGTAGGTGGTGTTGAAATCTAGATATGCAAGACAATAATTGCAATGTAACCAAAAATCAGCTAATGTGTGTTTTAGGAAAAAAAAAAACCCACACGTTACTGACTTCCTACTGAATGTGTGCAAAAACCATTGTAATACTAACATTTTTATTCTTTGCTGATGTTGCAGGTCTCAACCATAGTATTTTGCATTTAAATTTTGATAAGATACTTGTTAAAGATGTTTGGTTTGAAATCTGACCCTGGCAAGCCTGTAGAGGATAATATCCGCAAACTGTTCAAGTCTAACTGTACAGTGGATTAAATTCTGTAAACCGGTGTAGGAAAGATCAATATTCAAGAAATCACTTGAGATTTCTGAATAACTAACTCTGTGCTTTTGTATTTGTTACTAACAGACAAATGATTATGAAGAATTTGGTAATAGGGTGATTGTTACACAAATGGCAACAACACCAACAGGTGCAGTAGCTCTACAGAGTTCAGGTAAATTGAAGAATGATGTTATTACAAATAGTTACATGCTGTAGTCTTGCATATTAGAAAAAGAGAGTGAGAAAGGTGTTAAAAAGATTAACTGAGTGGAATAATTACACAGTACTAGCAAAGACTGGTTAAATGTCTATTGATTTCTTCTTGATGGAAATGTATTCTTTCCAGCTTTTAAGTAATTCACTTACCTTGATGCAGGGTTGTTTTTGTGGTGTTGGTTTGGTTGCCCCCCTCCCTATTTTATGCAAAATCTTTACTTCATTGGTTTGGGTTTCCAGAAATTTCCTCTGTGTGCATGAAGACATTTATATCTGTTAAAAACTAAGTTGCTAACAATTTGCAAGTGCCTCTTATTGATCTACAGATCAGAATTAATAACTGTTGATTTCTGTAATTTGTATATAATTTTCTATGGTTACTGGCTGCTCAAAGAGTGAGAAACTGCAAAGACCTGAATGTCATTGGCACTCTTAAAGTGTGCTGAGATGGAATTGAGATTGTTTGAACTGATGATTCTTCTTATATGTCAACCCATACCACAAAGTCCCTTCAGATTCATTCTCAGATAACTCAACTGTTGCCATACCGCCCAGCAGTCTAGGTAGTCGTCATGCTAAAATTAGAACCTTATCAGTAAAGTAAAGCTACCGTATTAAGTTGCTGAGGAAGTCCGTTAGGTACAAAAGTTATGAATATTCTCTCTCTGAGTATCGAGATGGGTGTAATGAAAATTACTTGACTGGAAGACTGTCAGAAAGGCAGGCAAATTCTGCCAGTCAAGGAAACTGGTGGTTAGTTGCTTACGAATGCCTCTGGGATCTTTCAGAAAAGAGAGAGCAAATCTACTTGAGGAGAAACCCATCTGTCCTGTTTAAGGTTCTCAGCCAAGTTGCTTCTTATGGCCCTTGGCATCAAAGACAAATGGTAGAGCAAAAATAATCAGCATTGATTTTTCAACCCTGAGAGGAGGTTGCATAATGTATGTTAAGTTTGTAGTGAGCCTGTAACTTAAATTTGGAGATTTCAGAATTAGATGGCTGTCTTTCCTCTTCTATTTTAGTATGTAACATTTTATATTCAGCTAGTAGTGTTTCCATTAAAAGAGATTTTTTCAGTCCTTTACTTTTCATTGTGGTATGTTTTCATTTATTAATGAGTTATAGTAAATCTGTATTTTTAAAATTCCTGAACCAATACTAGCTAAGCCTTGATCTGTAGCAGATAACTTGTTAAAGAAGGTCAGCAGCTCATTTACATGGAAGGTACATAAATATCCTTCTGCTCTAGTGTAATAGTCTTTGCAAATTGTTGCTGTAGATTTTAGATTGAATATAAGCAGACCGCTGTAGAAAGGTAGTTTAACTAAAGGATTGAGAATAGCAGGGAGAGTAACACTCAGGTAGTCTGTCTTGTGAAATTTTAGTCCACGATGTAGAGAATTTCAAATATCTGAGTTAGAACTGTGGTGTAAAATTCTTTTTTAATATGAAGATTTTTTTTCTGGTATTCTTGCCGTTCTCATGATTAGAACAAAAAATTTGTTTTAGGTTTTATAAAGGCACTTGTAACTGAATTATGGGCTCTTCTGGAGTGTGGAAAAGATGATGTGAGGATAACCCAGCCCAAATGTACTCCAGTTGACCCTATTGACCAAAGCTGTCAGAAGGTGAGAAATTACTGAATCTTCTGTATTGGCATGGAAAACACAGTGCTGCATTTCAGATAGGATGATACATACATTTCTGTAAATTTTTATATATGACTATACCTGCTTCTTGTCATGTGGGGCAAAATTAGTATAATACACTAGTCAAATAATGACTGACTGAAAGGATTCTTGTGTTGCATGGCAGGTCACAATGCCAAGGATCCATTAAAGTCCATACAAAATAATAACAATCATGACAAAAGTGAAAGTCTTAAAATGCTGGTCATCATTTCATGTCTCTGATTACTGCAGTAAGATCAGGGAGAGTGGCATGTTTGAGCATATGCTGTGTCTCTAGACTTTAGAATTATGTGATAACAAAGATATCTTTTTCAAAACTACTTGTACAATTTGATAGATAATACATATTTCGCAGACACTACTGCCCTTTAATATTATATAGACACCTGCCAGGGTTTGCAGTCTTATTTTGGGCATCTCTATTTATGTCAAGCTCAGCCTACAAAGAAGGATAAGAAAACACTTAAAGTAAATGTCAAATAGTTGTTAACTTTTAGTTGATTATACTTAAACGATTAACATTCCCTTTTGTCCCCTGCTTTTTTTCTTTCTCTAGTCTTTTCTGTCTCTGACAAACTTTCTCACATACCCTGCAGTTTTTGAGCTCCTGAGTAAACAAGACTTACCAAATAAACCAATTTATTCACTCCGTGAAGTACCTACAGATATTACTGTAAGTATAATTTTTATTTTGAAAGAAAAATGAATACTTCTGTGTAGACATTTTTCCTGAAAAGATATTACCATACTAATTGAATAAGTTTTTCCTTCCTACTGGAATATTTTTAAATTTTCTGCATTTTGTATTATATACAGCATGAGGGCAGTATATGCACATATCACTTCAAGTTAACCTAAATTTTCATTTTTACATCCTAAAGATAATATAAAATTTGATGCCTAATTTAAAGATCAGCTTTCCTGGCTTGTGTTAGAATTTTTTTTTTTCATGAAAAAAGAAAGTGACATATAAACCTCTGTATGTGCATGCAGTTACATGCCGGAAAATACCTGTACTTGTATTCTATATAATATTGCTCTATCACACTATCTGTGGTTTAAACAAAAATGAAAAAAAGGACAAAAAAAACCCCAACCCTCAGGCTTTCTTAATAGCACAGATGAATCACACACAGAAAAAATCACTAATTGGAAAGTTGCTGATTAGGGCATATTTCAGTCCTAAAATAGTATTATCAGTTCTGTATTTAGTATTTTGTATTAGTTCATCCAACTGTGATCCACTAGTTTTTTTTCTCATCTACAAAGCACAGGAAAATTTAATCTGTGACCTTGAGTGGCAGTTAAAGTCAGATTTTCTTCTAATGAGCTAGCACTTGGAATTGCTGTTAAAGTGTTTGTTTAGCACAGGCTCTGGATTGGTGGTACTTTACGTTGTTTAGACAGAGTATATCATAATAGTGTATGTTATGTTTGGAAGGGTTTTTTGTAGTTCCCTTTTGTAATACTGATTTGATTATTTCAGGAGGGAATGGGATGATAAACTTCATTTTTCCAATCTACTCATCGTTGGTGTGTGTCCACCAATGAACAGTTCTATTCAGTCATCAAGTTTTGTGAAGCACTGGGAGCTGGGGAGATAGATGTATGGAAGGTGATACATATTTGAGAGCTTTCAGGTTGGGGTAGATCTCAAGTAATGATTTTTGTGACTTTTGAAAGCCTATATCGGCTTTTGAGGGAATTCTCTAGGTTTCCAGAAATAACAATACTGATAAAATTGTTCAAAGTTCCCTGAACCGTTACAGGTGGTTTGGATGGGATTTGTCTCACTTAACTACTGTGCAAGAGTGCCTAAAGAGTGCCTAAACTAGACATCCAAGATTATGTAGTTAACAGAAGGGAAACAGTCAGTTCATCTAACATATAATTTAACATATAATGGCTAAGTCTAAGTGTTCAGAAAACGTCTGGGGTTAAGCAGACATACAGATTTGTTATTTTTGGGCAGTGATTGCAGAAAGCTAACAATAAAAGATTTGACCAGATCTAACTATGGTTAGAAAGAAATGTAAAAGCAGTTTTGATGCCACAAGAAGATTTGGTTAGAAGACCTAATTGCTTTGTGTGCTTCGTTTTTCTATATTTCTGAATCATGTCACATTGCCACAGAATCTCACTTAAAATATTTATGCTGAACTATATTTGATAATGCACCAAACTTAATCATCTTTGTATGACCTTTATTTCTTAAATACACAGGATTTAAACATTTTTTTCCTCCTTTGTATTTTTGGCTAACTGGTTGTGTCATTGACTGAACAGATTATCAGTTGGGCTTTTACTACTTTTATCTGCTGACTAATCAGGTTTTTATTTTGTGCCTGTAGGAAAACTTTTCTTCATACATGCCAGACTTTTTTTTTGATCTGTTTGTCATGTAAAAATATTTTAGAAAATGGAGCAGATGAATCAAGGTCCTTCTGCTTGTCTCCACTTTTCCTTTGAGAGGTTCTACAGTACACACATGCACGGGAATCTAGCTTGGAAGGTAGCCTCCAGATCTGTAGCTTTGAAAGATATGTCAAAGCAGATTTATATTTTTTTTCAGTGATTATGGAGAATCTTATATTTAGATGGTGTATCTTATGTTTTCAGGGTAGATGTCATCCTACCTGTAATATTTAAGACATGCTCTGTAGCTGAGCTGTGCAGATCTATCTGTACATTTTTCTGATTGGATCTTGTGTTGGACCTTGTTCATTATTTTCCTTCCTAATATCCCAAATCAGACCTTGGTCTGCTTTCTCAATAGTGCTTTCTTTGTGCCTGCTCTTCCTGCTCTCTTGCAGGCTCCAAGCTTTGATGTTTAGATGAGAGGAGGAGGTTGTTGCCAGAGAAATATCCTGTGGCATTTAACTCTTTAGGTGTGCAAATATCTAAAAAGCCTTAAACCCTGAACAAATCAATTGCTTGTGTTACTGATTTTATGAACAGCCTTGAGGTCTGAGTTGAATTATCTTATTGTGAATTTTACTGTGAACATACCATGTGGAAAAAGTGCATTCTTCACAGTCCTCTTCCCTACTGCCCCCAAAAATCTAATAGGGAAAATACGGTTTTACTGTATTTTAGATAAGAATGCATTTTATGAAGACAGTTTAGTTTGACTAGTTCTAGATTTTTTTTGCTATTACTGGGAGTTTTACTTGTGGTGTTTGCTTCTCTCTCTGTTGAAAACCAGAGCTTTGGTTGATTTTATGAAGGCATGGATCTTAACTTTTCTCTGGTATCATGTTGAAATAACTCACTGTTCTAACCAGTTGAATAATAACTTTCTGCTGTCTCTGAGACTATACTTCTTAAACATGGAGAAAATAAAAGTTTGGGTTTAATCCAGATTAAATAAAGCCTATAAGGACTTTGTAGTTTGTTTCTTCTGACCATAGTACAGCAGTCTGTCTCTGAGACGATAACATCAGTGAATATTTTTATGCATTTATTAGTCTTTTAATTAAATTCTTTCTTCAGAAGGAGTTTGGATATTCAGTGAACCAGAGGGGAAGATAATTAGGTTGGGTCTGTGGAAGAAGTGGGAAGCAGCCCACTAGCCTGTTTTCTAGTACATGAGATGCTGTAGGATGAAACATGTAAGCCTCAACATCCAAGCCAAGCCTTGCTACACTGAGAATAAATGGACGTAGTTTGAAGCATGTAGTACTAATAAGTATTAGAGTATTATACTAAAGGATTTGCTCTTCTTTTCATTAAAATAGGTGTATACACATTTCAAACATACAAAAAACTTAAACATTTTTGGTGTAGTTTAATACTAACTAAGAACTAGGATACTTGATACGCTAGGATCTTGTATGTATACTGATTTTTTTTTATTTTTAACTGAATTCCCCCCCCCAACCTTCTGTATGGTTTCTTTTTGCCATTGACTTTTATGGCAGAAGAAACCTCTTCTTACAGAAATAATTTCAATGTGTGTCTTAGTAATAGGTTTCATTTTATAGTAAACATCACTATGAAGCTACTATGTGCATAAAATATAAAATCACACATGAGTTTTTTATATTTGTCTTCCTTTGGCAGGATATCATTGACAGGCTTATAATTTTGAATTCAGAAGCTAAAATTCATTCCTTATTCAGTTATGAACAATCACATATCTTTGGTCTGAGGTAAGATGTTCATTTTTTATTCTCTGGTCACATTAACTAAATAGGATATAACATGCTTGGATGTGTTGCTTCTGATAAGATAATATTGTTTATTTTTTATTATGCATGAAGGTGAAATTCCCCCTTTTTTCATATAGGAAGATTAAATGAAAAATGGCCTACAAAATGAGAATAGCAATGGATCTAATCTTATTACCTGTAAATGGATATATTGTAATAAGATAAGCAGTAATAGAAATTGCATGTTGTTATTTTGCCTAGTTGATTGAAAAGAACATGTGGTACATCCACTGTAGTGCATCAAACAAAAAACATACTGAAATACTAAAATAAACAAATATTTTTTGCCATGTTTGTATCAGTTTGGTTCATCTAGTCTCCTTGTACTTAAAATAATTTTTTTAAATGTATTGGTTTAATTATCACCCATCTCACCAAAACTAACTTTGAGAAGGGGAGTACCGTGTGATCTGAAATACTTCTAGAATCTGCAGGAACGCTTAATATACAGGCACACTGTCATGCTCATGTTTTGTAACATTAAGTGCTTTATAGTATTTTAACATAGAAATTAGTTTCTGCATTTTTTTCTGTTTTCCAAAGATGAATATATAAATCCTTGAATTCACATTTTTGTTATGAACATATTTTGTGCAATTGTAATAAAAAATTTGCTGGATTGTACTTCACGGTATGGAAAACTTTGATAACCTTGCTTGGGCAAGGTATAGCCTAATTAAGTACTGCAACATTAGCTTTCTGCGCCTTTATTTGTACTTCGATATCACAGTAGAATTATTTCATACTATGTTTGAATAACCATAAAATACAGTATAATTTGCTGATAAGGATGAGCATGGAGGAGGTGAACAGTGGCAGAATTTGGAGTTGGGAGATATATGATTTTGTTGTGTAAATCAGAAGTTAAGTGCTGTTTTGGAGGAAATCACTGGTTGGATAGGAAGGAGAAGTCCTAAAATGAAATTTGAAAAATTAATATATTATTCTTCTTTTAGGATTATACTGACTTCATAAAAAATTTGACAGAACTCCCATTGATTTAATTAGGGTTAAGGGAAAGTGAGGTGTTTCACAGGTTAAAATAGTAGTTTGCTTTGGTATTGTGTTCTACCTTTATAAGGTAAAAACCCAGATTTCTCCTACAGTGATATTAGGAGGCCTTGTAAGGTATAGGCAGAAATGAACTATTCAGTCTGATTGCACAAGTAGTTGACTCCCATGCTGTAAGACTGAGGCTGGTATACAAATACATGGATCATGTGTTGAAGTTGTTAAAAATATTGTAAGCGTTCAACACAAGGCCTATATCCTGTGAAGCAGCAGAACTACCTGTAACTACATATATGAGCAGTGTAACAAGCTCACCTGTAATCACATAAAAGAAGCTGTATCATTGCACAGATAAGATGATCTTCAGAGTTCACTGTGGTAATGACATTTTCTGCTGGACATGAACAAAGTCAAAAAACAAGTGAAAATCCAGTCAAACTGCCAGATTTCGATAGATTAAATGGTGTATTCAGTGCAGAAACCTACTCATAAAAGTGGTGGGTATCTTAATTATTAAGTAGTAATCAGGTAAAGGAAAAATTTTCAACACATTTAAATATAATTTTCAGTAGAGGCTTTGTGTTCTGCAGGGACTTTTGGAATCTCAGTGATACCTAGGACTTAAATTTTTAACAGATTTAATCTTTTTTGTTTATTTGGTGTTTTTTTTTATTGTTCGAAAGCCCTCTTCCCTTCTCCCCTGCCTTTAACTACCTTTTGTATAAAAGAAAGGAAGATACAACTCTTGGGATTTTAATATGGGCCTGTGTGTACCACAGATAATGTACGACTGTGTTTTCTTATTGATTAAATGGCTTTTCATGAGCATGTGGGGCTTGCTGCACAAATGTTTTTTACAAATAATAGAGAATAGGCCCATATAAGCCTTTTATTATGACTAATTCAACTGCCTGCACAAAAAGAATTTTTATTATTGCATAGTTATTCAAAGTTTGCTATTAAAATGATACCAGTATTCTGGATGATTCTGGAATTTGTCATGCATACCCTATTGTTTACAGTATTAAGGCTTGCAAGAAACCATAGGCTATATTATCTGAATATGAGAGGTATACAGTTCATTTTAAATACCTTTTGAAACCAAGTTCCTTGAGCTTTTCTGTGAGAGCTGCTGGACATCTGTGTTACGTAAAGTGAACCTTGCCATGTGTAGCTGGTTTGCTCCTTACCAAATTCCATCAAGAATACCGAGCTCAGCAGCAGTTAGATCAAATAATACCAGATGCTTAACAGATCTGAAATTTTAGAAGGTTGAATAGAAAGAGCAAAAGATCTATATTTCTCTTTGCTGCTGTGTAGAAATAAAATATGCAACGTTTATGATAATTGCAACATTGAAACACCAAACAGTTGTGTGACCAAATGATTTTGGTGAGATGTTTGTCTATAAACATTTGTTTCTGCTAGACTTAATACCCATAGTAGAGCCAAACCCACATTCTTTAGTTGTTCACAGAGCTACCCAGCCATGTACTTTGTTATTTGGTCAGGTATTGTACATGTGGCTGACCCACAGCTGAGTGCTGAACTTCAGATCTGTTTAACGTATAGGTTATACTCTGAGGTCCTGTAACCCACTCTTATTGTTCAAAAGAGTTACAAATTTGCTTACTTGAATGTTAAGCAGCTTCTGCAATTTAAAACATTTTTCTTCATGTGTGTGCTGTGCTTCAGTAACTTAAAATTATTTTGGTTACTAGCTGTGCAACTGTATAAGAAACTTAAAATATATAGGTATTTCTACAGTTTCTTTAATCCAGAAAGCACAGGTCTATCTGTTTGGTTTTAATGTTAATATTGCATTTTCTGGTGGATGATTATTTTCATTTTGAGTCTGAGCTATTATTTTGAAGGACAGACCTGCAGAGGCTCTGCTGTCAACTTTCCTTCTCGAGCTTGCCTGCTCTGAAAAGCAGTGTGCATGTGGTAGAAATCAAAGGGAAAACATAGGGAAGCTAGTTGTGGTTTTGCATAAACAATATTTCTCAGTCTATAAAGAATGCTCCCTAGAGTGCGCTCATACAGACTAGGTTCTGTGTGATCAAGGTAAAATACTCAGTTCCACAGCAAGCTATAGCCTAGTCTGAATCTGGTTTTTTGTAATTCTTAACCGGGAAATATCTTGGCATAGGATTCTTCTTTAGCAGTTTCACAGACACTGATCTTGTATTCCCTTAACTGCAGCTATTGCGTGTTTCTAGGACAAGATTTATTCACTTGAAGGTCTATTTCAACTCATTTAAAAAAATTATTGTTATTAGGGAAACTTTAAGCAAGAAGTTGGAGATAAGACTAGAAAAGTGGACGTACGTAAACAGTTCCTAACTTGCATATAGAAAGATTTTTCAAACTGTCAGTTCGACTTTCAACTTCAAAGCAAATTTTTACTTACTTACAAGCAGGAAGTCTCTCAATTGGCCAATATTGGTTGATAAAAGAAGACTGAAGGCTGTCTCAGCCACTCTTTGTTACAGCCTAAAAATCTGGGTGCACAAGAACTAATGCAAAAATTCTCAATAGTCTTTCTATTTCAGAAGATTCTGAATTTAAATTGCTGTCAGAGCACAAATCCTAGAGAAAGGGAATTCACAGCAGTAATCAAAGTAATAAATTTTTAACATACTAAACACATAGAATTTCCTTATTTTAATGACCAGCTTTATTTCTGTTACAAGTGTACTCGATCTTATAAGCGATTGGATGTGAGAAAGACCAGTTTTCATAAAGGTGTGACACTGGGGATGTTAACCACCTGCCTTTCAAGGCCAAGCTCTTTGTATCTCTGTACCTTATATTAACAAAGGAATTAAGTAAACAGTGGTAACATACTTTTTTTATTTCATACTGATGAATTATATGGCATCAAGGCAATTTATCTAGTATTTCAGTACAGTGAATACATCTACAAGTTGTGAGTTTTTACAGCCTGCCAAGAAAATATATGCATAATATATATTTTTCAAAGCCTCTGCCTAAAGGGTTATTCAGGCATTTACATATTGCTGTTCTGTCTATTCAGGAACTGAGTTTTCTGTGAATGTTAGTGACACTGTGTTGTTAGCTGGATTAAAGTGTGGCAAAATACCAAATTTTTACCTTCAGTAATGAAACCCTCATCCCTAAAAAGTATCAGTGCTCAAAAATAAATTCAAAGATACTCAGTCAGTGTTGTCTTCCATTAAAAAAAAAAAAAAAGGAGAAACAGTTTTACTGGGAATAGGCATGGGCTGTGGGCAGTGGGAGGTGATCAGATTTGGTCTAAAGGCAGCTTTGCAAAAATTACCCTCAGTTTGACAGAGTTCAAGAGTTCATTTATAACATATACTGTTCCTGGAAACTTTTTTTCTTTTGTGTGTATGTATGATAATGTGGCAGTAATAAGCATCTGAATACTTCAAAGAGGAAGAAAAAACCCCTTTGTTTCTCTCATTATTCTATATAAATAGCCACTATTAGTTTTTTATTTTCTCCCCCAGTGGCTTATTTTGGCCAAAAGTCAATAAAACTCCCAAATATTTTGAGGTCAAAAGATCTTTTGTATGTACATTCTCAGTCGGAAGAATCTTTGTTAGACCCACACTTGTTCACTGAAACGCTTCATGCTAGTGGGCGTTAAGCAACAAGGACAGCACTCTGTTCAAGAGTTTGTCTTTTTGCAGAAAAATACCTGGAAAACTCCGAAAGTAAAATACTTTTCCTTCAGATATGTAAACTGGGACTGTTTAATTTTAAAGACAGAATGTGCTTGTTTAGCATTAGAGATATTTGAAGATAACCTATTTTCTAGGATCTCCATTTGAACTACACTGAAAAATAGATTTATTTTAGGCCTGTGTAAAGTAAGGCTGAGAAAGGAGTATTTATGATAGTGCTCTCTGTGAATCTTCTAAATGCATTTATGTTTCTGTGGAGTTATAGAAAATTGTAAATACTAGTCTTAAGTCACATGTTCATCAATATCAGCCTCAGGATTGTAGAGCTACAGAGCCTGCTACAGGTAGAAAAAGAATATTGGCTTCTTATTTTCAGATTTGTATAATAAATATTTTGACATTGTGAAGTCACATTTTTTGTGATATAAAATATCATGGTGAATATAATTTTTATTATAATACCCATTTTCTTCCTTGCTGAATGGGTGCAAAAGATGTTAAAAAAGCATTGTATCTATTTCTGTTGGCCTACAAAACCAGTAAGAAAAAGATTTAGGAAAGAGAATTTTAATGGCTTATATTATATTGACATCAAAAGTAATCAGCATCTTGAAATTTGCCTCGAAGCAATATGTGTTAGTCAAAATTTCATCTAGTGCACTCCAGTGAAATCCAGGTGAATTAATTAAATCCTACAGGAGCTGGGAGATGAACGTGTCATAGACAAGAGACAACTTTGTGGATTTAAGAAATACAGATAATAAACACCCTGCATTCTTTTCCATTGTGTTTTCATCTGCATTGTAAATACAGTCTCTTATATATCATTGTATTTTAATAATGATGTAGCTTCAGCATATGAAATAATTTGTTCCCTTAATTGTACTTACATTATGTGTGTTGTTAAGAAAACGTGTGATTTCAATGATCGCAACACAATGGAAGGAGCATTAATTATGTTGTTTTCTAAAGGTAGAAGATAGGAATCCTGATTATTCACAGAATCACAGAATGGTAGGGGTTCGAAGGGACCTCTGGAAATCATCCCATCCAACCCCCCTGCTTGAGTAGGTGTACCTAGAGCAGGGTACACAGGACCACATCCAGGCAGATTTTGAATATTTCCAGAGAAGACGACTCCACAACCTTCAGGTATTTAGAAGCATTGATAAGATCCCCCCTCAGTCTTTTCTTCTCCAGGCTAAACAAGCTCAGGTCTCTCAGCCTTTCCTCATAAGGGAGATGCTCCAGTCCCCTGATCATCTTGGTAGCTCTCCACTGGACTCTGTCCAGTAGTTGCCTGACTTTCTTAAACTGGGAGGCCCAAAACTGGACACAGTACTCCAGATGTGGCCTCACTAGGGCAGAGTAGAGGGGACCTGCTGGCCACACTCCTTTTTCTACAGCCCAGGATACTGTTGGCCTTCTTGGCCACAAGGGCACAGTGCTGGCTCGGGGTCAGCTTGCTGCCCACCAGCACTCCCAGGTCCTTCTCAGTGGAGCTGCTTTCCAGCAGGTCACCCCCAGCCTGTACTGGTGCCTGGGGTTGTTCCTCCCCAGGTGCAGGACCCTACACTTGCTTTTGTTGAATTTCATGAGGTTCCCCTTGGCCCAGCTCTCCAGCCTGTCCAGGTCTTGCTGAATGGCAGCACAGCCTTCTGGTGTATGTTTTTCCTTAGGTCAACATCGTGATTAGATTTATCCCCTTTCTCCTTATTAAAAAGCATTATTAGTAGCAGAGGCTTCTTGAAAATGTTTGTATATAATTCTTTAAAATCTCATTCCTTATAAATTGAAGCAAGACTTTTTATTTAAAATGAGTTTTAAACAAATTCAATTTCCCCTTTAGAAGACGTGGCATTCTTTTACTAGTTTCATGTTTTCTTTTCCAGCTTCGTTGCAGAACGAGAAACAAGGCTGTACCTCTTGCTTTCCAGACATCTTTGTTTCAAATATACCGTCATAGCCCATGAACACTGTTGTCAAGTATTATTGATGAATGTTTTTGATCACTAACATTTGAATGACCAGCTGGTACATCTACTCTTACAACAATATTTATGGTCCTATTAGCTGGATGTACTGAAGAAACCCTTTTTGTGCCACATCCTGTGCATTCAGCAGCCTTATGTCTTTGTGAATGGAAGAAAGCCACGTTCATAGAGTTCCTCCTCTTGAGGGTAGGGAGGAGTACAGTGAGAAAGGGGAGGAATTGAGCCTGGCGGTATTTATTTTTCCCTCCAAATCCACCAGATTTGAATTCCTACGATGGAAGCATGAAAGACTATGTAGTCCTCCAGTTATTTCCTACCAAACCTTTTTCAGTTAAATAAGGAGAATTGATTGAGCTCGTAATGAACTAATGACTAATTTTCTATTTTTTTAAGTGTGTTTTCTATTTAGTAAGTGATACACAGTTCTTTGGAAATGAACCTCTTCCTTCCAAGTGTGCATGCTGGATGTGTGTGAGAGAAAGGACTTCTGCGGTAGAGATCACTGGCGAGTGCATGTGTCTTGCAAATCTTTGACCCGTGTTTAATAATCCAAGGGTAAAAGAGGACATAGTCTACATTAGTAGTGATCAGGATTTGAAACAGGATTATGTTGGCATGCTTCAACATCATGTAGTTGTACAGTTAATTCATTTTTTTGTTAGTTTATATGTTAATAGAAGCTTGTTATATTTATTTAAAAGAATTTATAATTAATAAAATAGGAAGCGCAGATTCTGTGATAGGATTTTGTCATTCATTTGTTGATTTTTTTTTTTTTTCCTTTACTTCACTGAGAGAAATTAAAGCACTTCACTTTCTACAATTTAAAATGTGCTTCACTTCTGAGTCCTTTAGGCTGGCAAGTGATCCTCATGAAAAGCGTTTTGTTTAGCTAGGGAAACTCTTTTACCAGTAGCAATCACATTACATGTGATTTGTAAGTACATTGGGTAGCTAAAGTGCTGTAGGTGCTCTTTTGAAAATCTTTTCATGTGGAAAACATCGTAAGGAATACATCAGTCCCTGAGTTTTCTTGCTGGAAGAGGCATGACTGCCCTGAGGTAGTAGCTTCCAGTGCCCCAGGCATCGGAGGCGTGTAACTCAGGGTATTGATAAATTCTCTGTATCCAGAAGGTCTTGTGTTTTTCAAAACCACTGAGCATTTCCTTCAGTGGGACAATTAAAAGCCTTGATTCTTTAGCAAGACCACAAGCAGGGGCATGTTCGCTCTGCCTATTACTAATGCCCTTTGTTCAGTCTGCAAAGGCAGCATGCAAAGCTTTGCATGGCTGAAGCTTCCAAGTGGTCCTTGTGTTCTAACACAGACTAGGTAGCTTTTGGCTTTTTTGTTTTGTTTTGTTTTGTTTTGTGTGGGGTGGCTTGTTTTTTGTTTTTGTTTGGTTTTTTGCTGGCCATTTTCTTTTGTCTACTGGTCTGACACACTTGATAGTAATTGCCACTCACTGTTCGGATCAGTGTTCTCACTGGAGCTCAGGCTGTTACTCAAAGCATATTAAAGAATAAATCAAATTGATAACGTAGGCTCTGCTGTTAAATGTTTTGAGGCTGTCCCCCATGATGACGACACTGGAATTATTTAATGAAAATTTTGCTTTGGGTTTCTCTGTTGGTATACATACTCACTTAACATGAAGGAGGTCCTGCTACTGCAAAGAGTTTCCAGTCCTAATTTTTTTCCCACTTATGCTTTTAATACTGATTCCTGGGAGAGAAGGAAAGACCTTACCTTGTCCCATAGCTGAGCTCTCTACAAATGTCATGCTGTATATTTTGCACTGGTCTGAATCAGCCATGCCTGTATCTATAGAAGGCAGTAATTGCAAGCCAAAAGAAAACCTTTTACTAAAGACCAGTTTAATCCACCATTTTGGGGTCACATCACTGGAATACCTTATAGACAGCATAGGCGCAAGCATTTTGGGTTTGGTTAGCCATTACATGCTGCCTGAACACATATGTTACTGAGATTGCAGTATAGGTTACTTTGTATCTGCTGGTTTCTTTTTTTCTCTATGGTGGATAGAGTTCTGCTTATGGCATGAAATTTTTTGTGTCCCTAGGACACTGTGCTGGCTGGGATGGAGTTAATTTTCTTCCTAACAGCCCACATGGTGCTGTGTTTTGAATTTGTGACTAAAACAGTATTGATAACGCACCTATGTTTTGGCTGACACTGTGCAAGCACCACTCAGCATCAGCACTTTCTTCTTTTCCCAGCAAGTAGGCTAGGGACGTGCAAGAAGCTGGGAATGAAGGGAGATGGGACAGCTGACCTGAATTGACCAGAGAGATGTTCCATACCATATAATGTCATGCTCAGCAATAAAAACTGGGGAGGGGGTGGGGGTTGGTCGTGCAGGTAGCTAGGCATTGGTGTGCTCGTGGGAGGTGGGGAGTGAGTGAGCAACTGGGTGAGTGCTTAGTTACTGGCTGGTGTCAGTGCGCCATGGACAGTTACAACTACTGTATCCACGAAAGGTATCTTGTGTCTTTCCCTGCCAGTTGCGCATTTGCAGGCATCCCTGAAGCGAGGACAGAGCATCAGATTGGCTTTGGAAAGAACATATGTTATGAAAGTAAGGAAGGCTAGTCTATGGGAGTGTAGTGGGAACTGCAGAAAACTAGAATTGGGTTTACACTTATAAAGGTGGTGTTTGAGAGAGGTGTGATTTGAAGTTGGGGAAAAAAAAAAGACAACTGAGAAAATGGGAGTACAGGGAACATCATATTTTTTGTTCTTACAAGAAACTCATAGAAAAAATACTGAGAAATAAGATGATAAGCTGTCCTCACAATAGGTGTTTTTAGCAACTTGGAGAAATTAATCGGTGGTTTAATTATATTATTTTCAGGTGAAACAATTTAGAGAGGCAATGTGAAAATAACAAGGTTTTTTTTAGCAGCTGGAATTATTTACTAGCTGTTTTATATCCCATGAAGGACCTTCTGTTCTGCCATAATTAAAGAAGTCATGATGATTCCACCTACCAAAACCAAGGAGATAGTCAGTTCACATAGGTACACAAGTACTAGTTAGCATGCCTTCTTTCAGACTAGAGATTTCTACAGGGAAGTATTAGTTGTTAAATTACAGTTGAAGGGGAGAATCCAGGGAGCACCCACCAAGAAACACAGGGATGACATAGGACAGGAAATATGGAATTCAGAAACAAAATTACTTACTAGTACCGTATTTTCACAACTATGATATGTATTTTGATTTTTCTGAATTCTTTAAAATTACTGTTCTGTAAAAGACTGCCTTCAGATAACCTTTATTTTATCTGTATTGAAGTTTGTTCCTGGGAGTATGGTGTATCTTATTAGTAGTTTTCACAGAATTATTGAATTAGGATTGAAAGGGAGATTGAAGATTGTGTAGTCCGACTACTCTGCTCAAAGTGGGTTCGACTAGAGAGCATTGCTCAGGGCTGTGTCCAGTCTGGTTTAGAACGTCTCCAAGGCTGGCAAGCCTGCAACATCTCTGGGCAACCTGTTCCACTGATTCACCACTGTCACAGTATTTTAAAATGGAATTTCCTGTGTTTCAATTCATGCCCATTGCTGCTTGTCCTTTCACTGGGTACCACTAAGAAGAGATTGGCTTCATCTTCTTCAAACCCTCCTGCCAGGTATTTCTCATGGTGACAAGATCTCCCTTGAGCCTTCTTTTCTCCAGGCTAGGCAGTCCCAGCTCTCTCAGCTTCTTTCCCTGTGTCAGATGGCCCAAGATTTTAATCATCTTTGTGGCCTTTTGTTGAACCTGCTCCAGTGCATTCATGTCTGTCTTTTACTGGGGAGCCCAGAACTGGACCCAGCACTCCGGGTATGACCTCACCAGTACTGATAGAGTGGAAGGGTCACCTGCCTCACATGACCTCCTGGCAGTGCTCTTCCTTACACAGCCCAGGATGCTGTGGCCTTCAAGGGCACGTTGCTGTCTAATGTTCAACCCACGGGTCATTGTCTGAAAAGCTGCTTTCTGACTGGTCAGTCCCCAGCCCATACTGTCGCATAGGGTTATTCTTTCTCAGGTACAAGACCTTGCATCAAACTTATCTTCCAGTTTTCAGCAACATTTAGATTGGGAATTCTATCTTCTCCTTTAAAAAGAAAATTTTTAAATATATCTCAAAAAGATATGCTTTGATTTTATTGTATTATATCTGTCAGGTTTTTATACCTGTTCATAATTGTGCACTCCTTACAGGTAGGATATCGAGCTGGATGGTCTGTTCCAATTCTTATGTTCCAAACGCAATTAAAAGCAAACAAAAAAGAAAAACTCGACAGCCATATTCAAGCATGCTCACAAATATACACTACAAAATGTGATTTTTTCTTCTTTTAGTTTCAAACTTTATACATTTATGACTTTGGAAGGTAAAGCAATGGAATATTACCTTTAACCAAATATCTGTACTTCAGTGATGGTATTTTTAAATGGATTTTTCCATGTAGATGAAAATTTTGCTTGAATCACGAAATCACAGAATGGTAGGGGTTGGAAGGGACCTCTGGAGATCATCTTGTCCAGCGCCCCAGCAGAGGCTGCTCGTGTAAGATTTCATGTATTTTGTCACTTATCCTACCTAATTTTATTTGCTTATGGTTTGTTTTATTTTTTTGCTCTGCCTTGTGTATTAGAAGAAATGGTATAAGCATTCTCAGCCATCAGTCTTCTCCCAAGTGGCTATTAACTACTGGAAACAGGTTCTTTTGCCATTTAAAGTCATCATACTTCCAGAACAAATGCCCGTCTTCATAATGCTTTCACTGCTTTTTTTGTGGATTTTTCTTCTGTATAATAATAAAAAAATTTATAGTTCAACTGTCATTTCTTCTTCTGTGACTTAAAAAAGTACTGAGGACAAATCAATGTCAGGAAATAGTTTAACAGAAAATAGATAAAACTGGAACTGAACAGATCAAGTTATATTAAAAAAGCAACAGCAAAAAAATTAAAAAAAGAAAAAGACACGTTATCATCTTGACTATTTAATCCTTGGCCACAATTGTGTGAATTTGCAGGTGTTAAATTATCCAGAGAACTGCTTGCAGATTTTTGCTATTGTCAGTAGAAGTGTATTGGGAATTACATGGAAGAAAATAAGCATTGAATAACAGGCTACAAATTTCAAATAGTATTCTCTAGTTCATATCAGGTCTTAATTGAATGCAAAATACAATGCTGATCAGACTTAATTTGTTGGTTTTGTTACATGTTAAATCTTTTATTGCTTTTGAACTATGTTAAATTTGATTGTACAGAAGTGCTTAAAAACCTGTTTTCTAGAGGTAAGATGTATTTTTTATCTCCCTTCTTTCCCCCCACTTTTCGACAATCTGATTCTGAGTTGCCTTACCAGGCAATTGTATAATTTCTTCACATTTCACATGGAAAGTCTTGTTAAGTGTGTGTCACTTTTGGTATGCTGTGATATAAACTCAAAAGCACACTGAGTTGACCAGTGAATATTTTCTCTGATTGTTCAGTCCACATGAAAAATCTGTTGGGAACCATTCCCTGTTTGCTCAAGGCTGTGCCACTTGAGTGGCTAAAAAGAATATAAGAGAGTGTTCCTGACCCAGTTCTGTCCAGGTATTTTTCAGACACTTCAAGTTTGGGTTTGGTAGGTTTGGTTTTTTTTTTTTTTTTTTAATTCCATTTGTGATCTCATAAACGTGTTCACCTTTGTCTTACTCTGCACTACTGCGTTCCTGACCGATGTGCTATCATTTCAATGTGTCCTTCTGCAGGTTGTTAAATGTGCTATGCTGTGAGCTGAATACCCTTTTACTCTTGGAGACTCAGTATAAGGTGTCACAAGTTTTACTAACTGCACAGGGGGAAAATGTCACGGAAACTCTAGAAGGACCAGGGTAAGAAGTGCCTGATGTAAATATCATTTTAACTATCAAACTTTTCTGCTGAGAACAAATACATGAATACCTTAATGGCTTTAAATATACAAATGCTCTCACTCAAGTTGGCTTCTAATGTGCAGAAGTTTACTTACATGCGGGTTTTTCATCAATCTTAAGTTACGAAAAGATACAACAGTCTTGTTCATTCTCCCATGTCCACCTCAGGAGTGTAAGAAATAATAAAGCAAATATTTTTCTCATTTTTATTTGTGTTAAGATCAAGTTATTTCTTTAAACATAGAGTGCAAAATTTGTGGATGAAACTATGCCTTTTAATTTTTATTTGATATTATTCTTTGATGTTATGTATGTAATATAAAAGTAGGTTGTAGTTTTAACGTTTATAATTAAAGGCATAATCGGTACTCTGGATTTTGGTTTGGTTTGGGTTTTTATTTAATGTATTTATAACTCAGTTGACTCTCCAACTTCTGTGACTTTCCATTATGACTTCTAAATAAAATTGCACAATGCATTCTTTCAAAAGGAGAAGTGTATTTTTGGGGACAGAGTGGACAGTCAATTAGTCACAGACATTTTGTCCTTTCTACCAGCATGCTGAATTTTGAGACCTTTGATCTTACTGTTTATTATATGGGACCAGTACAGAGGTGAAGTCTCAGCAGATATAGATGATTGTTTTATACAATTTGAGGATGAGACCTGCTATTCCTTTACTAAGGAAAAAGTTGTAAGATACTTGGTGTATAGAAACTGATTTGTATTCCTTTTAAAAAAATTTGTACCTTCAGACAGCAAGTTGGCTGTATGTTAAGTTACGGATCGCTCTGCTGATTTATGACAGCAGAAATTTGCTGGTAGGCCAAATAAGGAGCAAATTTTGATGGTCCATTAACTGTCTCTGCCCTAATTACTGAGCATATGGGCATAACAAAGCTTGGAAAGTTTTCTACTCTTTTGTGTCCAGTAATTGCTCAGATGTTTTCAATCAGCAGTAGGTAAGGAAGTATGAAGTTAGGATAATGCTTGCAGACATCTTAAAATACTTCGTGTTTCTGTTTATTTCTTTGTGCCTGTGTGTTCTCCCGGTTGTTTTAATTCCAGTATGTCTCTCAATGTATCCTTGCTCATTAAAGTTTTCTGAATTAAACAGTCGGTAAATCAAAGCGGTTCTGATTTTTGGATTTTTTTTGTTGTTTGTTTGTTTTGTTTTTTTTTTCCCAGAGATTTTATAATTGATGGTCTATCAGTGGAGAGAAACCATGTTCTTGTAAGGATAAACCTGATTGGAGGACCACAGGAAAGGATTTTGCCTTTGAGAGTACTAGATAAGGTTAGAATCTAACGTTTAACAGTTTCTCTTTCCATAACTCCTGCCTTCATTAATTAAACATTTTTCTTGCTAATTCAGCATGTAAAAAATTATTTAATATTAAGAAATATCATTCCACCTTTAGCAATAAAAGGGCAAAAAATTTTAAGAAATTATACATTGGAAAAATACATTGTCCCCGGTATCTGGGGATTGGCATGTGCCTTGGATATGTCACATTCAGCTGAAATGTTTATATTGCTCCATTTTAATGTTACGTTTCCTACTATAACAGTGAATACAATCTGTGTATTTTTCACTTGTATATTTCTGTGTTTTCTTTATTAGCTTACCATTTGTTATATCTTCTTTTTATTTGATATTTTTTCCATGCTTGGGTTTTCATCTGCAGTGTCTAATAGCTGGAGCTTTCATTGATGTTCTAACCATACAGCGTTTGTTAAGCAGCTCCTTTAAATGTTCTGCTTCTCACTGGCTGTCAGCACAGCAAAGACAGCTAGATCAATATAGAAAACGGGAAACACACTTTTGTGGGGTTTTTGTTTTTTCTTTCTATAAAAACTGCACTTTCCTTTTTGGTTAAAAAAAGAACTGTAAAATCAAAACTGTTAGTGGTATATACTGGAAAAAGTTCTGGCTCAAATGCTTTAACTTTCTTTTTAAAGTTACAGAGTATGTCATTGCAAATTGTATTATTAAGAGTAATTTTGGTGCATAGGCAATAATTCTGCTAACTTTACCTGTGTGTTAATCGAGCAGATGCTATTAATTCTCCTAAATGAATTTATTTCTGGTCCTGTTCCTAGGGCAGTGATCCATATCCCTGGCCAATGTTTTCATCGTTACCTTTGCCGAAGTGCTATATTGCAGAAATTCCTAGGAAAGCTGAATTCAGACAAGGTACATACAAAGCATGCAAACAGAGTAGGTGTCAAACAGGCATTTCTGTTGATTTTTAAAATATTTTTTCCTTCCTGCCCACCCTCCACCCCCCATCCTCCAGATTATAATCTCATAAGTAATTAAGGAGGTTTTATTGTTGGCTGCATTTGTAGGTAAATAAGTTCATTTGGTTTTGCTTGTCTGGCTTTGTGCGACTGTCAATCTGCAAAGCTCTGTTTAGTAATCTAATTCCTATGCAAACCCGAAGATTAACCTTTTGGCTCGTCTCAGGTGGGTGACTCGAGATGTATTTATAGCGTCCCTCTAGTAACTGAAGCAAGACAGTATGGTTAAGCTACATGTTTTTTGTACGCTACTTCCGTGATTCAGATCCCTGTGTTTACAAAGCTTGGTGGTGTGTGAAATAGACAGCATTTAGGATAGTTGGTTTCCACACTGAACATCAATTTGGAATGTGGGCAGACTGAAGAATCCTTTGAAGAATTGTCTAGGCAAAGCAGTTTAATTCATACAGAGAAACCATTTTAAGGTTTTAATTTGCATAGACAGTGCAAAAGGAACTGATGAATGGTATATAGTAAATAAATAATTCTTTGTATTTGTGCATGTTTACTGTATCCTTGAGAGGTACTTACTAGAAATTATTTGTGACTTTCCTTAACAGATACAGATTTTCAAAAGTGATAGAAATTCTACATTAACTGTAGAATACAAAATAGTCTGTTCATAAGTACCTAGAAAAACCTGAAAAAAAAAAGTGATTCCCTTCTGACAAGAAGAAAGGCCGTGTCGTTATAAAAGGAGTTTTCTCTATCTTAACTTTGGCAATACTGTTCCAGGCTTCCCAAGGAAATTTTCCTAAGACTACAATCAAAGCACCGTAAAGTGGGTGCCCAGTAGTTTTATATATGTCTTCAAGGAGGCTGGTGGTATTGCTCTTGGACAGGAAAAGCATGTGTTATTGTATCCCACAGAACCTCTCGGTTCTCTTGTTCAGAGCAGTTCTGCCGCTCATCATTAACAAGTGTGATAATGGAATGGAGATTGTAGTTGTCACTTTTGTGGATAACAACCAGCTAGGAAAGCTAGGGTAAAACTTTTTGACTAGCAGTAAATTTGCTGAAATTAATATGTGCTGAAATGAAGATTTGCAGGCATGTTTGATGAAGTATTGGAATATTTTTATTTGAAATGGCATTTTTGACATTAGAGGTAACTGAAATAAAAGGCTATATAACTGAAAAATAAACAGAACGTTTAGTTTCATCGTCAAACAAAATATTTTGTTTGCTGATTGAAAAAAGGGGAAAACAAAACATTGAAAGTGTTCAACTTCACTTCTAATTAAAACAAACAAACAAACAAAGATTCTTCCACCAAACTGTGAATATCTGATTTGCCAGACTGAAGCTTGCAGGATGTGTAAGTTATTTTGAAAGAAAGTATCAGAGTAAATAGGTCAAAAATGAAAAGAATGAAATTCACAAATTACTGTTCCCAGTGCTTGGAAAAAATAAACCAAGAACGTAAGTAGAAGATGGGGAGTATCTGAACCGTATTCTTCAGTAGCACAGTATGGCAGTGATGGGAATGCTCTTCACAAAGGAGGTTAGAAGTATGATTATGAAAAAGATCTACAAGTTACATTTATACAAGACAAAAGATGATCTTTTTCACTTGAAGGTGGCAAGTCCTTGGGCGGAGTACCTCTGGCACTGTCACTGCAGTCTAAGGAAAATAGATATATTTGAGAGATTCTAGAGCACAGCTATAGATTGTGACTTTGCAACGTGATACGTGAGTACAGACTGAAATAATTGGAACTGGCTGATGCTGAAAAGACAGAGGTCATGCAAGTATTTTAGTATGCTAAAAGCAGTTATAAGGAGGGCAGCTTGATCATTTCTATGTCCCTGTGCAGAAAAAGGAACAGTTGGCTTACTTGGCAATAAAGATCTTTTTACAAATTAAGTTAAAAAAAAAAATCTAGTAGGATACTTCTGGAAGATGGGTGGGAATGTTTTTAGTTTGGCTAGATCTTAGTGGTGTGGCTGTGTTTTATTCATACGGGGTGGGAATGTTTGTGGTGGCAGGGTGGGGTGGTTGTTGACTTTGTTGTCTTGTTGACTTTGTTGTCTTGTTGACTTTGTTGTCTTGTTGACTTTGTTGTCTTGTTGACTTTGTTGTCTTGGAGCTTGCAGTTTAGAGGGTTTGGGGGAGAAGTCAGAGAATAGTTTAATGTAAAATACCAGCTTTGGCATTGGAGAGGGAGGGTTTTTGGAGATGGAAGGATGGTTCCAACCATCATTGGAGATTTTAAGAACACCTTCTCTGGTGTTGTGAATATTCAGAATTCATGTCATGTGTTACTTATGCAACTTGCTCAGAGGTTTTAAAAACAGTTTAGACTTGTTAAATTTTAATTTTGCTTCAGTGCAAGGAGATGGACAAGGTTCATACAGACTTCTGAGTGGCAAGAGTGAATTAAGACTACGAAATTCTTAGCCCTGTTAAAGAATGTGTAGTTTCTTTGGCTGAAAAGGCTGTAACTGTAGGTTTTATTCTGTCTGTCCTGGCCTCTTATTTACCACCTCTCTTCTGTCTTCCTGGACACCTGAAGAGGAACTTACTTTTTCTTTCTCCTTTGAAAATTGGTTCTGTCCCTGTCATGTCATTTCACAATGACATGTCAGCTGTAAAAACAAAACCTGAGTTGATTTTTTTGTTGTTGTTGTTTTAAATATATCCATAGAACGGATACTGGAGATGGCTGGGGGGAGGCAGGGGAGGCATTACAGATGTACGCTCAGATATGACATTGCTGTCTCTGAACATGTTTTTTCCTTCTGACCCCACCCCTTTACATGGAGTTGAAGGACAGATGCAATAACAGAACCTTTGTCTCCCAGGGGTGTCTCTCAGCTAATAGAAGTTGCCTTTCTGAGTGCAAGCTGAAATCACAGACTGAATGTTTTGGAACTAGTGTGGCTGTTGCTCACCAAAAAGTATATGTACTACTGAGGTCAGGGAACAGGAAGCTTTGTTCCCACAGCCCTAGACCTGTGAGCCTATGAATGTATCTAGTGTAGTGGAAACCTTAGATAAAATATGGTATTTTATATGATACAATATGAGGGGTGGTCACTGAAAAGGACTTATTCACACTAAGTTTTCTATTAAGATAACCCAAGAAATAGTTTCGGGGTTTTTTTTCCTTCCTTCTCTCAATTTTTCTGAAGGACAATGGTAAACATGCAGCACTGGTATCTTTTTGGTTGTTCGGTTTGGCGGGGAAAGGGGAGAGGACTAATTAGCTGTAAGAAAAAGCAGAGCAGTGCTAACTCTGCAGAGTGTCTGGAACATGTGTTTCCCAGCACCAAGGCCTGAAGGCTGCATCTTAGAGAACTTTTTTTTAACACTCTTGCTGTTATTCTGTGCTAATGTAGCGGTCACAAACACTGGCAACTGCATATTTTGCATCACTGGGTTGAAAATGAAGCTATCATAATTTATGCTGGTAAAATTAGTAACTAAATTGGAGTAGTGGAGTAATTCCTCCATTTCATGATGACACTTTGAATGGGTGGATTCACCCAAAAAGTGTATTTGTATTTGAGGAAAATCTGTAGTGCATCACTCTTTATCTGCCCTGGTTTTGCAGATATAAGGCATTTGCCTGTGTGGAAAGGATATACAGAAGAAAAACTTGCTGGGTTGTGTATTAATGTGCATTAATTATTTCAGCCAGTATTTAGACTTGGAAAACTATCAGATAGCAGTATATTAGTGGTTCACTTCTGTCAATGATAATTTATAGCAAAGCTTCAAATGATTTAGGCGGATCATTATTTATATGTGTAACTTAATTATGCCATTTCCACCTGTTTACACTGCAGCAAGATACCCTGTGGCTTTTCTTTTGTCTTAATTATTCAATTATTTCAGTAAGATAATTCGAGGAAGAACTAATAAGTGATTTTCTAAGAGTGATATAGCACTTTGTATTCAGTATACAACTATTAAAAATAATGATTTTTTTTTACTTGTAATGTTAAACTGCACTATAGGATATTAAAAGTTAAACTTTTTAGAACTGTATTAAACTGTAATATTCACTTGTCTGTTTGCACAGAATATTTGCCTTTTCTTCTCCTAGCTCTGCAGTTGTGACAGTTGGTGATGAGCGTTACTGAAGAGTAGTATCCGTAATTGTCCTGCAACGACGCATTCACTGCTTAGCATTTCCATATACATAAGCACCCCATCACTCATTAATCTTACTCTCTTCCTGACTTCTACAGTCCAGAATTGCTACCAAAATCTTCTGTGATAATGTTCTTAAAGTTTTATGTTGTTTTATCTCAGCCACTGTTCTCTGAGTTCTTTACTTTATACTCTTAACTTGACTGGAGACATGCTGTCATTTTTCTGTTTTGTAGTGTGGTTTGTTTTGTTTTTATCAGATTTCTTTTCAGCTATGTATTTTTGATATCTGCCTAAAACTAGCAGTTTCTCTTTTTAATTTTTTTAAACTTTCTCTGTCAAAGAACTGACGGTATTAGCTTTCCTGTTATCCCTTACAATTTCAAGTAAATGTCTTCATCACCTGCACTTCTTTGACTTGTCCTCCTTTTTATTTGTAGCTCAGTATTCATGTATGAGCCTGTTGTCTTCCATTCTTTAAGAAGTTCACTCAATTAATGAAATATGAAAGAGAAATAAGTGTACAGGTCTATCAGAAATGTACATGGGCTTTCCTAAAATACTTAACCTTACATGGATTTGTTTTCATGTAGTAGTCGAATACAATGTAGTCAGGTTATTCATTATCTCTAAATTTAGATTTTGAATAAGATACACATGGATTTACAGATCTTAGTTTCTTAGTCACAGAAAAACACTTTTATCACAAAACACATCAGATGAGAAAGGGCTTGTGGCATTTCTGACATTTTCTAAAATATTTATAAATTTTTCAAGCTTACCCACTTTAGACACAAAAGCTAGCTGAAGAATTATTTGAAGAATTACAAAGCAGCATCTTTTGGGGAATCAGGCCAGTTTAAACTTGCAGAAAGTTATGGTGTGGTGGTTCAGATTTTATACATGCAGGTAGCTGTAAGTTATTTATAGTGCAGTTCCATAGCTTCATAAGCTAGTAAGTGTGTTTGGGTTTTTTTGTTTGGTTGGTTGTTCGGTTTTTTTTGAAAAGGCTATAAAAAGCAACCAGTGCTAGCACAAAGGAAGGGATGGGCTGGCAAAATATAACCACATATAAGGAGGAAGACAGGACTGCAGCAGACTTTTTTTTTCTTCCTCTGTTCCATCACCTTCCATCCTTCACCTTCTTCAGCAGAAAAGGTCTTCTTCCCTTCTGAAAGAAAAAAAAAAAAGATTATTCCAGAAAAAAACCCAATTCAGGTCATTAATCTAGGATAACTAGTGAACCCATTTAGTAACATACCAGAAAAGAGAAGAAAGAAGAGCAGGACTTTTCTCTTTTGGCATTGGGGTGTGCTTAGAACACCTCTAGTGGTAGTGTGAAAGCCCACCCTCAGAAACAAGCAATATGCATAGCCCAGGACTGTGTGGTAGTTGGAGTTCCAGCTACATAGTAATACTGTTGGGCAAGTTGTAGTTGCCTACTAACTGGTGAAAGTAAGCTGTCATTTATTTGGTATCATGAGATTTTTGGAAGATATTTTGATTCAACCCCCACCCCCAAGTTCTCTTTTTTTTTTTTTGTACTGTGATGAGCTGCTGGAGAAACTGATAGTTTCTTCCAGCTAAACCATTTACTTCTCTGAACAGCTTGTCATTAAATATGGACTAAGAAACTGTGAGTTGCCACAATATGATACCAGTTACATTATGTAAGGGATATATTAAGTACTTGGTTATGCTATAGTATCTTGGTTGCAAGAATCTTAAGCTTGTTTCTCTGTCATTTGAGTTTGAACATTCCTGTGAACTCTCTGAGGATCCTAAGTCTTGTATCCTCCTTGACTGGGGAAAAAAAAATAATCCACTGGTTATATAAAAACGAGTTCTTGTTTTCAGTAGGTTTCTTGTCTGTCTCTAGTCTGATGACAGAAATGGAAATTAAGTGTTGACTTGCCAGTTGTGATAAGTAGGTAGTTCATATTTTACTGAGAATATTTGTTCTTGGATTTTGTCTCTCTCTAGACTTTTTGCAGAGTTGCATACACATATCTGCGTTTGTTATACTTGGTACATTTTTGAAGCTGCTTAGGTTCCTTTTTTTGTTAAAGACTACCTTCCCAGAGGAAACTTACGGCAAATACAATGGTCCATGGTCTTCAGCAAAATTTCAGAAAAGAATGTGGTACCATAATCTTTATTTCCTTGTCCTATTATTGGAGTATAAATTAACATTGTAAAAGGTTACATGTTTAATCAGTACAAGTTTGGATGTATTCATGCTGCTTGATACTAATGTGCACATTTCCGCAATTACAGAATAAAAATTTAGTTTTGTAAAACCTGCAGGAGAGGGAGAATATTAGAGAGACAAACTGCAAAGAAGAATAGAGGTGAAATCAATAAGCCAGGAGGAGGCAGCAGAGATGGATGGGCCATCATCCTGAAGTCCTACTTTCTTGAAATTATTGGGGGATATTTTTTAGTAGTTTTATTTCCTTCAGAGGAATCAAAATTTCACCCTGGTCTCTGTTTGGTAAATTGACTGATTAAATCTCAGCTTGTAGTCTCTGATCCTTATCTGCCAAACTGAAATACTACCATCCTTTAGGAAGTAATACAACTATTTAACTTGTATAGGAGTGTTGCTTTGCAATTCTAAGATTTTCTTCAACCTTCACCTGTTATAGAAATAGCAGAAAAGGGCAGAGAAAGAACTAGAAATCCTGCTGATAATACTATCAGTATTTACTAAGAGTAAATCCTTCTTCACATTAAATTTTCATACTCACGTAAGCTGTTCTAAGCATCAGTGCATGTTATTTGGAAAGATTCTAACTGAGGATTTAGTTATTTGAAGATGACAAAGGAATTTCATGCTAATTAATTTGGAATAATTAATAATTATAATAATTAAGTTACTATAATCAGCTCTTTTTTTTTTTAAATACTGTGTATCATGTAATAAATTCCAGTGACGGGGATACAATTTACTGATTATAAATCATTAAGTTCTTTAGACCAGCTTAAAATAAATTATATGCAATATCGTAATTGTCTTGAAAATATTCTAATCATCTTAAAATAATAAGATAATTTGAAAATAGTATTTTGTTTGTGGAAACAATTAAGTTTTATTGGAAAATGGAATGCTGAAATACTCTAAAGAAGTAAAAGTGACAGTAGTTATTCTAAATAGCTGTAGACTGGCTGAATCTGTAATCAGAAGTCTCATTTCATGAGATAATTCATTTCGATAGTGGTTTTTTGTTGTTTTTTGTTGTTTTTTTTTTTTCACAAAATGTAGAAAAACAACAAAGGAGAGTTTGCAAGGTATGAAGAACCTCCATCACCTTAGTGAATAATTAGTGGTACTAGTATAGGCTACGATCCGTTCCTAATGATAGGAACTGCATAGTCCCATCGCAAAAGATTGCACACAGCTGTAGTGAGGGCACGTGACTTTACCTTATCACAGATACCACCACTATTTTTCCCCTGAAGTTGACCAGAAAATATTTCATAGCAGCATCAAGTACTCTGGGAACCAAGTTGCCTGAGAAGAGGCAGTCTAACTGATTGTTTCCACTTCGTAGGGTCCATTTTCTGTTAGAAAACTGAGTTTGATCAGTTTCATCTTACATAACATTACTTTATAAAGTGTCTTGGCATTTGAACTTGAAGCTTGTTCTGCCTTCAGAAAAACAGAATTTGAGCAGTCAGCCCTTCTCAATATGTTAGCACTTTTTAACTAACTTGCATATGGGAAGAAATTATTTCCTTTTTGGTTTGCCAAAGCATATGTACACATTCTTTTAATTGCTACCTCGCATATATTATTCAATGTGCTGTGTCATCATGTGTCATGGTAGCTTGCTAATATTCATTATTCAGTGTGAATTCCAAAATAGACATTTTGATTGCAGAAGATGTTTGATTTAAAGAAAAAAATTCTTAAGGCTTTAAGTACAGACATTATATTGTTGAAAGCAGCTTAATATTTTCATGTATGGTTCCACATTTGTCGCTATGGTGGTTCTGTCTTCAAACCTCTGTGAGACTCAGCTAATTGTGTTATTTACTGCCTCAGCCTGTGATATTTTACTCTAGAAAGTTGGTAAAGTATGTGTAATTTCCTCTAACTTAGTAGAAAACAGAGGAAAAAAACAACCACTTCAGCCAAGAAGAGAACATACTTACTGTCCTTCTGTCATTGCATGAATGGCAATTTTAATTTTGAAGGCATGTCTCCCTATTGTAAAGAGAGAATGCATGTTTAATAACAAGGTAGAAGTAACAATAAGGAGCAATCTTTGAAATTCTTTCTTTGCATTTAAATGGAATCTTTCATAAAGATCTTTTTGTAAACTGTTCTGCAAATTTTTTTTTTAAGCAAGCTGAACATAGAATAAAAAACGTTATCTGATACATTTGTGCTTCGTGTATAACGATTGTACCAAAAGACTATGTTTTAATAGTGCTTGAGTAAAAAGTCAAGTATTCAGAAGTTAGTAAATGCCAGAATTATATTGTTGCAGCCTCTGACAGCACCAACAAAGAGCCTGTGGCCCTGGGCTGAAGCATGTTGGACGCACCTAGATTCTTCAGAAAACTCAATTTAGAACTCTAAGTTTCTCTAAATATTAATGCAAAACTTAGAAGGTGACATTTCAGTGACAGCAAAAGCATACTTCTAGTGTAACCTTTTGTCCCAATTGTAAGTCCTTGGGCTAAAATTGGGAAATGCTGGAGATCATCAGCAAAACTATTATAAGAATCCTCAGAGCATGGGCATCCCAATGTATTTTCACAAAATTTACTTGATACCTAGCAACCGGAAGGCATACACATATGTACCGTAATATCTGTCCATAGTAGAAGCATCTGAAGGAAACCTGCTTACAGAAAGAAGCAGAAATTTTCTATGGAACAATGTTACAGTGCTGTCTTACCATCCTTTATTTTATGCTTTAAAAAAATAGTGCTGCCACCTTATGGTTTTATTATTAAACCAGTGATATTTGGTGGAGGATTTTTGCCTATCTTTTCTATTGTAGATTCTCCGAGTGGTGAAATTACATGGAAATACCAAACTACTTTCTTTAAAATGTCTTTCCAATTCTTATCATTTTAGGACAGGGGAGTAATAACTTTAGGGGAGTTATAAAATGTGCTACAGTAATGTCTTAAATGTTCAGAACCCAGCAATAAGTAGATTGAATATTTCTGTTCTGTATAAATCAGAATGTCATCAGCTTTAGGACTGCTTTTCCAGTTTAATTGTCATACGATAAGGGATATTTATTTAGTCTTTTCTTCCTAAGGTATGATGTCTGCCAAAAATACCAGGCAATGAGCTCTCGGCTGGGTCTGACTTTCCTGTTCTTTGTTGAAATGGTTTCTAGTTCTGAATGCATCTACTTGTCTCTGTGGTAGTCTGTAACTAATAGTTTCTTATTACTTATGCAGTAAGTTTAAAAGAAAGAAAGAAAAAAAAGAGCCAAGATTATAATTACAGAGTAAAACTAATTTTTATTTTCTTCTAGATAAAGATCTTGACAAGCTCTTGTCACTGTTAAAAAGTCCAGAGAAGCAAACTGGATGGATGGAAATTTGTAGAAAACAGTTCTGCAAAGTCATGAAAGCCAGACCGGATATCATCAGTGGAACAGGTGAGTATGACTTACTGAGTTAAACAAAGCAAGGAAACAGAAGGACACTAGTAAGCAACCGTTCTTTGAAGTTTCATTGAGGATTACATTATCCATACAAGTAGTCAATAATTTTGTGTTGATTATGAAAACTATTTCACTAGGATTCTCGTGAGAAAACAAGGCTTATGCCTCATGTCCTGTTTTTGTCTTTATGGCCATCATCCCTCTGTGTTGTATGTTTTCAGTGAAATTTGCACAGAAATAGGGCTTAAATGTAAGTCTTTGTTTCAGATCTCTAAAGGGTCCATTATTGAGATGCTGAGAAAATGGAAAAGAGAGCCTGAGAGAAAGCAGACATTTCCCAGATACCAGTGAATGACTTTAAGCTGGGTTGGGAAATTATATTAATAGCGAATGTCAGTAAAAATTTTCAGAATTAAGCCATACTAAACATCAAAGAATCCACTCATTCAGGTTTTAATTTGTTTTCATATGTGTTTTCTAGTGAAGAGTGTGCTGATGCAGAAGCATTGGTGTAATCAGTTAAAACGACAAACCAGCCAAAACAAAACCAGCAATCACCCATATGACATAAGCCATCAGAAATCAGATGTAATAATTCACTTGTAGTATCATATAAACTTGAGTAGCTATAAAGAAGCTAGGTGTTTTCAGAAATTACTGGCTTTCATTTCATGTAAGAATTCTGATAATGGTCAGATGCTCAGTACATAGTCAAACGTTTTGTTTGCTGATGCCAAAGGTTTCCCCTTCAAATTCAAATTCCCTTAAACTACATAAGCAATTAATACAGCTGACAGTGAAGACAGATGAAATATCTTCTATATGGGGTCAGAGTAACCCAGCCTGTGTGTTTTACCTAAGAGACCTGAATTTCATGATAAAATGTATAGCGATATAAAAGTTATAGGGCGGTTTCAGAAGTCTTGAGGAAGTCATTTTATACAGGAACTGATATAATACTAAATAGTTAATAAGGAATTTGTAGTTTGTATAATGTAGTTAAAGTCAATATTTATTGACTGTTTCTAAATTCTCAGAGCTTCCTGTTTTTATTGCTTGTTTGAAACAAGCTTGAGTCTATAGTCTTCACTGACTCTAAAGTAGTCACAGCTTTCACCTTCTATTTGGAAGAATGTGTGTGTAGACAGAGTACATATGTATTTGTATATAAGACATATATGCACTTATACATTATATTTTACATATCCACAAATGCATGTATTCAGCTTTGTGAAACAGGTGAACAGAGATTAATAACCATTCAGAAACAACGGACTGTATTTTATATGAGCTTCTGCTAGTATAAAAAAAATAAATTTAAGAGGTGGGTTTTTTTGATACTATATATTGAGAAGCACAAATCATTTAGTGTTTGTAAAATAGATTTTATTTGAATGCAGCATATTTTCTAGACTGACCTCTTTGTGGATTATGTGAAATTTTTGTTGAAAACTGTTTGTCTTCCTGCATCTAAAAGGAATTAGTTGTTGAAAAAAACATATTTTCACAAAACCCAGAACATATAGTTAAATTAGGTGGCTTACAAAGAAAATGAAAAGTCTTTCCTTTTGTGCTTTCAAGTTATCCATACACACCCTGAAAACCTGTGTAGGTTTTTTTCCTTTGTTGGAGGTGCCAGAAGCTAGAATGAGGAATTACAGAGAGTCATTAAGATTTCTTAACCCAAAGCAAAAAATTATGCTTGCTTCTGGGTAACTGTTTCCAGCTGAAATTGAACTGGGAGTAGAAGTCAGCAAGAAAGTATCCATGGAACTGTTGTTAAGCCTCACAGTAGCTTCTGCAAGTGCTTTCATAAACCACCAAAAAAAAAAAGAGTATAAAAATAGAAACAGAATAGCATAATGAAACACTAAATAAATAAATAAAAACATCCTGCAAAAGAATAATAATATTGTAAACTAATTGTAGGTACTGGTAATTTAAGGTGGATGCAAAGCTGTTCAAATGATGCGTATCTGCTTGGAGATATTTCAGAAGCAGCAAAATATCCGCTATATGCGTGGTTTAAGACAACATCATGTTCACTGAAACTGTTTTACAAGAGACAGCTGTGCTGCTATGTATCTTTTGCAGCGTGTGAAGCTCTCACAAATTTCAGAGGACTGAGAGGCTTCAGTCCAGATCCCAAGAAATCAAAACATTCTCTTTAGTTACAGATGGAGCAAACTCCAAGGATTACAGAACAAAGATGCATACTTTTGCTTCTTGTACTGGGCCCTTTCTAAGGGCTGACATTAAAAGCCGTTGAACCAGAACATAATCGGCAAAGATGACATTGGATTTAATGACTGTATAGTGTAGCGTGTATTGATTTTTAAAGTAATTTGTGATCTGGTGTCAGGATTACCAGATGCTGATCTATAGATCCTGCTTGAACTCCATTAGAAAAATTTTTGAGCAAACTGTATAGTCTCAATATCTCTAATTCACTCTTCTGGGGTTGATTACCATCCCATTGACTTGGTCAATTTTTTTGTGCCAAATGTTATGGTATCACATTACTTTTGGGAATGTCCATCTTCATGCCTAGATTGGCATTTTGTCTACTGAAGCATCACCTCTGACTGTAGCTTTTAAGTCATTTCCGTGGTCGAACATCAAGATCAAGCTTTGAATGGCTTTATTAAACCACTAAAAGGAGATACAAACCTTCCTCAGGCTTGTATGTCTTTTAGTGTGTCAGGACTGAAAGTGTGGGATTTTAGTGGGTCATCTAAAAGCAAATCATACTGTAGACAACCAGCTTCTACATTCTATTGTTCTAAGCACAATAAGCTAAGACAAAGGTATTCTTCTAGTCATTCCTTCTGTAAAGGTGCCACAGAATTGTGGATGCTGGGGATATAGCTGCTTCTTGTTGAGCATCTTTGTACATGTCTTTGGGTCACTTAGATCAGCTAGCGAACCACAAATAGAGCCCTTGGTCAGGTTAAGTCTTGGCCTCTTTTGGACTGCTCTTTGCAATGCTTGTGGCATCCCTGAGGCATCTTTAGTATATCTAGATAAGAGCTTTCAGTGTTTTGGCATCTGGGCTTTGGCAGGAAGAGAAATGGGGAAATCAACTCATCTGAGAAATAGCTTAGATTTGTATAGAAAGTTACTGGGCTTTGTGAATCCAGGCTTAGTATATTCCATGTTGAAATCATTCACATGATTGGGAGGTATTTTTTTGTTGAACCAGTGATCTTGGCCCATCTGTTTCAGTTCACCCTTTTCAGTTGTCTCTCCCTTCTTATCCTTCTGGTTTTACAGAAGGCATTTCTGTTGTTTTCAGCCCCAGCAACTCCTTTTTGTATCTGTTCCTAGTTAGTGTTGTCTCAGCAGCTTCTTTCTCTCCTGTCTGGGCAGAATCAATTTCTTTAATCCTCTCCTCTTTCAGGAGACTTTAAGTAACAGAAATTGAGGGTATTGCAGGGATCATATAATTATATGCTAACATTCTTCCCTTCTGAATGGAGAGGTAACCAGTCCCCAAATCCTAATCGTTCTCCTCAAGCTTGATATCCATGTGTGGATATGGACAGGGATATAGTAAACTCAGCTAAAGTGACTAGCTCCATGGAGTCATTCAGAGTTTTCATGGCATATCTCCCTCAGGAATCTGGACTTCGATTACCAATATTCTTTAGGGACTATTAATTTACCTCCAAAATGTTCTCTCTTAAACAAACACACAAATACATGTCAGAGGCACATTTCTTTTTTAAGGTAATTTTCATCCTCAGGCAGTTATTCTTTGAGTCTTAGCAACTATTGATAACTTTAAATATATGAAATACGTAGCAGCTCTTGAAATTGCGTGTGAGATCTTACTGGAAAACACAGGATTTTTCTTCATTTTTTTACAAGTGGAATGGTTGATGAAAGCAGTGTGGTTACAATAAACACAGTGTTCTGCAATCCATTAATTCCTTGTGAGCTCTGCGTCATCTGAGGTAGCTCTGTCAAACATGCTGACAAAAAAAAACTATGATCATTCGAGGATCATTGTATTGTCATTGTTTATGACATTTGAGTGCTACAGCCTTTAGCAATTGCTGCAAAAAGTTGAAAGCAGAACTTTTCCCATGGAATGAAGAGACACAAAGATGGATATTTTGAGTAGGTATGACTGTTGTGTGTGGTAGTGTTTTTTTTTATTCAGGATAACAAAATGCTAAACTTTTGGCACTTTATCAAAATAGCCTAATCAGGCATTGTAAATGTAGTTTCTATGAAGGTATACTTCGCAGCTCCTAGAATCTCAACAAGGAGGGTATCTCAATTGTCACCACTCTGCCTTTATATAGAAGTAAAGATAAAGGGGACTTCAGTTTTTACTGATAAGGATCTTCTGGATTTAAAGACAACGACATACTGCATTTTTAGGGCTGTTACTGGCCTGTTGTTCCTTCTGTTAAGGAGAAAACTATTTAAATTTCAGTCTTCATTAGGTCCAGCTAAAGGAGATTTTACTAACTTTAGTCTTGCGTAGTAGTCTTCCATAGGCTCTGTTGTTAAGTGTGTGAGAGAGAATCCTCTAGGCTGTGATTTCAAAAAGACAAATCAGGGTAACTGCATTAGTTTTTCATTCTGAATTGACCCCCAGAGGAGCCTGTTCTCTGCAAGAAGAACGTAGATTCTCTAACCTCAATTTGATCTTTTTAAATATGGGCCAAATCTTCTGCCTCAAAGATCATTCAATTAGATGTAGATTCTGCATGTGGTCTGCTCTCATTTTTTAGTATGAGCAATTTTAAAATACTGCATTTGCAAAAGAGCTTTTTAGAATAATACAAAAAAAAAAAAGATGTTTACCTTTTTATGTCGTTGATTTTTCAAGGAGGCTTGTTTCAGGATTAGAGTGGAACAGTGGGTCTTTGATGTTACGCAGGAAGAACAATTGCAGATCAAAACTTCTTTATCTGTCCCCCAAAACAGTTTGGAGCAATTCCCAAAGGAATATTCTGTAAGCAGTGTGAGTATGTGAGAATGTGCATGGATGTGTGTGAAGGTTATGACATTTGATTAGGATTTGAAAGGCATTAATAAAAAAAGATACTTGTATATTGGTATAAGATACACATCCTTCATCTCCAATGGAAACACTGTCAGAATTTTTATTGCCTTGTTTTCTTCCGTTCAAAGAAAATGCAGGTTCTTCCATTGCCATTTCAATGTATGAAAATTGAAAGTCTCTCCCATTATCTTAGGAATTCAAAAAAGTCCTCCTTAGTGCTGCCATTAAGAAGGGAATTGCCAACTGTGATTTTCATAGATTTATTAAACTGAAGTATGGTGGATGGAGTTGAAAATTTCTGACACTACTGTTACAAAGAAGTCAGCTGTCCAAGGTTTTCACTCTTGAATTTTTTAGCTTCTAACAGAAGTCAAGCAGGACTACTGTTAACTCTTAGGAACGTTCTTTTTCTTTTAAACTCGTCTGAAGCATCTGTGAGTTGGTATAGAATATGATCCAGTAACACTCGTTACTGCAATCGTTCAGGGAATTTTAAAACCCTTTCATTTATTTTGTGTATGATTACACACTCCTAAATTAAAATTATCTTTATTTTGGATGTGTGGATTAAATATGCATGAGGTAATTGCCAGTCTCTTAAAAACTTCAATGTTAATACAGCCAAGCTACCATAATTTAAGAAAATCAATATTTTCACTGAGTTGGTAGGCCACAAACACTAATCTCTGTCTCTGAACATAACCTCTGCATGAGAATGTGGGCTTTTACAACAGTATCAGCTGTACTATGCAGTGAATTTTCCTAAATTCCTTTTGTCTGCTTTTCCAGTTAAATGAAAAATCACTGAGCCAATTTCCACCTTTACAAAGATTTTCAGGGAGTGTCCACATGACAGATAAATGATTTAGTATTAAAAGTCAAAAATTAAAATAATTACTTGTCATTTGACATGGACATTATTTTGGAGGAGAAAATGTGCTGTGAAAACCCCCTATTTGTGTATTGGCCAAATTTGTTTTGATAAACTCTTATGTGTGTCTTCCTCCCTGATCAAAAGCTTTTCAAAGTTTCTGATAGGCACTTAGATAAATACTTTCAAATGGTGGACATCAATTTAGTGCTTGAGTTTCAAAAAATTGTTTAGCAGTTGAGCTGTCACTTCTCCCATTAACTCAAGCACTGAACTGAAATATTTGACTGCTAGGTCAAGCGTGTGGGTGCCTTCCAAGAGAAAGGGAAGAAATATAGGATGTTATGACTTGACTTTAAATTTTCTGAGTTATGTTGTATTTTAGTCTTTTTAACATAGTTCCTGTTTGTTATTATAGTATGGCATATTTCAGTAATCACAGTACTAATAGTCATACAGTATACATCTAGCTAGTTACACGATTTACGTTTAATTTCTACTTTTTTCTATCTATAGCTCCAGGTATGGACACCTTTTCTGATTTTAGACAAATATTTTTTATATTGTTTGTGGACCAAATTCCACTAAGCATATTAGTGAAGATTAGTGGGATTGTTTATTCTGTGTATTCTCAGAAAATGCATAAACCGTTACTCTTCTATAAAATAAATTGCTTTTTGCTAGCCCCATGTGGTTTATTAACCATGATTAAAAATAGCTGTATTACATTTAATTAGCAGTTTCTTCTCTCCATAAAAATGCATAAGAATATAAATTACACATGCAGTTTTTTTTTTATTTAGTAGTCCTCTGCAATGCAAAATTAATTTTGTAACTGTTGGAGTTGGCTACTCTAACTGTAAATTTCTGTTTAGCTGTTGTAGTGAAACTTTTTTTGCCCTTTGCCCTACTCATCAACATAGTATTATCAAAGCTAAGCTTTTTAAAAACTTGTTCTGGACTCATTCAGTGTAAATGAATTCCTGTAAATGTTTTAGACAACTAATGAAGAAAGAAAAATCATGATTTAATGTCAGTATGTCAGCTTAAAATGGTTGGAAGAAGGGTTAATTGTCTTTATAACTTTTTCTTCATTATTTTTCTGGCATAACAAGCATCAGGTCTGGACGGAAGTTCTGTCGTCTTCCTACTCCTCACGCACGAAAGAGCTTGCACTGCCGTCTCCTGTGTTAGTTTTCGTGTGAGCAAGGCCAGTTCGAGTTCTCTAGCTTTCCCCATTGCCACCTCCACCACAGATCGTTTTGCCCTACTTGTGCTGCTACAACTGTTTGTGCAGCTGTCGGCTAAAATGGTGTAGTGGAATTCTTCAGTTTAAAACCAGCAAAACCACCTGTGGGTGCATGGAGTTCTGTGCAGAAATGGGCGACCAGGGCCTGAAGCTTCAGTGCTATTAAACTTAGGTGCTGCCAAGGAAATGGTAACATACAGTCTTGAAACAGGAAATCCCACAAGTAGCAGCGCTTGTTACTCTCTAAATACACTTCCTTGCTTTGCATTATTGTGAAAAGAAGGTTATATTGCTATTCTTTAAATCCTGTACATCATGACAACAGCAGCTGTTTTAGCATAGCATTTACTTGCAAAAATATTCATTGTTGCTGTCTTAAATTCTTAATGTGGCTTATCTCCGTGCAGTATGCGTAAAGGCTTCCTTGCATCCTTTGTTTAATCCTCTAAGGTGGCTGTGTGCTCAGTTGCAGTAACCTCAAACCTGCAGAACTGAGGAATCAGGATCAGTTTTTGCTAATGATTTGTCATTGAGAGTTCTCGCTAACTTCCTGGCTAACATCCTGTTAAGGTGGGAGGTAATGATTTCCTACATAGTGACCAGGTGTCAGCATCTGCCTTACCTATACAGTGCCTGCAGACTCAAAGTTCCAAGGCAAAGAGCTGAATAAGAACATTATGGTCATGATAAAATACAGTATTTCACAAAGGGGAAATGCTCCCAATCATAAAATACAGACAAAATTTCCCAAAGAAAATGATCCTGTTGCTTAATTTTTAGTGAACAGTTTTTATCTTGTGATGGTGAAATAAATGGTGCTTTGTTATTGGTTTTTCTTTTGGAAACAGTCCTTAAAACTTCATCTAGTTTTGCTAGCATCATGTTGGGTGGTGTGGGTTTTTTGTTGAGCGTGGGTTGTTGGGGGTTTTGGTTTGTCTGTTTGGTTGGCATTTTTTTTTCCCTTTCCTGTCTGCATACACAGACAAATGTGGTAAGATATTGTAGTTTAATTATAGTTAATTTTCATTTCATATTGAAACCGTGTAACAAATTCTGAAGTAATCCTTGGAAGATATAAAGATAATATGGGATTCTCTTTCCATTTACACTGAATATATTATCAGTAAAGCTATTAAAATTTAATTTAAGTTAGGAGTGGTGTTAGGAATGTAAAAGCTCAATGCATGCTTTGAATTGTTCCCCCATAAAAACATGAATAAGCATGCAGGAATTCAAATAGCTTTATATTCTCACATGTTGTCATTTTGGTAGGTAATGTAGTTCCACGTTTTGTTCATTGCTTCTAATGTTTTAATGGGTTTTTACTTTTTGCAGTTTTGGCAGAATTAATCGAAAAGTTTGTGTCACATCTTTCTGAGAGCCAATTGGATTGTTATTTCAGCACAGGAAACTATAAAGGTCAGTTTCCTAATACTTTATTGCCGTGCAGCCTCTTCATATTTAAATTACTTCCCTTTTAGTTGTGTCTGTAGCATTTTGGGGGTTGTTTAAATTGTTCTTTAACTGCTCAGAAATTCGTTACTTAACTGGTGGGAAACACCTCACTTTGGAGCAAAAGATGATGTGCTTGAGTAAACAGCACAGATAATTATTAGTGGTGGGCTGTCACATTTATGTATGTGTAATGGAAGGATGGAGATACAGGACAGGTGAGGGTGTGATTCAAAGTATTTGTTGACACCTATTATAGAATGATTTGCAAAGCTGGTGGCATAAACATTTAAGATGGTGTAAGCAATCTGGCTCACGTTTTGGAAGCCCCATAATATATGATCAACCCAAAGGCATGCAATTTATATTGCATTAAAAGGTATGTATTAAAGAACTGCTATTGTTGGCAGAGTAATCTGAATGTTAGTTTTGTGCAGATGTCGTGCTTACAGCCAAGAATAAAAGATGAATGATGAAGTGAATTTATTCTGAGTGTAAAGGAATAAATTTCAATATTTTGAAGCACTTGCAAAATTAGAAGATATAGAAACATTGTTAATATCTGCCAGAAAATGCACTTTCATTCTTTACTATCTGTCCAGGACTTTTCTTTTAAGTTGTAGTTCAGTCATTTAGAGTACTTACTCTGCCACTAACTCTGGGAAACCAAGAGTTTCCCTGCATTGGGGAGAGTCTGTTATTTATACTGCTATTTTATTCTCACATCCATAGGATGCAAATATACTGTCCTTGGAGACTAAAGACTTGCCTTTGAAGTTTCAAAGCATAAAACCCCTTTAGTAATTTAGAGGATCTCTTTCTTTTATGTAGTGGCCTTTACCTTCTGAAAGCTTGCTAACAGAATACTCTTAATTTTATTTGAGAATATCTCTCTCTGCTTAATGAAGAGAGTTGCTGAAGTGACAGTTCTTTCTGTCACTATTTTTTTTCCTTAAAAGATCCTTAAAGGGTTTTTTGTTATCCTGCATTAGTTTGTCATTTACTTTTCAACTTCTCAGGAGGCAAAATGAGCAATAAAAATCTTTTCGTGGACTCATAGGACTTGCTCTTTACGTATTTCTGGCACTTCTCAATTCAAATTATGATTCTAATGTTTCCTTTAAAAGACTACATAATGCCTTCATGACATAAATGATTTATTTGACACCTAGGCTGCCCCTCTCACTCCTCTCTGTACATCTCTCTTCTTAGGTCACAGTTCAAAGTTTCACACATTCTCCAGTGACGTGGGAGGCCCAGGTCCTATTAGAAAAACAGGAAAACCTGCTTGGTTTGAATAAGGCAAAAACTAAATAGAGGAGGAACAGACATCTAACTGTGCAACCTCTAACCTGTGGATGCCTTGCCCAGCAAAGACAGCATCCTGCTGTTTCTTAATCATAACAGCTAAGTGCTTCCATCCAGTGTGGAAGAACTCTAATAAAGGGGAAGCCATAGTCCATACTCTGTTCACTTAGATGTCGAGTACCTTAGTTTAAGTCCACTCTTTTCAACCTTTTGTTCAAAGCTAGGATTTAAAACACGTTCAGGAAGGCTGAACCTGGATATTCTACTGCTTTATTGATTTCACCATCAAACATTGACTAGGTGGAAGTGACAACAACACTACATTATTTATCTAAAATTTAATGCCAACTTTGAAGAAACACCAGGTTTGACAATCCTGTGACAATTGCATACATTAAATTAATTCTTTAGAATGGAAAATCCCAAAGAATAGGTAAAGAAACAAACCAAAGATAACATAGTAGAAGCCTCAATTCTTGGTTTTATTGAGCTTGACAGATTTACTTTCCATGATAAGCCAACCCAGTATGTATGACATTCCGTTTTGTATTTTCTGAATATTTTTTTCATACGATCTCATGCTGGCACCACTGGACATTAATTCTGGTTAAGTTAGCCTGTTCATTTCTCAAATAAAAGCTGCAAAATTTAAAATTTTCATTTGCAAAAGCTTTTGGTATTCCATGTGCTTTAATGAAGGCAAGCTTGGAAACGGGAGAGTTGAGAAGCCTTCTCAAGGATAGTCAGTTGTCTGCTAGTAAGAAACTGATGTGAAAGGTAGGCAAAGGGCTGGTGGTGTCTTAATGTTTTCTTTCCCTATCAGCAAAACCATTACCACAGACTCTTTTTGTGAAGAGTTCTCCAGTAGATAATTCTTTATTTTTATAAAAATATATTTATAATATTATATATTCAGTATATGCATGTTTAAATATAATATAAATATGTGATCATATTTTACAATTTGTATAATATATATATTTATAATAAGTTGTTTGTTAATAGTAGTTTATAATTAATGTCTTTTATTAATATATAATTTTATAATAATTATAGCTAAATAATATCATTATTATATCGTATATTATATGATATAAAATGTAATAATATAAATTTTAAAAGTTTCTCTTTTGCCTCCAGCAACAGAAAGACTGTTGCTCAGGCAAACAGCATATGTGTCATCAAGGGTTTCTTTTAGGTTTTATAGGCAAATAGTTACTAAAATTTCATAGCACCTTTTTCAGACAGGTGTCGCAATGAGTGTTGTCTGAGGAAATGAGTTTAGACCAATAAATTCATGCTGATTGACATGAAAGGAAAACAAAAATCTGGCTCTAAAATTGAATCCATGACCATATTCCACTCTGGAACAGTAAAAGGGCTTGATTGTAAGAATCAGTTGCATAGCTAAATTTACACTCATTTCAGGTTCTTTTTTACATCATAAAACGTAGTGTGGAATTCCTGTGAAGACAGGGAATGAGCTTTGAGAACTCAAGTCTGTGTTACACTTCCTGTGTTTGTACAGAAAGAAAAAACAAAACATGCTTAAATCTTTATCAGACTCTATTTAATTAAAATTAGGTTTCTCAGTGACAGAATAATGATTGATCAGATTTGTATACATTTGGAGACATTTCCCAGGGTTTTCTGCTAATGTGTATTAACGGTTGGAATTTCTCCAAGGAGAACAATTAATTATTGAATGCCATGTTATTTCACAGTATCTTTTCCATATACATGTGTGCAAGTGCTATCTAAGCTAAATCCTAGAACTGCTGTTACATTAGAGACAGTTTTCTGAATTAGGTAAAGCTAGTGGGTTGTTAACGTGAACTATGTTCCAGATGCGTCTTTCTAGCTGCACGTCTAAGTAAGCCAAACATGCACTTCTATTGCATACGTCCACCATTTTCTTGAATAAATTTGGGTCTGAGAAACTGAAAAGGAGTTTCTAATAGTTAATTTTAGTGAAGAGAAGCCACAATTTTAATGAAAGCAGATTCAGTGCAATTCATAGATATTCAGTGTTTATCATGTTTCTTGAAATGAGAAATTGATTATCTTAAAAAATTACAGCTTTCTAAACCCGTAGGTAGTTGTAATTAGAATAATACAGTCATCCATCTGCTGCAGAATCCCTCAGGATTTCAGTCTATTATAAAATTTGCAAATATGGAAAAATCAAATTAGTTTGGGTTGTTATCATTTTCAAGATGAGAGAGAAGGTAAAATATCTGCTAAACCACTATGCAGTTGCAATGTTTAATTATGAACAGTAACACAACTCTCACTTGAAGTTTACTTTCTGCTAGCAGCAACGATACTGCTGTGATGTGGATTCAGATGAGTAAAATAACATACGATATGTATGTTAAATGTTAATGAACTCTGTCTATCCCCTTTCCCAGAATTAATACTTTCTAGTTTGCTTTTTCTTTCTTCTCAAAAACCCCAAAACATTGAAAACCAAATCACTGATGTCTAGCTGTAATAGGCAATAGGATGGCAAGAAACTGAAATTTGCTGTAGTAGTAAAATAGGCATCACGCATTAGTGATATGAAGCGCCTAAAATAGCCACTTGCTCTTCCCGTTTGCAAATTTCAGTTCATTGCAACATAAATGCTTTGTGGAAATGTATTAGTTTTCTCAAGGTTCCAAAAATCCATTTCTTAAAGAATTCCACTTGCAGAGTCATCTAATATGTTGGTGTCTGGACTTCTTAATTGATCTCTGCCATGTGTCGCAGACTGCCCAAACTTAGGAATGCTACGACCTTTCAGGATCAACTGGTTTTTTTGGTAGCTCTGGTTGTGCAAGTGACCTTGCAGTTCAGTTCTCCACTTCCACTGGACTTCGTCTCTGAAGCAGCTCTGCCACAGGGACAGAACCTCAGGGATTTCAGGTCTTGGCCGTAAAACACAAATGTGTTCCTTCTCTAGATGAGGCTTAGTTCTCTGGCTGAACAAAATCTCATAGGAACTTTCTACTATTTAATGAGCTCTTAATCTTCTAAGGGTCAGGTGGGTTGGATAATGAACTGAGACATTTTAAAAACACCAATGGGTAGCTATCAGCATAGAGCTGATCAGAAGGAGTAGCAAATGAGAAATACAGGACTACAACCCCAAATTGGGCTGAAAGGGAAGGAGAAGGAAGGGCATTCTTCTCTTCTTGCTGCATCATTTGATGAAAACAGTTCTTTAAAGATGGGTGCCCTCTCTAAAGATGCTGTTAGCAAATAGCATTTTGCCCTCTGCCAGTTTAGATGTAACTGGACTGAAAATGTGGTTCATTCTTAACGATGTTGCTGCCAAAAATAGCTTGAGTATTTGTGATGACCAATACATAAAGAAGTTCTAGATATGAATATTTTGATCTTGGATTGTTATGACAAGTGTACTGATGACATAACAGATACTTTTAGTAGTCAAGGTGGAATTGCACATGGGATTACCTAGCTCTGATGTGAAGCCAGCAACATTCTCCAGCATTTATTCTTGGATCTTGTTTATGTTGTCTCCATTCACAGTTCAAATCCAACAGTAGTAATACTTTTCTTTGAAATGGTTTTTTTTACAGACAATTCTAACAATGAATATGAGCTTCAGACTGTTGGAAGTGCTCTAGATGAATGGCCTGGTGGATGAGACAACACAATCAAAAAATGGTAGCAAAATGGCAGAAGAGAATATAGTGAGAAACATATGACTTCTGCTTTGCCTCAGCCCCAAATGATGTTTTAAAATAGAAAACTTTCATTACGATATCAGAAGGAGAGAGGATAGGTGCTGACAAATCATAAAGTTCTCTGCTTGACTGCTTGGGCACCTGCCCACTCACCATGTCAATGTTTAGATATCTCTTGATGAGTAAGTAAAAACCCCTGCTTTTTTCTTTAAAAAAAAAACAAAATTAAAAATTTGTGAGTTCCACAATTTCCATTTGTATAGACAAAGCCAACGACTAGAGATCTGAAAGCGAACATAACTACATACTTTAAAGATTTTTGAGGGATCTGCAGGAATTATGCAAGTGGCTTTGACCATCGTGGGGTTTTTCAGCTGTTTGCAGTATTGTTACTGACATGGTTACTTTGAGTCAAAAGTATTTTCCATCCATACAACAAATACTAATCTTTCTTACCATCACTGATGTTAAAATTCACCATTCCTTAACATTTTGCAAAGATTATTTATATAGCCATAAAAACATTTGGCTAAGTCAGTAACGTGAGCAACAGTTTCAATAATTTTCTTCACTTAACACGAAAGGAAAGCCATTCGCTTCTTTAGGGTAACAGCAGTTACAGAGGGAAATAAATTAATTATTACCTAAAGACCATACAAGTTGTATGTGATATGCCGTAAAGCTGTTTTAGCTTGGTCTCCTGTTGTTCAGTACGAACGTGATGTAGCCCATTTTCTGAATTGAACACATAAAAGCTTCTTCAATGTAAGAGGGAAAGTGAATAAAAAACCAATCTTTCATATGAGTTGTAAAGTTGACTGAGGTCTAGTCTGATCAGGAAGAATACTACTGGACTGTGTGCGTGTTGTGGTTTAACCTATCAGGCAGCTAAACATCACACAGCCACTCGCTCACCCTCCCCCCATCCCAGTAGGATGGGGAAGAGAATCGGAAGGGCAAAAGTAAGAAAGCTTGTGGGTTGAGATAAAGACAGTTTAATAATTAAAGAATAATAATAATAATAGTAATAATAATAATGAAGATGAAATGGAAAATGAGAGAGAGATAAACAAACCCCAGGATAAACAAGAGATGCAGTTGCTCACCACCCACTGACCGGCACCAGCTGGTCCCCAAGCAGCGATCGCTGGCCCCCAGGCAATTCCCCACAGTTTATATGCTGAGCATGATGTCATATGGTATGGAATATCCCTTCGACCAGTTTGGGTCAGCTGTCCCAGCTGTGCCCCTTCCCAACTTCTTGTGCACCCAGCAGAGCATGGGAAGCCGAAAAGTCCTTGACTTAGTGTAAGCACTGCTCAGCAACAACTAAAACACCAGTGTGTTATCAACGTTACTCTCATACTGAGGCCAAAATACAGCACTATGCCAGCTACTAGGAAGAAAATTTAACTCTATCCCAGCTGAAATCAGGACAGTGTGCCAGTTAACTTATTCTGAAATGTCTGTAGCTATAGATTGACTTTAATAATAATATGTAATTGCCTTTGCAAGTCATGCTTTATGGGATGTCCATCTTTGTGCTCCTGAATGCTACAAAACATTTTGAGAAGTACTGCCCTTGAGATGCCTGAAATGAACAGAGTCACTATTAGCACAAGTGATCAGTCAGGACCTTGAAGCAAGGAAACACTAAGATTCCTTAAAGAATTCCTCCCAGTCTTCCCTTCATCCTGTTCTTCCCATTCCCCCTAATACTTTTTGACATTTATGATTACTCAGAGTTTTGCAGGAAGACCTGGAAGATAAAAACCACCGAAGACACTCAGCCCATCTTTTCCTATTGACACAAGATGCGTTAATAACAAATTTCTAAGCTTAATGGAACATTTATGGTTTCTCAGTCCAATTTTTAATCAGTAGGAAGTGTTCCTTCATGTATTCTAAATGACTGCATAGTTTTCTAAAGCGTAGTCTTCCCAGTCTATTAATTGGTAAATAAAATGGAAAATCAAAACTTTTGACCCAGGACAAAGAACCACAGTTCGTGCGTTCCCCTTGTGAGCTGTGGATTGGCAGCAACTTGACTGCCTAGTGTACAGAGCTGTGATTATATCAAATACACTGGTGTACAAAAGCAAGGGTTTTTGCCATGATGAGGTACTTTGTAATATAGAATTATTATTCAATCCAAACTCTATTGTGAAAGAAGATAAAATTAACATATAGGGGGAAATATCAAAAGGAAAACTGATAAGGAGAAAACCCTTTTTGGCAACTAAGAAATTGTTACAACAGAGAGGAAAGGTGATGAGAAACAATGAAATCAGTTGTGTTCTTTTGACGCTAATAGGAAATAAGCATTCAGTACTTGCTGTAAACTGTTACAGAATGGAAACTGGGCTCAGACTGTGGGGTTGTGATACAGCTGTTCCTCATTACATCCTTGCTGGACTTGCATACCAGCTCCTGCGTTGCCACCCGCAGGAGGATCCACCTCAAAATGGAAGCAGGGCTTTCCGGTGGCTTAGAGGTGGTTAATACTGCTTGCCTCTCTCCTTCCATTAAATATGGTCATGTCAGGACTGAATTAGCCATTATTCATAGCCACCTCATTGAAACACCCCCTGGTTTCTAGGATATAAGGACACCTCTTGCCTTCACAGTTGCACACAGGAACCTGAAAATGAATTGGCTTAGTATGGTAACCACAGCCTGAGTAAACAGGTAACTTGGAACAGGAGCTGTAGAAGGTTATGAACTATTTCACTCATCTCTGTGCGTGTTTAGCTGAAATGCCCTGTGATTTTGTACATATTCTTCCAACTACTGTGTTGTGGGTATGCTATGCAAAAGATATTTGAACTTGTTCTTTGGGTAAAAAACCCACTCTGATGTGAGTTTGCTATTTCAGTCCCATCAGATTTTCCAATAAATTTGTTTTACTCAAAGACCAGTTGATTTTTCTTATGTATAAATATATTTGTCAAAAGCACAAGGTTAATTTCTCATAACCCTAACACTTAGATCATTGTCCTCTATTACAGTTACAACACAGAGCGGGATTTTTTTTTTCTTATGATACTGCCTCTGCTGAATTTTATTGCTTCATTGTTGAGTGTAATTTTGCTGTGTTGTTCTCTTCATGGAAACTGCAGCCCACTTCATCTCATCTGAGCAGGGTGCTTCCTCATGTTTGTTGTTTAACTTTTCTTCCTAACCAGAGGCATTTCGTCCCTTAACCTGTACATATTTCATACCTTAGTCCCTGGTTGCTTACCATGAACAGAGAGTGTTTACCTGAATGGGTAGCCAGGGAATCCTTCAGCTTGATTCCTCTACCTGTCTGAGAAGGATGTAGAAAACAATACATATCAAGTTACTGTGCGATCGGCTTAATCAGATTTTTACATTTATCACTTACATAAATGTATTTTAACTTCTGCTGCCATATGGTATTTAAATTTTTGCAAAAATTATGTCAGTTCTTATGTGTTTTTTTCTTATATGTTTTATTTGTTGTTTTTGAAGTAGCACTTTGAAAGAAGTATACTAAAGGTTTAAGCCCTCAGCTTTGTAACTCATTATTGGACTGTGATTTTTTTCTGAGGTGTAGTTATCTTAGATGATATATGTACATGAGAGAAACAATGCCCCATTTTTAATTGCATTTAGAATTTAAAATTTTGAGAAAATATTACAACAGAGGTTCCTTTAATTAATGATTTATTAGTTTTTTTAATTTAAACAAATGCAGAAAATTGGGTATATATTATTGTGTGAAAGAACAACGCATAGAAGTACAAGATTTTTTAAATCCATCAGTTATAAAGTTTTCTGTGATTCATATAAAAATAGAATTTTTGTTAATTAAGTTGGTTTTACAGCTAGGGGACTTAAGACCACTGGAATGGAAGAAAGTAGATCAGAAAATGCCGCTTTGTCTAATTTCCTGGCCAGAAAGAATAAAGCTCTACTAAGAATTGGGACTGAAAGAGATGTTGTTTGTTTACATCATGCTGTAAAGCTAATGACAACCATACTAACAGTGAAGACTTCCCTATAAAGAAGGTGATTTTAATCAAAAACCCAAAGATATATGAAGAATGCAGGTTCTTGATGCATCTTTACAAACACTAATAAACTCTTTTCAAATAAGAAACAGTTCTCCAGAATTGGTATTCATACATAAAAGAAGCTTTACATTAGTATTCAGTTAGAATTGTATTTATCATAATACTTTATTATATTATTTTATTTTGTTTTAGCCATGGATGCAGATGTGAAGAATGAAAGCCTTTCATCTGTGCAGCAGCTTGGTGTTGAAATGGCAGTCAGGTACATCGTATTAAAATATTTCCCTAGTGTATTTCGGGGATTTTCATGGAATGACTTTAATGATATTTAATCCACCAACTCAGTGCTTTATACCATTTAAATCTAAAGATCATCTTTAAGAAAATTAATTCTAACTTTGAAAATGAAAAAGGTATTAGTACATAATTAACTTTACCGATTATGTAGGTTATTATCCTTTATTGTTGTAAAGGCTAATTGTAACTTGTTAGTAAGATTTACCATAAAAATACATTATCCTGAGTTATTTGGCTTTTCTTTTCCCCTAATATTACTTCTCTAAATTATTCTATTTAGCTAAGCTTAGTTATATGCCATTTAAACAGTTTATTTGGCTAGTAATTTGCAAAGCGGTGATGAAGGAAAAGCTAATGTGTCTATACTTACACAGATTGTTATCTTTAGCATAATATTTGAAATCTGATGCTAATAATTACACATACAATATACTTAGGTGGAATTCTAAATAGGGTATGTGAAGAAAACGAGTCGTATGTGTTAGGGTACTTGTTCCTCCCCACCACAGTCTCTAAAACTGAACTAGAAGGAATTTAGGTGAGAAATTGTAATACTGAGTAGCAGATGTATAGCGTATCCTTCCTAGATTAAGCATAATAGGTTTTATTAAACCATTTATGTGTATATCTACAACAGTGTTTGTGATGAATAATGCTATGACAGCTTAACTTTCTCAGGCCTATTAAATATGAGTGCTTGCTTTTTAGCAATTTAGAAAATACTTAACCTTTAAACAGTTTTGGATTTTAACTTTCTGTGCTAGATATGGAAAATACCTAAACTTGCTAAAAGAACATGCTGAAAACGGGCTGTGCTTCGTGTTAGTGAATTGTGAGAAATTTCTGAAACAACAGCAAAGAACTGTGGTATCCTCACTTTGTATCCTTTTGATGGCATAAATTATATTGCCTAAAAATGTCAGTGGAATTTGGACTCTCATTTTGGGCTTTAGATGGTGGTGGAGATGTGTAACATGTACGGAAAGAAAGGGAAAAAAAAAGGAGCACTTTTACTTTGAAATTTTGTTAAAATGCACGCCCAATGCACTCAAGAAGATCTTTGCCCTTTTGTTCCCATACTTTGTTAAAATTGTTTTAGTAATTTTTTGTCACAAACTCTTTCGGAGCAGGATCACATCTTTCTGTATGTGGTAAAGAATCTGCAGCAATGCACCTTTGAGCATTAATGAGTATTTGTGGTACTCCCACAATACCGACAGTGTTAATGGCATTGCCTGTGTAATGATATGTGGCTGTAATCTGATCAACAGGAATGTTTTGACTTCTGGCTTTTTTAGATCTACTGTGGAACTTTTTTTAAAAAAATAGATACCCCTTTCCAACAAGCTTCGTTATGTTCTTCAGGTGTTAGACTGATGACCATTAAAATACACTTCAGGTATATTAGTCAGAATATTCTTAATCTCTTCATTAAAGCTTTTTTTAACTTACTTTTTTCCCCATAATCTTCGCAACTCCTATTTTCCTCCTCCACCATTGTCCTTTCTAGTACTATAAGCACACTTGTTTTCATGTGGGGTTTTTTGCATTTACTTGGGTTTTGTTTACTTTTGTTCATTTGGCTTGGCTGCTTATGGACTGGAAAAAAAAAGCAGCATGTAGGGAAAATAGCTTAAATTGTCTCTCTTAATTCAGTTTGAGAGGCAGTCGTGCCTCAGGAAGCTGCCTTCTGTGCAGCTCTGTTCCCCTTGTCCCATGTCTAGCAGAGGAGCTCCTGCCTCTGCATGCGTGGGCCTGGGGAGGAGGAGGGCTGCGGTTCCTGCAGGGCAGCGAGGAGGAGATCTCTGCCCGAGTTCCTTAACCTTCTCACGCAGGCTGCTTGCGGGAGCGCTGTGCTGGCTACGACTGGTTTGCATCTTCTGTCTTCCTCATCATGTCAGGGGACGGGGAGAAAACACTGAGGTTTCTTCAGCGATTTTCATGTCTTCTTGTTTCAGCATTTCTCTGGCTACCGAGACTGCATTTATCTGTAAGAATTTACAAGCTGTTTCTTTCTGAAAGGCAACATTGAAAGTTTCTAATGGATATTTCATCTATTTCCTTAGTTTTGGGCAGGTTTTTTTAATGCATTAAGTTTTCATTAAGGCACTCTAACTGAATACGTGACCCTGAAAAATTCTCTCAGAAAAATAGAGATTTGACGTTTGCTCAAATGGTTGTTTAAAAGTAGTGAAATAACAGGTGGATTGATAGCAAAGGCAGTGTTATTGAATTTTAAAGCTGTCAGTGAAGTAAACTTTGTCAGTGGCATTAAAGTCTGTGTGAAGTCTGTGATACTGTTGATTGCTTTATCAGTATTATTATTATTATTATTATTATTACAGTGTGCAAGTCCATCCTTTTGATTTTTTTAGTAAAACTATCTCCTAAATAGATAAAACTAGATACACATTCAAGTGTATTTAGTACCTTTTAAAACTTATTACTGCCCAAATACTGAACGCTTGACAATTTTAAATTATTAGTATTTTGCTTCAAGGTTGTAACATTATTTCCGTGTTTCATTAGGGGTGATTCCATCTATTTAAAGTAAAATCCTTCCAGTTTGAGATTGTACATTGTCAAGTTGTCTTGAATTTTTTGAACATAAACTGTAAAACAGCTTAGTCTGTACGAGAGGACTCTGGGGTATGAGAGGCACAGATTAGATTCCCTACCTCTTCTGCGTGCAAGCTGCTGTATTAATACAAAGTGGTCTCGTCACTGGAAGTGACCGTATTGGTCCACTCGCAATGCTGAGTCCAGCCCTAAGGTTGTTCCAGTGCAATGAAGTTTTGCTCCATTGTGTGAATTTAATTGTGCTGAACACCATCAGTGCTGAGACTTCTTCCATACAAGAACTAGCCAGCATTGCAGGCAGGTTGCTGCAGTGCTAACATTCATTCTCCATACCTAAATGATTTCTTTTTCATAATATATCTTGAAAACACAAAGAGAAAATTCAATAATTAATCTGTTTGCGTAACTACCACCATGTAAACTAAGATAATATGGCAGATCATGAGTGAGGACTTATCCAGCCGTGGGATTGTGATGCTGCCTACCTCAGGAAGGAGGAAAATTCCAAAGGATGTACCTTGACCTTCTAGCATGAAGCTAAAGATTCATTACCTAGAAACCAGGCACTGATATCCAGAGCTTTCCATACTGATAAAGCCTCTTTGCTGCACAAAATAGCACTTCACTCATAGCAGCCACACATACTGCAAAGTAAAGGGCACACAGAAGGCATCTTCAAATACCATAAAAGTTCCACTCTATCCACCAGCAAAGGGGGGAGAAAAAAAAAATCCAACAGATATTAGTCTTTTCACAGAATCACAGAATAACAGGTTGGAAGGGTCCCTTCTATTGTTTTGTTCAAAAGATAACAACGGCTTCTCTATCCCTGCTAAATTAAATTAAATCAGGGTAGATTTAATAACAGTTTCTAAGTTTTTCTTTAGTGTAACTACATGTTTTTCCTGATCGTAGTACCAGCTTTTTTGTTTATTCTAGTTCCTGTCTCTGAAATAACTGGGATGACTTACTTTACAAGTAAATGTGTATATTTTTATATATTGTTCTCAGCAAGGTATTAACACATTTTTGTAATCTTTAATCCTTTTCCTCAATTTTGTTGTTGTAGTTGATGATGATGTTGTTGTTGTTGTTGTTAATCAGATGCACCTGCCTATTACCACAGTGGAATCTGGCATCCATCCAGTCTATTTTTGCAGTGCTCACCACATTGAAATGTTGCTGAAAGCTGAGTTGCCACTTGTCTTTTCAGCCTTCCACATGTCTGGTTTCACTCCCTCCCAGGTAACTGATGAAAGCATATCTCACCAACTTTTTCACTTAAATCCATGAAATCAAGGATGTTCAGGAGCTACCGGGGTTTTTCTATAGCGCACTTTTGTGCTGGTTTTGAAACTGGGGGTAAGATAGTATTGAATGCATAGTGACTTAGAGCGTCTGAAAATAGAAAGCAACTGACTTTGGTGGAATACCAGCAGTGTACTGCATCTGATGACTTTCCATTACATGTTCATGCAGAAAACTTGATAAAAATAATATATACTAAGACCTCAGATTTATCTTTAAAAATAAATAGAATATCTTATTCCCTGGCATAATTTTCTAAATTTTTCATAGGAGGGAAATGGAGTAATATGGAATAGATGCATGATAGGAAGCAGTTCAGGTGATATTAAAGCAAAATTAATTTTATATGAGCTACCATAACGGTTACAATCATGTAACACACTAATCTATATAAGAGAGATGTTACTAAAGAAGAACATTTATCCATAATGTTAGCTTTCATTTTACCTACTTACTACAATTCTTTGGTAACACGGAATGCCATGTATGGAGCATTACTTGCAAAAACAACAGTCATGAGGAAGTGTAAACAGCTTCATGCAATGATAAATTAGATGGCCAATGCAAAGGACCTCTTACCGCAGGAAGAAAGCTTATTGCTGTTCCAAGGCAAGATAAACATTTTTCATCTTATACCTTCAAAATTCTTTCTTGCCACAAGATTTGCAGCTTAAGAGACTTCTTAATGGGGGAAGATGCCAGTATGGTACAGATATTGCTTAAAATAGTCAGCCTGGGATTTGGTCTTCGAGAAGATTGGCAGATGAGGGACATCATCTCAGCGTAGGAATGAGGTGCTTATAATAAGGTTCCTGTTTCAGGGTAGGAGAACACCCAGGGACAGTCACTCCTTCCTCAGCTATTCTTGTGTAAGCCGTGCTGTATGCTTTTTTTATGGTTTGCAGTAAATTAATAACAGGCTAGTTATTGTTCTAAACTGCTGACAAGGTTTTTTATTTGGGGATTTTTTTTATTTTATTTAACATGTTACTGAAATGCCACTGGTGGGTGCCACTGCATCTTCTGCGTAATGTCACAGTTCTACTGCAGGATTGAAAACACGGAACTGTGAGAACAACTCTGATATATTTAAGTGCTTGTGTGCATCAATAAATACCTGAAAAAAGATTTAATGGCAGAGTATGGCTGCTGTCATCTAATTAGAATCTTGGTACTTCTGCTGCTGCATATTTTTAAACACTTTAAGGACTGATTAGCAGAAGATTTGTGGTCCAGAACTAAATGAAATGTGCTGTACACTTCTTATACACTTTGACTCAGAACTGGGAAAAGGAGTTGCAAAGTGTGCTCCATACCCACTTCATTAAATGAAAATGTGTCTTAGGGAAGGGCCTAATATTCGTTTATAAGGCAAAGACTACTTTAAAGGAAAATCCACATTAAACATACTTTCATCAGCTTCGTTACCCTTTTTATAAGCAGGGTAATGTTATAGGAAAAAGGGTCTGTAGCATAGAAAAGTTAGGAGATAAAATCAATTATGACTGAATGTCTACAGCAATTTAATTATATATCTTGTCATTCTCATCTAGATTTGTCTGCAGTGGATAACTCAGTGTTTCTGGAATTACATGGACTGGAGCGAGATCTGTCACTACATTGCTATATGTATTTTCCTTGGTCCTGATTATCAAATATATATGTGTATTTCTGTGTTCAGACACCTACAGCAAGACATCCTGAAGCACACTGAAGCCCAAGACCTCCAGGTTTTTCTTAAAGTAAGGGTTTCTTTTTTATTTTTCAATTGCTGAAGGGAAGCAAAGCTCTCAATACTGAACATATACATGTTGCTTAATCTGAAGCTCTTACTGATTTTCACTTACTGATTTCAAGTGAGTGAAATAATACTTTAATTTTATTTACTTCCTGGTAGAAAACTGTGGTATAGTATTTTCCAGAGAATAGCTTTCCTGCGTTTTGTCCCGATCAGTTCCCTTTGTAAGCAAAGTAAATAGCCGCATTAAGTCATGAGGGCATTCAATTCAGATCTCTCTCTGTGGCCACAATCACATTAAACTAGATGTTCTCCAGAAAGGTCTGCTACTGAAGCGTGAAGAGATGTGGCACAAACCTCAGTGAGCTGTTATTTTGAACAGATGCCAATTACTATACAACCAGCCTCACTATTTCATGGTCTTTGCCACATTATAAATTATGTTTGGTTATTGGGTACTTTTTGCAGGACACTGCTTAGCTCTAGATGCAGTCATGAATAGATACAAATGTTTGACTCTTGTTCCCAGAGACATTTTTGCTTTTTTCTTTGGGTTTTTTTTTCTCTCTAGTCAAGATTCTTCTGAGAGATATATGTCTGCATCTTAATCTGTCCTAACAGTAATAGTTTTCTGACTAGTTTGCATCCAACTTGCATATACTTAAACATGAATGTCAGCTCAGTCATTTTCCTTGAAAATGTTTGGTACACAGTCTAATGAGTGAATTGTTTTCTTTGACCTGGTTTTGGTCAATGTGGCTTAAAAACTACTTCATCTTGATGGCATTATTGGGATAGTTTATGTAAATTATAGAAGAAAGAATTTGCATGTTGTCACTTACAGTAAAAACAGGCCAGATTTGTCATGGTCCTGTTAAATTAATGAGAAATACTGTATATTAATGCACTACTGTTGTATTTAAAATTCATTGAGTGACTACTGCAGAAAAAGAGGAGTTAATAGCATACTTAAAATGTACTCTTGCTTTTGATAGCTCTTAATTCATCTAAAGAAAAAAATTTATTCTGTCATTGTATTCATTCAGTTTCAGCTATATTACAGGCTTAATGTGAGGTTACTTGGGTTTAATACTTGCAAAGACATTAGTCAGCTGCCGTTTTATTGAAATAACCAAATTCAGTTTCAAGTTTTAGCCTATTTCTCAGCCCAACATTCACAAATTTGGATTACTGTAGTGGAGCAATTCTCTTAAAAGTGAAAGTATAAACTCTTCGGAGAACATAATCCAAGTTAAGATAAAATAAAAAAAAACCAACAAGCCTACAACCTTTGAATATTCATTTTATTTTTTTTAACATAATGCCACATCTTGAACTACATACCAGTAATGGTCATTTGCTATACGAACAAGTCCTGCTGCCTATTTTGCTTTCAAGAGCCGATAGTGATTTCTGTTTCTATGCTTCTAACATGCTTTGTATTTGTAATGAAAAAACGACAATTTGTCAGCATTGCACCTTTGTTGGTATTATCTAGTAAGGAGTTCCAACTAGCTATTAAAATTAAAAACAAATATTTTCTCCTTAAGTATAAAGATACTTTCATTTGTGCGTGAAAAAAAGAAGTTAGAGACAACTTGGCTGTCAATTCAGATGATGTGCCTAGCACTTAAAGTAAAACAATCAGCCTTTCAGTGTGGCCTTCTAGTGATAAAAACCAGATGACCACTCGTGAAAAAGGTAATTTTCTGTTACTCTATAATTTGCCTTTCCTCTGTGCCAAGAAGAAAGTAGGAGTAATGAATTGTCCGTGAACAGTTTTTTCCCCTTTTCTGGTACTTTCTGATGGCTGAGATGGGTTACCAACACAAGTGGCAACACTTTGAGGTATCTTCAGGTTTCAGCATTAACTGAATCTTAAATTTGTTGCTTGGTCTTTCATTAATCCTTTCATGGAAGGATGAAGGTGCATAGCTTTGTAATTTCCACATGTGAACCTGCCACCTCAGTAAACCTGTCTTGACTGTCTTCATTGGTTTCATCTGGATAAAATAGAGAAAATGGGGCTACAGGGTTTGTGGCTTGTAGTAGCACACATAGGCCAGTATGTCAGTCTCTTCCAGGAGTAATTTATCTACTCTGCACTTTATTTTCTGTATGAGTCATATTATTGACAACTGAACTGCTGATCAATGCTTTAATATGTGTGTGTGTTTAATCAATATAGGATTTGACTGCTTATTAAAAAAAAAAGTTAAAATACCTACTACAGTCCTCTAGTTGGAGTCAGTTTTCTTTCCCACTGTAGTCAACCTTCTGACAGTACACGAAGAGCAATTTGGAAGGTAAAATTGTGCCTTTGCTTTCACTTCTGAGTAGGGGAGGAGAAATACAAAGACAATCTCAAGTTCCTGTTCAGATCCAGAGTGCAGCCTCCAAGGCTGAGATGTTCTCAGGAGAATTCTGTTTAGCAGAGATACGCAGTCAGTACACCAGCAGATAAAACATGTGTCCACAAGGACTGTCTGGCTCCAAAGGGCCTGTTGCAGCACACGCTGCCAGCAGAGGTAACCCTGCTGAGTAGATGGTGGGCACACAAGTTGTTCCAGTTCAAAGCAGCAACAAATTCACCCATTTTAGCCAGACTGTTCTTCAAGACCCTGCTTTCTGCGATGCATCCTCCCTCTCCCTCTAATATAGTAGCTAGGAGAAGGAACATGGCCTGTTCGTTTCTTTTTCCTGGGGGCACCTTTTTTTACTCTGTGTTTTGGAATTAGTAAGAATTAATAATTTGTGGCGATGCAGAAGCGTGTATTCTGTTTTTATTTCAGCACGTCATAAAGATCTTTCTTCACCATTGATTTTAAAAATAAGTATCTACTGTTACTCCCCTGGTTTATTGAGAACTAGGTTTATTGAGAACCTAGTGTGATATAAAAGCCACATTAGGAAGCTTTTAGCATGCCATGTGCTGGTATAGAAATCTTTCAAAAGAATATTTTAGGACCTGGCTTTGCCATCTTAAAGCTTACTTTGTTTTCCTTAAAAGTCTTTCTATGGCACGTTCTCAAAAAATGAGATGAACAACATCCACCTGAAAAAACCTACTTGTTGGCAAGACTGTAATTAGAAAGAACTGTCTGGAAGCGGGTGTATTACCAATTCTTTATTTCTAAGTGAAATGTAATAAAATGTGTGTATTTTAAACACCCGGGCTGTGACAAGCAGAACAAAATGATCTATCTTTAGAAGCTTGGGATTTTTTCCTAGCTAATAAATGTTTTCTGTGTGTATTTGTGCAGGAAGAAGCACTCCATGGATTTCGAGTGAGTGATTATTTAGAATACATGGAAAGCTTGGAGGCGATCTACAGACCTATGCTGCTGAAAGACATGAGGAACATAAGAGTGCAGAATACGTAGATGAAGCAAACAAGCACTTTATTTTCCAGTTTTGGTTACATCTGTTAAAAGGATGCTGATTGATTGATATATCAATCTCACCTAAAATAAGTGAAGCTGTGTAAATGTACATACTGTAAAACTAATAAGGAGGGTTTTCAGGATATAGTTTTTGCAAAGGACTTAATCCAAGTTTGATGACCTAAAATACCACGTTTTCCCAGACAGGCTATATGCACAGCCTCATTTTCAGGTAGCAGAAGGCAGCTTCAGAACCCGCCTGTACGATGCTGAAGAGTCTTCCTTATAAAGCTTTAAACCCATTCCCAACTCATTGCATTATTGTCATCTCCTTGTAGCACAGTCCTAAAGCCTTCATATTTTTCTAGGGTCTAACAAAGTGATTTTTCTTAGAAACAACTGCTAGTGTGTATTCTCATATGCATGAAAAGTCAACAAATGAAAAACAAGTTCCCTGTACACAGCTGTTCTGACTTTGTGGATAAGGTTGAGAAAATGGGGTGTTCACATACATGCAGTGAAAAAAGACTGATATTCCTGTCTTTTTTTTTTTTAAATAAAATAAATCGTTTTATGTCATAGAACATCTATTTGTAACATACACTCTGCATAAGTGAATGAGAAGTACTTGAGCAGCCTGCTTTTTATATCTCTGGTAAATTATCACTTTTAAAGATTCTGGTTTCATTCAGACAGAAAAACGAATAAGTTTCATCTGTACTGGCCTTTCATCATCAATGAAAAGCTAGAATTAAGGCTGCATGATATTTTCTAACACCAGTGCAGTGTAGGTAAAATGTCAGCATTGTTGAAGTTGACTGATATTCCCAATTTCAAAAGAAACATGATTCTTTTGAGGAGCGCTGCCTCCCATATGCTGTAAGGATAGGGTTTAGGCAGTGGTCAGTGGGTAGCTGAGGAAACATTCTTGTGGCTTTCTTTTCCATATTATATAGTTTTTAAATATTATTTAAAAATCAATATGTATTTCTGCACCAATTAATAGATGTTTTTTGAATCCAAATTTCAAAGCACTAGGCATGATGTTGAGTCGATAAATAAGACTTGATTAAATGACAACATATTCCTAAAATGAATACTACAGTTGCCTTGGCAAGAATTAATAATTATATTTGTATTTGATTGAAATTATGGCCAATAAAATGATAGTTTTAGCAAACAGGAGGGCTTCCTTCAGTATTTGCAAGTAATCAAAGTACGTAGGTGGAAAATGACAAGGTATTATCCTGAGGCCTTTTAATATTTTTCATACAGTCAATCAGATCTGCATAAAAGTTTCCAAAACAGAAAATGTCAAGTAGAATTCTAGCCTTTACAATGCCCACATGAGGTTAGATGAGAAGTACACATTTAAGATGATAGCTTACTAACTGCATAAATTCATAGTCACGTGGAAAGAAAATCTAAAATTAGAACAGTTATTAAAATTTATTCTCAAATTTGTTACACTAAGTCTTTAAATGGAAGATGAGAAAAAGTGTGGTCTGTTTGGTACATCCTACCCATCACCAGCTAAGCTTCCTCTCCCATCTCCCTCATGCACCCCCATATTATTATTTGTAGATTGCTTGTTCTTTTCATTTTGTAAGATCTTTTTTCCTCACTTCTGTGTTTTGTTGGCCTCTTCAGGGCTTTTCATCTGGGCTTGAAGGTATTCTCAGTAGAGGCACTACTGCCCATTTCTCACAACCTCTATTCTACCCTATTCTTTTCATTCTCTGCTACAAGAGGCATTATCTTTCATTGGATTTCAGTGTTCTGTTTCTGTGTCCATCTGGACTTTCATCTATTTCTTATGTACTACCGACCAGTATAACTTTATGGTTTGAAGCTCTGTCTCGTGAGTTGTTCAAGTTCACTGTCTGGGTATTGGGAAGGTTGAAGGGGTTCAGATAGTGGGGTTAACTCAGCCTACAAGGCTTAGAGACTGGCTTAGAGCAAAGCTTCTGGGAGCATTTCAGAGCAGTAGCATCCATCCATGAAGGGAGGCACCCTTGCCTGCTTTTTCTCCTGTGCTACACTTGGTGCAGAACTGGTACTTGCTGCCTGCTGGCCCACAGCCTTCCCCTCAGAGTAACAGGACTGATGTTTTATAATATTCATTCATCCATACAGGTAGTTTCAACTGATGATCTGTGAATTTGATCTGAAGGCTGGGTTTGTCTTTCTGTAATCATTTCACAGACGTTATCTTTTTCTAGATTATCTGTTAAGAATTGTAGGGTGCATGATAAAACTTAACATTAAAAGGCCCAAGGGACCTCTGGATAGGTTCTAAAACAGGTGCATAGCTCCTTTTGGGTGCTATGAAGAAACTCACCAAGAAATCCTACTCGTGTACTGTGAGTTGACCCACTAGCAGCTTGCTTAGGCAGTGGCAGTCCTTTTCTCTTCCTTAGAGGTGGGAAACAGTCTATTTTCAGAAGTATTGCAGTCAGTAGGCAAATCCTAGGCAAAAGTTGACTTAGTGGAAGAAAGGAAGTAATGACTTTAGTGGAGATAAAAAAAATCATAGGAGGCTTAATCTCTAGGGTCTCTCCCCCTCTCTTCTCTCCCCTACACATGCCCTTTATTAATGCATTTTTTTCAAACTCTGTTCTTTGGGGTGGCGGTGGGGAAGCTTTCAAAAACTCAGGCGTAACACAACCACGCTCTCATCAAGACTTACCAGTACCTGGAGTTACAATATCTTTCCACGAAACTGCCTTAATTTTCATTTAAGGTCTTAAGATCCTGTGTTGGAACATGGTGTCACTCACTAAAGCATGTTCAGCTGTGGCTTCTAAACAGGCTTTGCCACTGGATGAAGTAAAAGCTCTGCTCCATAGAAAATGGCAAATAGTAGGTTATTACTTTGAGACGATAAGAGTTTCTCTAGTGTCATCAGTATCAAGTTCCTAAACAGCTTTTTGAATGCAAGATCATTTTTGTCTCAGTCATGGAGAGTAAACCTGTTCTCAGCCTGAGATACTCTTTTCCCTGAGTAAATTTGCGTCAATAATTCTGAAGTTTCTTGAAATTCATGCTCCCTCCTTCAACCACCCAGAGTTTCTAAATGGCAAATACTGAATGTATCTTTTTATTAGGAGATCTGTCCTTTCTTAGGATTTCAGTTTCATTTCAGCCAAAGTAATAGTCACACTACTTCAATTTAGAGTGAAATGCCCTGTTGCTGCAGTTACATTTAAAGAGATTTTTGGTCTTGGTAATTATTTTGCATAGAAAGTCAGTGAATTGCCCTGTACCTTGTACTATCAGACCCATAGTGCCTTGATGTTTCCAGTGACATTGCTTCTTTATCAAATGAAACAAGATTCAGCTTCTCTAGCAAAAAATTACTTGTCATCTCTGTTCTTACAGGAAGAAGTCTTTATCCTGTGAAGTGTAACCAACCAGCATAATTGGTCAAGTCACTGCTGTAGCTAGTTTAGTAATGAAGCAGTATACATTTCCCACGTGCATCCTACTTATGTAGGCAGCATTACTAGATGATGTTACATAGTGAAAGTTAAGCACTAAGTAGTTCTTTATTTGGTTAAAGAACTGGGAAAATATGATGTTTTATCAACACCTGCAATAGCATTTTCATAACAGAATGTCTGGTATCTCAAAATATTTTGATTAGAATTTGTTATATAATAAACGTTTTAAAAGTCCAACAGAAAACACAAATGTTGAATTTAGACTTATCCAATATCATTGCCATATTCCTGTGAGACAAACTTAAACATTACTGCAAAGTTCTTGAAGAACAACTTCACTAGGTAGAATGAACGTGTGAGCACATACACAGATTCAAATTATAAAATACATTAGAACCTGCAGTGAAATTTCTGTAATTATATGCAACCTAAGAGTGAACACTGACAAAGGTTTTGCCACTAATTTCTATTTTCCTGACTGTGCATTTCATAAGTTCATAGGTTTAGCTTTTTTTTGTGTGTAGAAAAAAAAAATGTTTTAAGTATTTTTGGACTTCTGTGAACTGTGTTGGCTCACCTACATTAATAAAACAGGCTGGCAAGTATGAGGAAAGAATTATGACAACAATTGATGGAACCAAGTATTTGTCTGACACCAAGGTCAAAGAATGCTGAGACTCCCATGAAATCTGTTCTTTTAACCTTAATAGCAGTCTCTTTTTTTTTTAAGATAACTTTTTCAGCATATATCTCGAAATAACCAAATGACAAACATACAGATGGTGACTAACACTAGAACGCTAATGTGTATGTATTTCTAGAAATTCTATACATTTTTAAAGAGAACACGGTTGATTAAGCTACTAATTATGAAGTCATCAGTTCCTTTATAGGCAGCAGATATTTGTCAGGAAAATTAGCTCTTGTGCTAGGCATTTGAGTAACCCAGGGACTCTTGCCGTCTAAATAGCTGCCACTTTCTATCCCTCATCCCCCAACAAAGAAGAGAGAGGTGCTGCAGAGCTGACCCTTAATATCAGCGACTTTCATCAATATTGCATCAAATCAATGCAAAGAGATAGAGTACACAATAATCAGGAGGATGAGTCGAATACAAATACAAAGCAAACAGCCTAGGTACCAAGTGCTGCTCCTGACGAAAGCACTTTTTGCATTGCCTCCAGCAATTCCATCAGCTGCAGTTTCCCCATCTGCAAAACAGCTACATTCTGTACAGTCCATGCAGGTGCTGAGATGATTAATTAGAGAATATTTTAAAAACATTTAGTGCGTGAAAATTCTATGTAGATGCTAAATCTTAATACCTGATAGTAATTTGAAATTCCGTTGTGCCCTACAACAGACGCAGGACATTGGCACATGTTACAAGTAGACTGAAACAGAGCCTGAAGCGATGGTAGTCAGGGAAACCAGTGGCATCTTTGGATCAACAACAGTATAAAAACAAATGACCATTTTAGCAACAGATACCGGAAGTCATGGTCACATGCTGTATTACCTCTGGTTTGAAGGCTCCCTCATCCAGCTTTGCTGGCTTATATATAAATTTCTCCCTTCACTCAGCTCCCCGTTTTCTTTCAGGGAACTAAAGTCTACTGAGATGTAGACATTTTCTATCTCTATTCGTATTTTTCTGGTTACCTCTTCCAGCTACTTTTCCCCTGCTTTCCATTTTGATTGTATTTACCTCTTTCGGGCTTTTTCTCTCTTATTTTCAGACGTCTCATTGTAAGTGTTTCCTTGCTTGTACCTAAAATGTGTAACTAAACATGATTTAAAATAAACATAATGGAGACAGAAGGAAAAAAACCCAAAGAAACACTACATAAACCCCCAACTTGGAAAAAATTGAGAAGCCACATGGCCCCTGAAGTAAGCTGTCAGCAGTCCTGACCCAGTCTCCTACTGGAGGGAGCTAAGCACTGCTGCCTCTGCCCATCTGTCATGTCCCCTAACCATCAGCTGGGACTCTATGCTGAATAGAAGTGTCTGTGTTACCCCTAAAAGACATGCAGTTCCCAGGCCACCTCATTCGGCAGCCTCTGCAGCATGATTCAGCCTTTTAGGATAAAATCAATAATCTACAAAAATATTTTTCACCTGTTCCTGTCTGCCATGTCACCTTTTGCCAAGTTATTTTACTTCTGGTAAAGGACCTGCCTTTCATGAAGCCATGCTGGCTGGGCCAGTTTCCAATCATTTAAACCTAGTTCCCAATCATTTAAAACGTTATTTCCAGAATCACAGACCGTGTCCTTTCAGATTTCACTTTTGTTCAAAATCTAAGCTAAAGCAGAACAAATCTTTTAATTGCAGATCATGGATGAGGTACCAGTTTTATTATTAACAAGACCGGGTTCAAAAAGTTTTGTATACTCGATAGAGTATCAGGGAAAAAAAAAAAAAACACCTTCCCTGTTCCTCTGATACCAAACCACCAGTAAATTAAAAAAGCCCCACAGCACCAGAGCATAATGCTGTTTGGTCCTGCTTCATCACAAAAAAAAGAAAAAAGAAAAAGATGTTAAAGCTTAATGTACAAACGCATTGGGGCATAGGGAGGTATCAACATGGTTTGAAAAATTAGTTTAGATGGGGTTAAATTGGGAACTGACACTTGACTAATATTTCATCAGGTCAGTTTCCTGCTCAGAAATAGAACGAGACAAGGAGAATACGTGAAATTCACTTGGAATGATGAATGGGGAAAGCGGGCTTTTTTGTGGTAGATTTTTAAAGAAACAAGCTCAACAACAACAACAACAAAAACCTCCAAGGGAAATTAACCATTTTAAAGAAATCAGTGTTTACTCTCTCAAAAGATTTCATCTGTTCTTGGTATTTCCTATGCTCTAACCCAAAGCCTATCACAGTATCAGATTCAACCATGATGTGGGAATTACCTGCTTTTAAACTGGGCTTAGCTTTTAAAATGTTGCTTTAAATTAATACAGACATTCATAAGCCTTTACACTGCAGCATTTCTTTGCACCATAGCTGCAGGTAAGGTCACTGCTTGAAAGAGAGCAATATTCCTAATAAAACCAGGAGGCTGAGGGTCTCACCACGTTGGTAAAATGAACATTAATTGAAAGGAGGAGCCTAATAACAAAAGCAATTTGTCAGCTGTTCTCTGGAGTAGAAGATGAAACTGCAAGCAAAGCAGGAAAAGTGATGAAAAACAATCATTGTGCCCATTTCGTCATATTTGCATTAATATATTTGAACTTCCCTCTCCTCCAAACTCTTGATGGTGTAGATAAGGTACATTTTCTGGAGTTATCAAGACTACCTCCCTGCAGCACAATTTTCGCTTGGAAGGCAAATTACAAGTATTTTTTTCTGATCAACCTTTTCTTGGCTTGTGAAACCCACTGTTGTGAGCAATGCCGTACACTGTCACAATTTGTGTCATGGACCTTCTAGGTAAAGCTTTCAGGTCCAAAAGAACTTAGTCCCCGTTTTGATTCAGGATGCTATTTAGTTATAAAGTTACTCTTCTCCAGCTCTAACAACAAAAAAGCCTCCTGCTAGAAAACAGGAAACCAAGGTTTGGAACAAATACAATTTTGGCAAGGAATTCCTTCTGGGGAAAATTATAGACAGTGATGCCAGTTAGACCATCTGTCTAAATCACTTTGGAGTCATTCAGATACTTGTAGGAAATTCATTTTGTACAGGTCCTGGAGGTTTTGGGAAACCATGGCCTCTAGATACCCCAACCCTTTCACATCCCCATGACAATTAAATTTAATGAATTTTCAGCCAAATCACTTGGACACGAACATCTCTCCCCCTTAGAGAAACTAGTTTTATATCCTGAATAAGTGCCTTCACCTTCAGCATGCAGTAGACTTGAAACTTCCAAAACATCCTCAGCTGCAGGAGTGGGAGAATGTCAGTGTAGTGCTTAACAGCCACGGTTCTGGATTTATTGTGCAATGCTGTCGCAGCCTACTATGGCTATTCTTAGTGCCAGCTGCTTTTCATCTGTGAGGCTAGAGCTTCAGCTGTTGACAACAGCATGCAATACTAACATGCTACACTGAGGAAGACAGTATCATCTTCCACCTGCAAGCTGCTAGCTCATTCTCTATTGTGAATAATAATGGAATTGTTTGCCTCAACAGGATTTTACATCAGATTTCATAAAATACTTTATAAAAGCACAGTGATTCTTTTCAGAGAGGGAAACCCTCTTAAATGTCTCCTATAAAAATAACCTTCCTCTCCATCAGCACTGCCTCCCAAAATAACAAGGGATTATATAAAATATATTACTCCTTGCAGAAAGAGAGTAATAAAGAACTCCCAGGACATGCTCTTACACTGAGCTAAAACAACCTAACAACCTGCTACCTTCTATAACCCCTCCTCCTATGTTTAAATACTCCCACTGCCTGCACCACTTTGATTCTTACCAGATTGTTCCACTAGCTGGCTTATATTGTTAAAGCAGCTGAAGGACATCTTCTTATTTTGTGGGTGTTGTTTTCCAGGTGCTTGGACGGGGCGGGGTGGGATCCCATCAGGGTTGCAAGCAGAACTTGTAATGTGAGTAATAGTGCACACATGGAAAAATCTCTCCTCCACTTTTGTCAAGCACAGTTAAATTGTCATTTGTTACAGTAGAGAAGATGAAACTGTCAAAAATCTGATGTAAGACTAGTTTATTTTCCTCCCAAATGAACATATTCCTACTATAAATGTTGGTTCTTGAAGAAGGAGTTTGAAAGATTTAAAGAAATACGTTAACATACTTTGTGGTATAGCATGGCATGGGTTATAAGCAGCCAGTTTGACTTGACTTTGAAGAGCAGAGGAGGTAAATGTCAGAACCTGGTCTTCCAAATGAGCATTTCAGAAGATATGAACAGGCAATAAACTAGAAAAAGCCAAATGTTCTCTCCTATACTAATCAAGAAAACAAGCTCAGCACCTGCAACACAGCAAACGTTTTCCTTTGGGAAAATCCCAGCTGAGACCCACAGTAAACCTTCTTTGGCATGTATCTTTTACTTCAGCTTGATCGCTGAACTGTCCTTTTCCTCCGCTATCTACCATTGCCAGTGTCTATCCCTAAGATCCTTGAAAACCTACCACTTTTTTACACTTTTTAAAAAACCAACAGCCAAGTTACACAATGACTGCAATAGTATAAGATCAGGAATGCATTTTAAAGGATTCATGATCTTCAAGCAGAAGGGTGCACTTGAACTGGTAACTGTAAAGGGGTACTTGAACCACTACTTGCAAATTCCAGGCTGATGACAATACGGTCATGATGGTTTTGGGGTCTCACAATGTGTGCTGTGGATCAGCCAAGTTTGGCCTTTCTCCGGCTTCCCTGGCTGCAGCCCCAGGCTCCTTGCACAAGGCTTTGCTCAGCCTGCTACTGCTTAAAAGTTGTCACAGCTCTTAACAGAAGTCTGTTTGGAAGCTTGTCACAAACTGAATGCTCTAAATATAGTCTCTAACTGAGTGTTAGTTACTTAGAAGTATGAGCAATATGGGAAACTCCACATGTACATCTTTAAAGGTCTTTTGTCAGCAGACACTCAAGAGAAAGAGTTGCGTTTAGTTCCTGACTCCGCATCCCTCCTCAAGGGCAATGGTATGCAAATCACAAGTTCTCCACACTGCAGATCCATAGCTGTACAACGTGAAGAATAATACTTGGCCCCTCTCCACCTTAGCTCCTGCAAGTTCTTCAGGAAAAAGTCTCCTCGTTAGTATTTGTGCTGCCAGTTTCTTTGCAATTTCAAAGGAGTTCAGGACACAGGACAGGAAGGTATGAAGTTCCGCTTGAATGACAGTGACAGTCTCATGGTTTATGTTTCCGAAAAAGTCAAAAAGTCACAAAAAGGATGTGCTGCTCACAAAGGCCAAGTGACCTAGCTGCACTTTATCACTTTAGAAAAACATGCCACTCTGCCATGTAGTAGAGGCCAATGTCGACATCTTTGTTTTGTTTAATCCCAGTGATAATTTAACTGAGATTAGATTAAGCTATTTATAAATTCAACTTGAGAACTTTCATCTGTGAACACAGAAAGCCATGCTCTCTGCTAACTAACTAACTAACTGCTAACTTTAAGACTAACTGCTAAGAGTTAGCTAGCTGCTAACGCTTCTGCAAAAGGGTAGATTGAAGAATTCAGGCTAGGTGTGATGGTTAAATTAATATGTAACTTTAGAGTTATTTAATCTGGCTGAAGAAAGTAAAGGTTTAGGTATTCTGATTGCAAAGAAAACCTTAGAATTCTAAACTCAGTGAACAACAAGGCAGGGCAGTCAATTTAAAACAATAGCTTGGAAAAGTACATACTTTTCTCGCTTGGCCTCAAACTAACATTATATTAAGATACATGATTGCCTTTAACAAAGATCAGGCTTTTTTTTTTTTTTTTTTACTAAATCTCTTGCTTTTATTAATTCCAGAACAACTGACCTAAGTACCCAGGCTTTCTTCTGATAGAGCTGAATCTTAGGCAAAATTTCTAGTCAGGTGTCAAACGGAGAGTGAGAGCTCGTAAAATTTAGCAGAAGTTTTAGCAAACATACTGTGATCATTTGTGAGGTGACTGTGCATTTTGATATATTGCAATTATTATCAGTTAAATGTTCAATTCTTTCTACAAAGTAATTAGCCAACAAAGATTAGCTTATTATGCAAATGCAGACAGTGAACACTGTGCACACAGTGGTGTAGCAAAGATGCCACACTGGCAGCAAGCTACTTAAGGTACGGAGAGAAACCAGAATTTAAAACAGTAAATGTAATAATAAAAAACAATTAGAAGGAGTATAAACATTAGGTCTGAGACTAAGAAATTAGAAAAGAAATAACTATCAAACTAGTATGCCAGCATGGAGTTGGAAACAAAGTCCTTCATAAAATAATCAGCACAACAGAGACCATTTGAATTTTAAATTGCAGTTCCAATGGATATGAAAGTACAATCTGCTTGCAACAAAAATCAACCCCAAGGGGTATATGGAATCAATAGAGCTGTCACCCTACTGTAGAATGGTGTCTTCTGTGCAACGCTGTCCTGTGTTTACACAGCTGACTATTTCTTGACAGAACCATTTTGTTAAAACTGCCAGTGTATTGGCCTCAGGCAGCTCTGTTGAAACATCTTACAGTGAAGAGTTTTCCATAAACCCACAGCAGGTATTTTAAAAATCCTGCTTGGCTTACCTGAGATCAAGCTCTTCCCACCCTCCCAACCCGGCTGCTCTGGAAGTTCTGGCGACCTCATCAGACACAAACAGGAAAGTACTCATCTTGTAACACCAGACAAGTTGCCCAGGCCGTAGGCTAACAGCACACAGCCCAGCCCAGGCTGGGAAGCCTTTCAGAGACATGAATGCACACGCGCCCACGCTATGTCCATGCAACCTCCAGGCAAGAGTGATCAGCTTTGAGTTAGCACATAACTGCGCATCTCCATGTTAGTCTAGCCAGTTCCAGTCTCACTGAGAAACTGCAAGCTTTAAACACCTTATTATATGGAAGTACTTAGTTTCAAGTTTTTTGAATTAAAAAAAAAAACAAACATCAAAAATATCAACTGGAAGTCTCAGCTCCACACATTTGTTAGGCAAAGATATTCCAACAGCACTACAATGGATAACAAATCATGGAAACTAGCTTAAAGAAACATACTTGTTTCAAAGTTTGGGGCACTGAATACCTGGCATTCAATTCTTTGTACAGGCATTCATATTGCCACATGTACTTAGATCCTTCTAAGTGTTTTTTACATCTTTAGAAGGATCTAAGGCTTTAAAATTGGTGTTTGGTTGCTCCACTGCCAGCTATGGGTGTGCCCCTAAGAATTTGTTCAGTTTCTCTCAAATATTTTGATCATTCACAGTGAGTCTCAGATATACATCACTGATACATTACTGTCCAACACCTAGCTGCAAATAGTTCCCTGCTTTTCAATATGATCTTCTTCAGGCTTTATCCACAAGCCACCAGTAGTCTCTCTCAACTGCTTTTTGCAAAGCAGAAAGCAGTAATGGATTTTAATTAGCCACATACAGTAGGAAGGTGTTCATTCAGGAGACTGCTTTCTTTCTGACTATTTTCAAATTGTGACTAACCCCATCTCCCCACTATGCTTTGCTGTGACTCTGCAAGAGGCATTTATTTCTTTGTGAATAGGGAACACTGTTAGAGAAAATCTGTTCTGAAATGCAGCAATGCAGCACTCCACCTGGTCTAGAGATGAAAGGTACAAAAGCTCTTAAGCAGCATAGGCCATTCTTCAAAGAGAAAGATTTCAGACTGGAAATAAATTAACCCACTTCACCCACAAAGACACAGGGATTAAGCCCATACCCAATTTGATAGGGAACATTTTCCTTGCTGTATGTTAGACTGAAAGTCTTAGAACCTGATATAGATGAGATGTTTGCAAAAGAGGAATTACAGAGGAATTAATTAGAAATTACCTTGGTTTCTCAAATTTCCCAGTAAACACCATAAGTTAATTGGTGAAGGAAGGAGTGAAAGAAAACAAACAAACAAGACCTCAAATCACCAAGAGCAAATAAAAATGGGGATAGATAGTGAGTTCTTTCCCTCATTCGCTTCTGATAAGACTTTAAGTTTCTGTTCCACACCTCAGTCTAATGTGAATAAGAGAAAGGTATTTATACTTTATGACTGTGATAATATTGTGATACAGGCCATTTCCTACAGTACCAAAAGAATTACGACCCAACTACCTGTGAATCTTTTCATTAATCTGCCTCTGATATTGTAAAAATCACTGCTGATCTCTGATCTAACCCCGTAGACACTTCAGCCTTGGAAATTTCAGATAAGGACATCTCCATACCAAATCCAACCGTTTTAGATTTACTAAAACTCTAAAATTTACACCTGGCTCTTCCCTAATTCCTAAATCTCTACCATACAATACCTAACTCTTGGGTGTAATCTCAGCCTGCCTGCCTGTGCACAAGAGGTCAGTAAAAGAAATTTATATCAGCTACTACCACTATATGTATAACATTTCTAGAGAAAATCTAAGGACCTGTTTTTTCACAGCCTAAGGGCACTGATAATGTTCTTCCTGTGTTTACTTTGATTACTTTTTCAGCTTTACCTCTTTTTCCATACTGCTTGTGCATGTGATGCTGATCCTCATTAGTATTGCTTTGGTTTCCCCCACGCTCAGTTTGCCCATAACACCAGGGCTGCAGTAGGCTCATGAATACCTGAAATTTAAAGCAGTAGAGATTAATTCATTACAGGCCAGAGTTCTCTGACATAAGCTTTATATCTAATGACCCACCCAAAATTATACTAGCACCTAGATAAACACTTAGTTGAGTAGCTTTTTTATTCATTCTTTTTCTGCTTAATCTCCAGGAGCCGCAGGCAGGAGCACACAGAGCCACAGGCCGTGTGAGGCCCCAGTTTGTAAGGGGCTCCATGATGGCATATGCCACTTCCAACATGGGTTCAACCCTGCTGAGTTTCCGCAGATCATTTGAAACATAAAAGTCCTTAGGTTTTTTTAATCAAATGTCTTTCTGAACCTTTGCCAAAACTGAACTTGGCATTTTGAATTCAAAGCTAATATTTTAGAATTGGAAAGCAGCGAGGAAGGCACTCCAGCAGCCTGCCGTGGAAACAGCACCAAGAACAAAGCAGCGAGAATATTTTGGCCATCCCTTCCAGATTTTTGCATAAATGAATACTACAGCTTCTTTCTGCCTGCTTTTTCCTCCCCTCTTCTACAGCATACGCTAAAAGTTCTTGTTTTCACTTTGGTTGTTCCTTCCAACATGCCTTTCATGTGTGTACCGGGTGCAGGTGCCCAGGCGCTGGCAGCAGGGGCTGCAGGGTGACCCCTGTGAGGAGCGGCCGGGGCTGCCCCGAGCCGGACACAGCCGGTTCCAGCCGGCTCCAACCCACCCACCGCGGGCACGGCCGAGCCCTGCGGTTGCGATGGAGGCGCCTCGGCAAAAGCCTGTGTAAGAATGGGCAGACAGTGCCCAGCAGTGAGGGGTGAGGAAAACTCACTCATGATGTGAGGAGGTAGAGGAGTTGGGAACGAAGAAGTGAAGTTAAGCCAGGAGGCTTAAGGAGGGTGGGGGGCAAGGTGTTCTAGTTTTGTCTTTGTTTCTCACCACCCTACTCTATATTTAACCAGCAATAAACTAAACTAATTTTCTTCAAGCTGAGTCTGTTTTGCCCATGACGGTAACTGATGAGTGATCTCCCTGCCTTTATTTCCACCCACAAGGTTTTTCATTGTATTTTCTCCTCTTGTCCTGTTGAGGAGGGGAATGACAGAGCGACTGGGTCAGGGTCTCACAGCTGACCAAGGTCAACCCACCACAATGTGTTTTTTTCTGATACAGCTAGTCACTTTTCCCCCATATTTTATGAGGAAACCAAATACTAACTTTTTCTTTAACTGTTATAGCTTCTTTGCTTTTCCTTCACCCAGGAAAATGAACAACTATTTCTGGTATTTTCCCCTTTTTTTGTAACACTGGAGTAAATAACGTAACAGTTTTTTAAAAACAGATAACATTTACCTCATTCCCATCCTTTCAGATGGTTACTTTCCCAGTATACTGATGAGTGGTGTGATGCAACTTTCACTGTTTCTGTGGCTCATCAGTGGACAAACTACAGCCACGTTCAGCTTACAAGAGTTTAAGAATTCAGCTGTGGAAAATCTCATTTATTCTATCCCACTTGAAAGAGAAACCAAACTGGAATGCGTGATCAGCTGAACAGATAACTATCAGGATTCGCCACAGTGGCTCTGTTAAGAGGACAATATTTCCAAACCTAGGAAGAAAAAAACATCCATGACAGTGTATACAGACTGAAATTTTGAACCCTGAATCCCTTCCCAAAGTCCTGTTACATTCAGATTTAATACCGAGTCCTCGAAGACATATAACCAAACTAATTGATCAAAACAGAATCAACCAAACTTTAACCAAATACCCAGGTAGAATCTTATTTAGTGATAAGATGATACTTGCATGTGTGTTAGTACAACTGAGGATATCAGACCGATCAATTCTGCATGTTGATTTCTGAAGCATGGTAACAGTGAACCCAGCGATTTGTCTTACAGACTTGCAAAAACAATCTAAAGACACCTCCACCTATATAATGAATTATAGTCAATTTTCACAGGCTGTTACCCAACTGTATTCATGATTAAGCTACAGGAAACCTGCATACAGTGCTTAGCAAAAGATTCAACAGAAATTTGCTGTTTTGCCTTACAATTTTTCATAATATATGGCTTCCTCCAGCAGGAGAATCCTGCTTTCAACAGTCTTCAGGATACACACCTCAGCCTCACTAACACCTTCAATCGGCACAGGTAAGATGAACAATATGTTTTTTGTTATGCTCTAAAACCAGTTTCTTTCCAGGTTGCATCCAGACTGATCAATAAGTAGCCATCTGTGTTTACAGTCTGAAGGCCTCTCTGTGGTCCTATGCCTATACTTTCAAGGCTTTTGTTATCATCCCCGGATTGCCATTTGACATCCTTAATGATTCTAAATTATGTTTCCTCTGAGGCAGTTTCTGACAACTTCAGCACACCTTATTGATGGCTGGTATACATGCCTGCTACAGAGCAGCTGAAAATTTGTTCTGTATAGCAGTGATTCCTTAAAAGGATCAATATACATAATATTTCTTCAACTACTCGTTATAAACATCTATGTCAACTTTATTAGTATGTGTTTGAATTTGGTTATTTTCCAGTTACAACATTCCGCTCTTCCTGAAATGCCTGTGCATACTTGTGTACTGTACTGTTTGGACAAGTTTGGGTCTTTTTGGTTAGCAATGTTTGTTGCTACATCAGCAGAATACACTTAAGTGTACTTCTGCCTCCAGCCCAAGCCCTCTCCTTCTCACCATGCGTGGCTGTAAACAGGGACTGACAGGTTTTCTTCACACGTCCTGGATGTTGCTTTCCTTTATGCATTTTTTAAAACAGACTAATCGGTCGCTATAACATCTATCAGTACTAAACATGTATTTATTATCATTTATGTTGTGATGGAAGAATGCGCATTCTCAAAGCTAAAAACTTTCTCAGCCCATGAGCAGTTAATGACATTCAGCAACATTTGATTTCCCTGGCCAAAGAGTACCTGGAAGGCAGGTGTGCCATTGGTATTTCTGCCTCACAAAATGCCCAACAAGCAACAAAGTTTAATCTTACATCAAACAGGTATTTCAGAGGTGTGTGCACCCTGTCACTGAGGTCGATTGGCAGTAATATCTGGTCTGGAAAAAACAGTAGCTTCTTACAAATGGAATCTTAGTGGATTCCAATTCTTCTGTTTTAAAGGTACCTTACTGTTACAAACTCTTCTGTCTTAAACAAAGCGATACTGCACACACCACAGCAGACCTTAATGCTGTCTACAAACACAGCCCCAAGGGAGTCATTACCACCATCTGTTGCCATAGCCCAGTGATTACGGTTCAGGAGGATTCTTTCCCTGTTGATGCATCATGTCAGGTATTGAAATAACACTGAGTAACAGCAAATTGCACTATATGCCAGCATGGGGGAGACTTTAATGAGAACAGAAGCTCCTTCACGTTAGCAATGTTCCTAGCAATATTTTCTCTTTTCCCACAGATATCGGAGTAGTGGAAAAATTTCCCCAGTTATATTCTTGAATAGAAACAGACAGACTCTTCTCTTAGACCCCATAAGGAGTCTACCATCATCCATTAAGCACTATATACCTTCTTCCCCCTTAGAAAAAGAAAATTCAGAAGAAGGTTTCAATTCCTCCCTTTTTTCTTCTGCTTTCCCTTCTCCACTCTCTCCACACAAATAGAAATGAGCATATTCTTCCTCTGGAGCAGATCTGATCCAAGCTCATTACCCTACCACTATTGTTATCTGAGCCGTGACTGCAAGTTACAGGCAAGTGAACAGGCACTAGTGAGATGCTGCGGTGTATCAGCCAGCCAGCCGTGCTTTCTGTATCTACTGCCAGAACTGAACTTTCAGCCATTTAGAGTTCATTCTGAGTTCACACTGGCCTCTGATAAAGTCAGGGTAGTTCTCCCATCAACTTCAACAGCATAGATAATTCACCTTTTGTTTTTCAACCTTTATTTATATGTAAAGGTAAGAATTAGTGGCATATCATTCACATGCTGAGCAACAAAGTAGAAATAAAGATGCTTTTGGTTTCCCTTTGTCAACTGGTGGTTTTTTTTGTTGTTTTTTAATACTACTGGCAGAACTTGCTCTAGGGAAAGCGCTGAGAAAATTAACAAAAAGGAATAGCATCTTACTGTTATCACTATTCTATTTCAGCAGAGTTACACATGTAAAAAGATTACAGAAAACATTTCAAAGCTCTAGCATTACATTTTGCTTCAAACTGTTGAAGCAACCTTCACTAATTGCATTGGTTGTTATAAAAATGCAATCCATAAATTAGCAACGGATCATTATCAACATTTTTTTCACCTTTCCAAGAAAAGCAAAGCACTTGTTCCAATAAATTTAATTAAAGGTGCATTAAGCCTGAATCACCAGAAAGAAATACTTAGGTTATTAACATTCCAGTTCCATTTAAAAGCTACTGGCTTTAGCAATAGGCCAGTAACAAAACCAAATTTTTCATTACAAAATAATCAGAAAAAAAAGCCACTCGTTCAGTCCTCCATTATATAGCACAAAATTCTTTTGCTTTATTTGAATGTCGCTGTTTGCTCTCTGCCTTGCAATGCTGCCTGCAATGATTAGCTCTAATGCAGTCCTAAGGTCTGAATCAGACATTAGCATGCCATGCCTGCACCCAAACCAAGGGTTGGATTTTTGAAGGTCGCAGATGGTTAGTTCATCCCAGGCTTTTTAATGTCATCCTACCTGAGTTTACAACATACCATGATGTGGAACAAAATGGTCTACTCTTCTGTGAGGAAGCCTGGTAATCTAATCGCAGCAGTGAGAAAGAAAAGGGCCTTCATGAGCAATAAATCAATGTTGGATGTGCAGTGTGTCAGGGAACAGTCACGTTTGGTTCCTGTTGATTACAAGAATTGATCATTCTTCAACTGATAGAGTGACTTAGTGCCTTAGCCTCTTTGAGGTACTTAGGGTGATTCTCTGTGCTCTCAGAAATATCTGAAACATAATCCCTTTTAAGAAAGTAACAGTCATTATCAGAAGCTCAGCCTTTGAGATAGGAGTAAAATAGAATAAGTCCATTTTGCTTGACACTGTTGTCTTGAACAATAGTTTTCTTAGTGCATGACTGATAGGCAATGAGACTTTTCTTACAGAATGTCACTGCTGATGAATTGATTTGGTATTGCAAAACTAACACAGACAGCTAAAAAGGCAGATGAGGAAAATAGGGAACTGTTCATATTGCTTTCCCTGTCCATGTAAGAAATGATGCCACTCTCCAGGGAGCTGTCATTTACAAGTTGTCTATTATTTGCTGTGAACATAACTGACTTTCATTAGATCAACCCTGCTTATCCTCACTCAGAATCAAACTGTTCTTTAACAAATATATGGAAAGATTACTTTTCTGTAAATAAAAGTTATGGTTCTGGACATCAGCAGTGCATGTGAAAACCTTTACAATACATGGATAAAAGTTTCAAAAATTTAAAAATTTCCCCTTCAATTCTAGAAGAAGTTAAAAGTGAAAATTTCTATACATTTTTAGCATCTTAGGAAGAATAAGAAATCATGCCTTTTTCCACCATTGTTAACTAAGTTCTGATTTATTTTTCTAATAACAATAAAGATAAATTATGGCTCCATGTTTATCTCATTATAAGAGCTGATTCTATGCAAAACTAAGACGACTCCCAGATATTTAAAAAACTTTATGAATCACTATTTCAGGATCCAAATTTCATAGCTAAGACATTGCCCAACTTTTGCCTGGGAGCAATGCTTACCTCAGTCTACATCACCTGTGCAAAACTGATATTCCATGGTAGCATGGCATTATGAAGTGACAGTGGGTTTCAAATGCTAAACTGCTGTACTCTTAAAAGCTAGTCAGAGGTAAAACCAGACCTAGTGAAATAGGGCCCTGGCCTATACTTTTTTCCCAAGAAACTGTGCAGATTTCTACACACCTTACAGAATTCTGTAATTTTAATGATTCTCAACTAAATAACAGAAAACTATTTCTCTTCCACATTTTGTTATTTATTTCTGCATGCATCACAACTGACAGTGTTGATCCCCTCACTATTCATTCAGCAACGATTAGGGAGTAAGACATTTATAAGGTCAGCTCAGAAAGACCTTTGCTGGAAAAATATTTCCTTTCATTCTTTTCTTTCTTTAACTTCAGTAAAATCAAGGGCAGCCCTCAAAACAGAGCCTATTGGGTATCCTGGAGACCATTTAAAAGCCTTCCCTGAGGCTGTTTAAGTTGTTCCTTCCTGCTCTAGGCATTACAGTATGCTGACACCTTCAACAACTCCTGTTAGCAAATATCGCTATACTAAAACTTTTCCACTTCCTCAGATAAGTATATATATAAAAAAAGAAATTAAGAGAAACTTTTGCTTCAGCAATCTCCAAATATCACAACTTTTTATAAAGCACAAAGCACAGATACGAAGTTCTATTTCAGTACAGCCTTTTGGGACAATGTAATTTCTATTCTACAGCAGCAGACAAGGAATGATTCGTGTATGCTGTCTCCTGGCAGTGGTGGTTATACTACATCTTTTAAACCTGTTATCAGCTCATCCTGAATACTGATGCCTTTCTGTTCAGGCTAGCACACTTTGATGAGGAAATCACCCTTTCCTGACCTTAATTCGGCTCATTGGCATTTTCTAGAGCATTGAGCTCCTACTGTCCTCACCGGGCCAAATTTGTGGGCTGAATATAGGTGGCAAGTAAGTAGGGCTAAGTGCAATTCCTGCCCCCAGTTTCCTCACCACTGCAGTACATGCAGGCTGGACACATTACAAACTCATATAGTATGCCACCTTTGTGTGAGAAAGATCTTTCCTGAAAGAAGGAATATATGTTACTGCACTGCAGTGAATTCCTATTTCATCTGCCTGTTATGGCCAGATATCTCAACTTTTATAAACCATTATACCTTTGTGTCCCCATCTCCTCCTCCCTCCAAAATCAATCCTACAATGATTTACAGTTACAGAGGATATTGTCTTTTTCCTATAACTCCATTTTTCCTGCAAGAAGAGATGAGAAAACTCCCAACAAGATGGATGGAACGTTAACTCTGAGCAGAGACAATGCTCTGTTGACATAAAGTGGTCAGTGCTTCATCAAAATTTCTGGCAACTATAAAAATTAACCCATACCAGGATTTGCTCCTAGGACCACCATAAGGATTAAACTTGAACACTGGTCTTAACAATAAGCAACGTTAACATATATAAGCAAGTAAATGTCTTGGTATTCTAATAAAAGATGTGAAGCCTTAGGTAAAAAAAAACAAAACAAAACAAAAATTCCATCTGCCTTCCCCTAAAACACAGGTATATAATGCAGACAGTCTCTGGCTATCACAATGAGAGTTAGTGTGGAGTATAGGTAGAAGTGCTAGATAAAAGCTGAAATAGGCTACAATTTGAAAAACGCTCAGAACAGAATTTTTAAAAGCCCATTAGGAAGAATAGGCTATTCAAGAAATCCTAAAGTGCTGTTTTGCTCCTTTGCAAAAGTTCAGACTTCACATTTCATTCCCAGAAATGAGTAGCAAAAAGAGCAAAGGGCTTATCTTTTCTGTTCTTAGCCTCACTACAAGCTTTATTAGTAAAAGCCTAGTCTCCTTTCTAGAATCGCAAATTGAATTCAGCTGAAAAGATGTGGTGCATTTGGCCTCTTGTTCCCTTACACTCAAGAAATACAGGAGATTTTAACTGCTATGAAAATTGTTTCAAGCCACATCTAGAAAGCAGAGCCCATGTGGCAAATGATAATTCATTATAAAAACAAGGTATTTCTTCCTGTTTTTAAGGGAAGAGATGTCATAACTTTAGACTTATGTGGCATTTCTGATTGAGATAATGAGGGCACTCTAAACCCAATGGATGCTAGCACTGTAAAGAAGTGAAGATGACTTACTCATTGCTTCTGGTTTCCTTTGGAACTGATACTCAGCCTCTGGATGTATAATGAATACATCTGCAAGCAATTAATGTTACTAGGGTGAGTAAAGATGACACAGACTGTTTTCTTCTTACCACTTCAAAAATTGTTGTTCCCTGCTGGGTTTTCTGTCAGAAACAAAGTGAGTAGCTTTCTTCCATTTGAAGTGCAGTTAAAAGATTTTCATCTTGGAATGAAAGGAAAACTGGCCAAATCTTATCAAACGGGAGCTAAATTAAATGATGATAGAGACCTTGTCTTTTAGCTGTCACTTCATCTGTGAACTACCAGGCCCCCACTGACTCCATTGATGGACAGACACATACTGGCTGCCTAAAGAAATGTGGCAATGTCCTTGCTAAGATTAAACCCTAGGTACTTGGTATGACACAAACCCACTTCAACAGAAAACTTTGTCTGTAGTCACCTGGTCTCCATTTGTATTGTTGCAGAAGAATAATAAATACATCAAAGGGTGTGGTCTTGTCCTGTTTAGTCACTGACAAACAGACACTTACCTGTATCTGTATGGACAAAATGTGGAATAAGAGGACAACAGCTCCTGAGTTAACATCACTTGTCAGTCCATATGCTCTGCCTAGTGATTACACCATCCCACCATCCACAATGTTCCCATTCTCTTCCATGGTGATAGCAAAGAGCTGGACTGTGATACATTTACTTGCACATCTGGCCAACAGAAGTTAATATGCACAGTAAGAAAAGATCTGCTTACTGCTACTCAAGCTCAAAGTAGTAGGTGTGATATCAAATACTCTGACTGCAAATACCTGGTCAGGGAAAATACACTGGTTCTGGACATTCAGACAAGTGTTTACTGCTCTGTGGGAGCCTTTCCTCATCTCTGCCCCAAAAAACAAACAGCTGCATAATCAAAGAGCCATGCAATTTGATCCCCAATCCATCCTAAATCCGTCTAGTGATACACAGAATACACTCCAACCTTCTAAAGTGCTGAGGTGGATGGATGATTTCGAGGGAATTAGGATGTAAGTGTTCAGTTGGGAGCATTCCAAAAAGGACAACATAAATGCTCTGAACAAACCTAGCTGTAGGTAAATTGTAAATTAAAGGGAGAACCTGTTTTCCTTGGAAATATAGGGTAAACCACTGATAACAGAACTGCTTTTACAGAAAAGTCACAAATCTTCAGGCCAAACAAATAATTTATCATCAAGTACTGACTTCCTCCATAACAAAGTACACACACCTCACCTGACCAATAACTCCCATTTGATCTATATCTAATTCTTGACATAAGGCTCAAGTAGTAAAGGATTGTTGTGCTGCTTGATAGCTATATTTAATTGCCATCCTTATGAAAAGTGAAAAGTAGCAGTGTATTCCTTGTTATGGAAACATATCTGGTTGAACTCAGCCTTTCTTTAGTGGTTTGTAGTTTTCTGCTACTTGAATAAGCTCCTCAGTTTCAGAAATCCCAATAGGTACCTCTGTGCTGTAATCAATTCAACTTTTAACTTGATTTAAATTAAAGTAAGCATTAAATTGACTGGGTTTCTTAGATCTCTCACTAAACTGGGTTTTTAGTGGGGTGTTTTTTTTGTGGTTGCTGGGGGTTTTTTCTTCCTTTTTTTTTTTTTTCTTCTTTTTGTTTCTCCAAGAGCTGGAATTGCCTCTTCTCTTTATTAAAATCTTTCCAACATTTCAGTGTGATTGGTTGTGGACATCTCACTGTCTTCATTGATAGATTCCTGCTCTTGCATCCATGGACCATGCCTGTTATAGCACAGGAGGGAACCACTATTTCAGAGTGAACTGATAACCTACCATCACTCATTCTCATCCCCAGATGCATTTTGTAGGTTTAACCTGTTTTTTAAAATTTATTTATAGATACATGAACTTGCAAGAGGAGAGCTTCAACATACAACTGTTAAATGTAATAGCATAAGATGGAAATCATTGCCCAAATTGCAACCCTTTTATTAACCAAAACAACAGAAATTCTCCATGAGAAGAGTGCTCATTTTACACATACCCTACTCTTACTCCTACTCATATGCTCCTATGTTTGTTCTTTCATTATTCCATTATTTTGTTTATGAATGATCACTGGTTTTAGTTAGTCATAGGATTCCTGCTGATGCCTAACGTTTTGTTTAGTTGCTCTAAAGGGCAGAAATATAATCTTCCTCCTTTTGTTCTTCACAGTGAAGCAAAATACCCCAGTTAATACATATTTTTCAAAATTTTAACTACCACTTATTAGAAGACAAAGCTTCCCACTGATACATCTCTCTCCATGATCCTGAAGGGCAATATGGTCTATGTGTCCAAATAGGCACAACACGTTCAGCAGTCTTGCATCATGGTGACTCTGCAGTGACTCCATATGTGACCTGATAGAACTTACTTAAAACCCATTGTATCCTGCTTCTTCTACCCATGACAGAAGACTGTTGTGGTTTAGCCCCAGCCAGAAACTCTGCCCCACACAGCTGCTCAGTCCCTCCCCCCACAATGGGATGGAGGAGAGAATCAGAAGAGTAAAAGTGAGAAAGCTCATGGGTTGAGACAGTTTAACAGGTAAAACAAAAGCTGTGCACACAAGCAAAGCAAAACAAGGAATTCACTCACTCACTCCCCATGGGCAGGCAGGTGTTCAGCCATCTCCAGGAAAGCAGGGCTCCATCACGCGTAATGGTTACTTGGGAAGACAAACACCATCACTCTGAATGTCCCCCCCTTCCTCTTTCTTCCCCCAGATCTATATGCTGAGCAGGTTGTCACATGGTGTGGGATACCCCTTCGGTCAGTTGCGGTCAGCTGTCCCAGCTCTGCCCCCTCCCAGCTTCTTGTGCACTCAGCAGAGCATGGGGAGCTAAAAAAGTCCTTGACTTGTGTAAGTACTATTTAGCAACAACTAAAACATGTCTGCATTATCAACACTGTTTTCAGCACAAATCCAAAACACAGCCCCATACCAGCTACTATGAAGAAAATTAACTCTGTCTCAGTTGAAACCAGGACAAGGCTAATACTCCTTCGTCTTGTAAGAGAGTTATGAGACTAAATCAATGTAAAGGACTTTCAGATAAATGCAAAGATATTATTTCCAGAAAAAATTAGTATTAGAAATCCTTAAAGAAAAAAAAAAGATTAATTCTTATCTGACATTACAGACGAAAGCATAATATTTTTTTTTTAAATAATAAATATTTGCCAGCAGCTTACTGGAAAGAGGCATTTCATGTAGTACAGTTAAGGACTTTTCTTCTGACAAAACTTTCTGCAAGAAACATTCATCCCTAACATTTTAGTCTATTAAACAACATATAAGAATTCTCCATAGAACATTTCTTGCACCAAGGAAAAAGGAGTAATAGCAAATATTTTAATTCTCTCTTAGAAATCATCTGAGAACCTCCTCTCCATTTGCAAGAAATGGAGAACAGATAAACAGCTAGTTCAACTGGAGAAATAACAGGCAAACAGAAGAGTATCTGATAATCTTTACTTCTTACAGACTTGGGCTTTCTGCATAGTACTCCCAAAGTTATCTTCCAAGTCTCTAGCACAAAACATACTACCTGCATTCAAATGAAATATAAATGACTATGTTCTGATTCATTCTGCATCCTTGCACATTTACTGGGCAAGGCCTGAAGGACCAGAAAGAGAAGATAAAAGGAAAGTCACAATCTAAATACAACCATCCTTTCATACTCAAATGTTTTCCCTCATAGATTACAGGTATCCTTTTTAAGGAGCATCACTTTCCAACCTACGAAGCAGAATTAAATCAGATATTCTTTGAAAGGTCATAAATGTTCCTGTAGGACCCAGTCAGACTATTTCACATTGTTGTTATATGAATTCACTCCATCAGGTTTTTGATACCACTTTTCATTAATTCCTATTTCTTTCAACCCCAATATCCCATATAAAAACTTCTTCCTAAAACCCAGTGCTCCAGAACTTTGGTACATATGCATTGTTTATACAGCTCTTGCCTTATTTTATCAACTGACTCATGTCATTTAGATGAACATTTGTGTACTAAAACAATAATCTCTTTTTTGCATTTTCAACACAAGAAAGCCCACAACATTCCTATTCAGACAATCTCTGTGGACACAAGAATAGCCTTAAAGTTGTTCTACACTATTTTCACTTGTTTAATTAAAATATATAGAGGGTGAGAAACGAATAAAACCTCTTCAGGGAAAAAAAAAACCCAAACCCATAAAACAGGTCATAAATATTTCACCTAGAATATTAATGACTTCTGAAAACCAAGTTTATCATCCTTACCTATCCTTAAAACCCTGAGAGATTTAAGAAAGTAGATTTTTTTTTCCCTAGGAGAACTATTCTCTGCAACCTATTGAAATGCATGGTTTCTCAGCAACTATTGAATTTTTCTTTGATGTCACTCTATACCCTCAGACTTTGCTGGATAGTGTGTAAATCTTCAGGGATGAGGATGGAGTAGTTCCATATATCAGTTCAAATCTGCATAGATTCTTAAGCCTATACTGAAACTACACCTCCTCCGCGGACCTGTAGAAATACAGTTCACTGTAGCATCCAAGCATTTTTCACAGTCCCTGAATTTATAGACCATCAGCTGCATAAACAGTGTCCACTCTTTCATCCACTTTCTAGAGGAATGGTTGGCTGATGTCTTATTTCAGTGGGATCTGGATTTGGGTTTTCCTTAGTGAATGGTGCTGAACATTAAGCCCTGCCCATGAGCATTTCAGAACATTCCTGTCCTGCATTGGCCCAGCAGCCAGTGAGATCTGTCTTCCTCTTGGCCAAGCTCTACTCACCTGAAGAAATGTCTAGTTTGCTTGAGCCAACTTTTAGGACAAGGTTTCCATCTTGAAACTCCAGGTGTCACCGGGTTTGGAAACACAGTCTGGATGATGCTGAATCCCTGACTTTGTCTTGACATTCTGTGGGAGGCCAGTACACACATAAAAAAGGTGATCGGATGTGCAATTTAAGGGCTAACTCCTTAACAGATATAAAAGCTATTACCTGAGTTGGTATTCTTCTTGGTGAGAAGAATAGGAGGCCATTGCAGGAGACTAAGGATAGAAAACAATGAATGCTATTTTACACATTGCTATAGTTCTGCAAAGCCACAAATGTGTCTACTACCAGATTTAATTACTATAATCATTCTGAAACATCCCATACTGGAAAAACTAAACACACTGTCTCTCCTGTTCAAATGAGGTAAGGAAGAGAGATACACTACTATCATTGTGCCTGTTGTCTACCCAGCCATTTCATAAGTAATTTATCAAGAGGGTTTTACGTATACCAAGGTAAGGGCCAAGCACTATGAATGTCAGGATATACTGACGAGGTAGATAATGCAATACCTTTTACTGGGCCAACAAATAAAATATTATGTGCTAGCTTTCATGACAAAAAGGCTCTGTCTTTTGGACATTGTCAGAATTTCCAGAATATGGCATTTAAATGAGGGAGCTGATTTAAAGCATTTCAACTGTCCAACTTAAATCACACCTTAGGGCTAAATCAAAAAGAAAAGCCTTATGGGAGAAAAAGAGAGGCAAGATGTCCATAAGCCCTGTTTCCCCTGTTTTAGAGAGCCTGTTCTGATATGTCTAGCCATACAATTATTCTAAGCTATTCTTCAAAGATGTTTGAAGAACAACATAGATTCTGTAAAAAATTGTCAAAATAAGAATCAGCAGTTGGGATACACAAGGAGAAGTTACACTGCCTAATTAACTTGCAAGTGGTTCAGGAAACCTTAAAAAGAAGCAGAAGTTTCTTAGAACACTTGATGAAACTGACAGATGATAAACATTGAGAGAAACAAAGCAGAGGCAAAAAGGAACATTAGAGCTCTGTTTAGTTTAATAGAAACTAAGCTACCCTAGAAGAAAAACAGAAAATTCCAGCAAGGGAAAAAAAAAACCAAAGACGACAGCCAAAAATTCCCACAGTCCAGCTGCCCTGACACGAGGCAAGAGTTACCTGAGTAACACAATGCCTCCCTGTATGCTCTACTGGCTTTTCTGGTGAAGGCAGGTGCAAGACCAAACCCGGTAGTCAGTAACAGCTGTGGCGGGCCCTTCCTCAAAGGTGAAGGGCACCCTCCCTCACGACGACTGTGGCCACGCACACCGCCACCAACAGACAGAACCCTCGGCCAGTAGGCGCTGACATGGCCAGGTATGACCACAGGTCATCTTCGACGAGGGTACAAATGGGGTCCCTCCGGGGTCAGATGGAGCTGGTCCTCCTGGGAGCAGCAGGTTGGCAGCTGGGGGCTCTCCCCTTGGGGCAGGATGTTGCCCCACACAGTAACTCCTCAAGGCTGAGAGCCCTCATCTTCTTAGGTGAGTGACTGCACATCTTGAGTCATTGTTCTAAAGCTTAGGAATTCTTACACCGGCTGTGTATTATTAATTCCCGTTGGTATCCTGAACCTGTAGTTTACTAATGTTCATTGAAGTACCAAAACACTTTTGATTAGAATAAATATTATTTTTGGGTTACATCACCTGCGTAATTTGACTTTGTGTACCTCTGTGACAAAGGTTCAAGGATGGGAAATGCAAGAACAAAATTGTAAAATTTCTGAAATGGTTCTAAAGGCATCTCGCTGCCTTTGATTTAAACTTTGAAAACTATAATCATCACAAGCGTAGATGAAATTTTTACTTGTCTTATTCAGAAGAGTAATATAAACCAAACTACCTCCTGAAATGGTACATGAGAACTGCAGAACCTGGCAACAGAAACCTCAGCTCTAAGCCTCTGTAAAGGAGTAGAGCTGGGGAAAGAAGTCTAGACAAAAAGCTGACCAGGGGCCTTTCTGTAACCTCTCAACAAAGAAGCTGTAGCTGCCCAGGGGAACTAGTGCGAGGGCACGCATTGCTTCTTTGTCTGAAATAACTCATCTTTTGGAAAAAACAGATTTCCTTAGGAAAGGATTTTAGACCTTCAGCTAGCAATATGTCTGAGGTCTCTTTTCCAGATATTTTCTTTCACATTACATCTTTGTGGAGTTAAGGCACCATTTCATTATTAATAACTCCTGATGCTACATGTGAAAATAGCAGATTGTTCTCATCCTCCTTTACAGGGCCCGTATATATAGTGCTCATATATAGCTGCCACTGATTGCTTTATGACCTATTTACTGGTTTCGCACCTTTTACAGAATCGTCGCCAAATCCCTTTCTCTTCTCACAAGAATTAATTTCACTGCAGACCCCAAGATGATGAAGAATCACTGTACTTTTTAATCTTTTTACAATGGCAAATTATATACAAATAGTACTCTCTGTGCTAAAAGACAGCAGTAAGCATTCTTTAAACAAGCTTCCTTAATCTTTAATTCCCAGTGTAATGGAAGAACTACAGCTAGACATAGGCAGTCACTTTAAAACGATCGTGTAAGGACACTAACTCATCAGCACCCTGGCTTATAAGATTTATGGAACCCTCAAAACCATGAAACTACTTAACATATGCTATACAAAGAGCAATTTTATAGCTTGTATGCATGAGAAGAATGTTCTGTTTTTTAACAGTGAAAGCAGGAGATGTAGTTGTCTAACATCTCAGACTCAAAAATCTGTCACTAAATTAAGACAAATTAAAAAATGTAGGGCAACTGAGCAATAGCCGGTACCATATTTTTTGTAATTTGTAGTTTAACCTTTTCTGTTATTTGCAATAAGTCATTAAGTCCTTTCCAACTAGTGATCTAAGAGTAATTTCTACCTTTTTCCTTGTAATAGTCCCTTTGGTATTACCTAAATATTTTCTAACATGTTACTCATGTTGTCGAAGTGTTGATAATAATTAACAAAATAGCATACTAAGAAACACAGCTGCCTCTCTAGATTAGGAATCAAATGCCATCTGTGAATTCATACAAAATTTTACATTTTCAGAACTCTGTTTACACTCTGGATAATTATTTCTCCAAGCAACAACATGAAGAAAGCAAGTATATCATATATTACTCTCATTCTAAGCATGGATGCAGTGACAGAGAAATAGAATGATTAGCCTAGGGTCACACAAAACAAGGTGGGGAGAGACACTGTTACTAAGGGATACCCCGCTGCCCAGCTCAATACCTAGCTTGCTTTGCAGCTGCATCCATTAGGAATTACATGGTTTTACCCGTCAGTCAGGATTTAGCTGCTTATTTGCAGAACACTGGAGTCTAATACAAGCCTAGAAACGGCACTTAGGCAGGGAATAGCTTACTTATTGAGGCTCAGGTGTAAATCCCTTCCCTCATTCGCATACACCTCATAGGTGACCAAAAAAACGTTCATTTTTAAGAGGTACTATTAAAAACACAAGCAGAAATTTAGAGATAGAATGTTGGTCTTTGCCACATCTGAGCTCAGCTTCACAGAACAGCTGCCCTCTGTCCTTTATCCACCAAAAACTTAGCAACAATTTAATTTTGGTGAGAAAGGAAGTCTTCATGTGTTGATCTGGACACACAATCACAAGGCTCACACTGGTCTTGTTTCAAAGACCACTCCACTCATATTGGTTGAAACAAACACCTGGATTTTCAGGTTGGTGAGGCACATTTCCTTTTCCAAGCAGGCTTCAGAAGTGTAAATTCCTTACCAGTGCTAACATAATGGATTATCCCTCCTATGCCTGCCTGGTGCCTTTGGAAAATCTTAAGTAGCATGTGGTGGGAATACAGAAGTATGGCACAACAAGGACTTCCAGGATATACACTTCAGCTGGGAAATGAACAGCAGCAGAACTGCAGACTTCATTTATCGTCATTACTCTGAGTACTTGGGCCACGGGCAGGCTAGAGTTCTGTACAGAGGTGTAGACCAAGGCCTATAAGAATCCTGTCCACAACTAGTCCTTGATTCAAACACTGAGGTTAAAACAAATGGAGATACACAGATGCATATACACATTCACAGTCTACAAAATGTAAATACCAAATAACAAACTTTCAGTTTTAAGAGGCCAAATCTTTTTACTTACAATTAATTTTAACTTACATTTACTATTATTTTACTTTGTTCTTTATTGTATCAGGTTCTTTATTGTATCAGGTATAATGATGACTTCCATTAACTTTTCTTGGTCATAGCCTTCTAGGAAACAACAGAAGCTCTACATGAAGACCACGTTGCAGAAGTCACTTTCTAGCCCAAATGGAATCCAATACATATCATTAGTAGCAAGGCTTGCTAAAGCCATAGGCCTCAAGCTGTGAACTTTCACCTAGATACACTGTCTGTATACTGAACTTAGCTGCATGAAGGAAGGCCCTGAAACTCGTCCAAACCAGAGAGGTGGAGGCCTACCTATCGCCAGGCTCTTGGGATTGATACCCAGTGTGCAGATATAAAGGCTACATGGAATTGCAGCTACACAGTCTTCAGATGAGATAGTACAAGGGGTGGCTCAAGAAGAGGTACTTAAAAAAATTTTAAAAACTATGGATTGCATAAGGAGGGGATAAGGGAAAAGCTCCATCTATCTGGGGCCTGAGAACAGCAAATGGTGATATCTGAGGAGCCCAGTGGTGAGGAACCAGTCTTGGAATGGGAGCTACCCACTCCAAAACTAATCTTTCTGAGGCCCTGTAACTGGAGAAAACAGGAATTTGAAAACTGGACCAAGCTGGTTTACCAGGGCCATGGTATTTTCAGCTTTGAGAAGGATAAGATCAGTAACAACTGGTTAGAGTTTGATACTGGCATTCCCCACAGAAAGCTCATCACTGCATTACAGTTGAGAACCAACATCTACCCAATGAGAAAATTTCTAGCAATGGTTAGACAGGAAAGTAAAATTAAATCTTGTTGACGCTGTCAAACAGACACTGAGTCCTGTGCACATATTATTGGATACTGACCAGTGGTACACGATGCTAGGACTAAAAGGCACAATCACTTATGTGAGTTGTTGGCTGAAGAGGCAAAAAACAAGGACTAGGGAGTATTCCAAAAGCTGCTGCTGAAAGATGAACAGAATGAACTATATAACCTGCACCTGGGCCTCATATTTCTTAAAGAAGACCAAGCCCTGGTTGTCAACAACAGTTTAGGTACAAGAGTAAATTAACTTCTTTGGCAGATGCAGGGGGCAGAAAGGGTTATGAAATACCAACACCTATAAGATCAAGTACAGGAACTGACTAATGCTAATATAAGTAAATTTATGGGATTTCTGCTAGGTGCATGTGGAAAATGGTATCAGGGCAACTACATATTATTGAAAGAACTCAGACTCTCTAGTTCCTGGCAGGAAAAATTAGCTGGTTGATCATCGAGTTGAGCATTGCTCTCACTAGTGGACATTATGCATATGTGTGCTAGTAAAGTAAGAACCATTGCAAAATCTTAATGTCTGAATGCAAATGTTGTATTATGATTTAGAAATAAACGGACCTTTCCTCCTTATCCAAGGCAAGAGCTGGGCACCCCTGGAGCTGCCAAGGCTGACAAAAGCTGGTGATAATAAGGGTGAGAGTAAGTAGGGATGGATTGGGGCTTGGTATCATGACAGGTCACCATTCCTGCCAAAAAGACAATTACCACTAGTCTTTACTGTACGGGCACCTATACTTACTTAACCCAGAAAAGGAACATCTATATTATTATATATGTTTGACAAATAGCCACAACCATCAGCAGAAGCTGCATCCATTAAGATAAGAAAAGGAACGTCCTGCCAGGAGACAGAGAAAGGATCCAATAAGGAACAAGAAGACCCCAGATCCAGATATTGCTATTGGACTGAACCATTGTGTGAAGGGAGGGGAACTTAGATTGTAAGGGTATAATTGCCCAGGGGTTTCTTTTTTTGGGGCCCCTCTCTGGAGGTACCCAGTTCAAGATGTTCTTTACCGCTGTACCACTCAATAAATTCATCTGGCATACATCGTGGTAAGTCCCTATTTCAGGGAAACCTAAAGTTGAGCTGGAGAGCAGAAAAAGCACCCAAAAGTAAGCGTGTGTGAGTGAGGAGTTGAAAAGGGGCACATGTTGGCTCAGTGGAGCTGGCTGCTGCAAAGGGGCTCTGATCCTAAGAGTTAAAGTCCCCTGTGGTGTGTGTGGGACTCCCTGAATGGTGTGTGAATAGTCGGGCAGTGGCTTCTCTCCTTGGGCAGCAGCTTCTCCTTTAGCTGACCATTTGCAGATAGCAAAATAGCTGCATGCCCAAACTCTTAAAAATGGGGATAGGATATTTTTTAAAGGTTGCCCGATTCACTGCATTAAAAGAGCCCTTCAGGACCATGCAAAAAATGCCCTGGAGGCACAAATATTCAACTTCTTATTGGGGTGGGGAGGAGAGTTAGTCATGAAGAACTGAATCTGGATTAATCCCCTGGCTTGTTATTTCACAACAAAATTTCAGTGTACTGTTTGCTAGCCTAAACAATAAAGCTTTATAACAAGGGACTTTTCCAGTGCTACAGTAAATAAATATTATTTTGAAGTTTTAGACTCCTCATATTTCCCTAGTTACATTACTAATTACCTAATTAAATTTCTTTGAAGCATTAACTCATTGTCAATTGTGATGCACAATTTTTTGTAAATCCAACACAACATTAGGGCAAAAATGTGTGTCAGTTGCACAGACCTAAATGAAACTTGTTCCAGGCTATGTATTTAGTATATGCAAATATGTTCATGTTTGTATGCAGGAGGTAGAAAAACTAGAACAGGAAGTATATGCTATAGAAAATAAGCAATGGTATGTTTTTCTTGATTATGATTCCTGTATCAAAAAATTATATAGTTATATGGTATAAGTATTAGTTCTATAAATAAAACACCTTGTAGTACTTCATATTTAACAGTTTATCAAGTAAAAAAATAGGGTTAAGTTTCTTGTGAAGGGTGATCTCACATCTCTGATGGATTAAAAATAGATAATATGTCAAATCTCTAAAATATTAAGTACTAGTAAAATTTTTCTGACAATAGCAGAGCACATGCTAAGTACATGCTGGTAAAAATGGTAACACCAGCTGCACATTTTGAAGTATTGATTCACTTTAGTAAGGCTCATTCCCTCTGCTGATTCATGTTACAGTTCAGTCCTCTCCTGTCTAACTTCCACGGCATCAATAAAAGCAAAAGACCCTTTCTGCTCAAAACTTTTAACGAAACCTGGCTCCAGCACACATTAACTACATATCTTTTACTGGTTGAGCACTTGCTTTCAAACAGCACTATATCATGCACATACGATCAACCTAATTAAATCACTTGACCCCTCTCCCTCATGAGGGTTATCACCGTAAGAAGTAAAGGACAGTAAGTCACTCTGAAAAATCAATCTGAACAAAAAAATATTTTCGTATAAACAGTGTTGTTTGTTTTATTTTCCCAGAGGTTCTGCGTCACTTAGAAGACAAGATAGACAGAAACCATAATCTAATAAAAATCGAAGTCTCAAAAGATTAATAAGAAACAACCCACCATAGAACAGTTAGCTCTTTGGGAGATCAGACAGTTCCAGTAGTTTTGGAAAGGTTCCCTTTGCTCTAGCTGAGAATTTGGCCCACTTTCTTAACATTGGTTAAAACTTTAGGGCATGCAATATTCTGTAAGAATCAGAGTCAAAATATTTCTTAGTCCACACACACAAAAAGGTGTATCTACATTAAAAGAGAAAGGACTTCCAACATGGTATCTTCCAAATATTATATACAAATATTTCTAAACTCCCTCAGAAAACAATGAGATTATGTACTTGCACGTGGTTTCAGTGCCACAAATTAGAATCAAGTTTTGATGTCCTGTTCTGCTGTAAAGATATGGTGAACTCATTCAGATCCAGCTCTCAAAATTTCTCATCTCCATCCAAATATCCTGCTTTCTTATTTCTAGTGATGACTTCGAGGAAGATCATCCTTTACTCCTCCTGTGCTCTGAGCATTCAATGTTGTTATAGTCTGGGACAACGTACCGAAGTATCCCAATTAAAAAGTAAGCATATTTTAAACCAGAAGATAGATAGTGATTGAAATAAGCTAACCAAAAAAGTGGTAAATGTTGATTTCTTAACATCTTCACATCAATAATATATGCCTTCTTGATCAGACATGCCTATCAAATACTGGTTACTGAACTTAGTGATTTTCTGTCAGTCAGTGACCTGTCATACATGAAAGAACAGACAGGATCCTATCGTCTGAAGTTGCACACCATGAATCTCATTATCACTTATGTTTGAAGTTCTGACTTCAGATGTCAAAAAAAAAATGGGTTTAAGGCTTACCTTCAGGGTCCATGTTTGAATCTTTTTATGTATACATAAAAATAACAACTGTATTCATCTACCCTTTCTGAAAGTCTAACTTACCTTTCATTGTTAACAGTTGGGCACTGAAGTTTAGAAAAAAGCAGAGACTTAAAGTCAGTAAGAAAGTCTTCTAGGAACAATACAGTTTTGCAGCAGATGCCATACTTGCTTAAGTTCAAGCACATTATACATTGGAGACTAAAGGTTTTAAACTTCAGTGGCTTAGATTCAGATTATACCAGTCTGTAAAATTCTATAGATGTTCCTGTTTCCTGATAAAATATTTTAAAAACACCGTTTGATTCACTCCACTCCAAATATTAAGATAAAGAGAGAAAATTTTGCATTTCTTAAAAGAAATTTTACAAAGACTTATCTTCTCTGAAAGCTTTATCTAACATAATGACAACATAGAAATTTCTACAAGATATTTGGTAGTTTATTAAAATTACTGAAAGTCCCCTAGGGCACATAGACATTTTTATTTTTGTATGGCTGGTCAGTCCTTGACTAGTAAAACACTTTAGAAAGAAAAACAAATTAATAGACGTTCCAATCTGTTGAAGGGCTTCAGATTTGGCCAAGGACCTGATCTCAGACCTGCTAACACTGTCTTGTTCTGTACAGCCCTTCCCTAGTTATTAATGAGTTGTTTGCTTCCAGGCACAGATTCAAAAGGTTGTGCCTGTGCCATCCTCCAAATTCTCTATGCTTTACATCTGTCCCATATGCTGGTCACACACTTCTGAACTTAACTTTAGCACCTGTTGAACATTACAGTCTACTTGATGACAGTAGAGGCACAGCTCTTGACCAATGAATATATGACAGCAGCTTTCAGACAATGGAACATGGCTCATTCGACAGACATTAGAGTTGTAGTACTCACTTTCAAAAGTGATTTAGTTTCCACATCTTCAAAGATCAAATATACACTTCCAGTCTGAACAAAATTAATTTTACATTAAGAGAAATGTTTAACGAGTTAATAATCCAGCAGCTTTATCCAACTCGTGATACTGGGGGAGGGGGTGCTGAGAAGGGAGAGAGGAAAGACAGAAAATTATTCTGCCTTGTAATATCAGCTGTGCCATTTGGTCAGTGAGACAAGAAAGTCTCTTTAATGTTTTAGAGGTTTAGTTGTACATAAAGCTTGCTCTCCTATGCAACTAAGTATCCTACCTAAGAGGAGTCTGGAGATCACTCATTCAAGCAACATTCATAAAAACAACCAGGGGTGCTATGTGCTTCAGGGTACTTAAAGAAGTTTATTAATACTGAGACCTGAATACGAAGAAATCTAAATCAAAATAGCTATGGAAAATATTTATATGCTGAGCTAATAGGCTGTATCTCCACAAAGATGCTTTCTGGTTGTCTAAACCAATAGACCAGTGAAGCCATATTTTTCTTCTGTAGAGACTCCCAGTGGAGGAACAGGTGTACCAAGTCCACTTCATCATCTTATGTTATGACTATTTTAAAAGACAGACTATGTATGCATTCTAGAATTGTTCCTCAAAACAACACTGTAGTCACAAGTCTCATAACACACTAACTCTGCTTAGAATACATTATTCATAGAAGTGCACTCTTCTACAACATGTTAAAAATAGTTTTTAATTAAAAAAAATACAAATGCCATACTTGATAATATTTGTTTTATATTTATATTTGTTTTATAAATGTCCAAATATACTGCTATTTGTTTTGTCTGTTAGGTACATTTCTGTTAGGTACATGTTAGGTACATGTCTGTTAGGTATATTGTCTTTCTTATATATTTTGTTGAGTTCACATTCTCAATGTTAATTTAAGTAGCACTCAGAACTGACAATGCAAAAACAATGAGATTAATGAACATGCAATACAAACAGAATGAACATGCCAGGAAGTTTATTGTATGCTTCAGACACAGTTCTTTATTGTTAAATGCATTCAGAAGCAGTGGGTTTTTTTTTCAGCTGCGACATATAAAAGCAGAGTGTTTATTAGACTGTCCTACTGTTAATGGATGAAAGATGCAATAATGGTTAAATTTAACTGACATTTTCTACTATTTGGCTACCCAGTGAGCAGTTCAACAAGGTAAATAAGTTTGGGAAAATCTTGCAATACTGTAAACACCCAGAATTAAATATTCTAGCTGTTAGATGTTTACATAAAAGGACGTACTGCTGTATAATTTTTCTGACTGTTTCTGTAATTTGAATGCATTTGCTTTTTTTGCCTTTGACTTAAGAGAAGAATTTCTAAAATTCCTGTTTCCTAACAGGATGGCATCTTTTTATTTATTTAAAATGCTAAACTAAAGATGTCTGCCCTGCATACTGCAGATGAGAGGAGGGCAAAAATTCAGAGGAATTAGAGAAAATTTCTTAGTGGCAAATTGTAGATTTAAGAAAGATTCCAACTACTTAAATATATATTTGGAAATTACATCTAAACTAAGTTTACACATAAGAGAGAGAATTTCTCTTACAGAAGTCATTAAAGATTTTAACTGATCTTGTTTTTGTAGGTTGATTAGATAGAACATCAAAATAAGTCCTACTCCTCCAAAGGTAAAAAAAAAAATTTCAAGCATCATCAAGATGCTCCAAGTCTCCAACAAAACTGTTACCATATTAAGATATGCGAATTGTACCTATAGGCATATAATTCAGTAAGAATAAAAACTGCAGGAGGAGAAAAATAATTTTAAAATTATGAAACTGTTCTTTTATCTCTGGTAAGGATGGTAACCCGTGGTTTTCCCTAGAATATCTACATCTTAATATAAACTTTAATTCAAGCTTGGATTTTTCTTGGTCGTATACAAGCCAGTTACAATCTTATTCAAGTAAAGGGAAATCCTCCCCTGCCACTCAGTTCCCATATTTGGATTTCTGAACCCTACCAGGCATAAGCAAAGAGGATTAACTCATCAATAATTGTGTGTTTATTACTACAATTTAAACAGATTACTCTTCCCTCACTCATTTCCCTTTCTAGATGTTCCCACTTGTCATATTTAACTTTGCTGTTTTGACACATGGATTCACCAAGGGGATATCGGGCTTGACCAACCTGATAGCCTTCTAGGATGGCATGACAGGCTGGGTAGATAAAGGGAGAGCAGTGGATGTTGTTTACCTCGACTTCCACAGGGCTTTTGATGCTGTCTCCCATAACATCAGCATAGGTAAGCTTAGGAAGTGTGGGTCAGATGAGTGGACAGTGAGGTGTATTGAGAACTGGCTGAATGGCAGAGCTCAGAGTGTCGTGATCATGGGGCAGAGACTGGTAGGAGGCCTGTCACTAGCGGTATTCCCCAGGGGTCTGTGCTGGGTCCAGTCCTGTTCAACATATTCATTGATGACCTGGACAAAGTGACAGAGTGTACCCTCAGCAAGTTTGCTGATGATACAAAAATGGGAGGAGTGGCTGATACACCAGAAGGCTGTGCTGCCATCCAGCGAGACCTGGACAGGCTGAAGAGCTGGGCCAAGGGGAACATCATGAAATTCAACAAAAGCAAGTGCAAGGTCCTGCACCTGGGGGGGAACAACCCCAGGCACCAGTACAGGCTGGGGGCTGAACTACTGGAAAGCGGCTCCACTGAGAAGGACCTGGGAGTGCTGGTGGGCAGCAAGCTGACCCCGAGCCAGCACTGTGCCCTTGTGGCCAAGAAGGCCAACAGTATCCTGGGCTGTAGAAAAAGGAGTGTGGCCAGCAGGTCCCCTCTACTCTGCCCTAGTGAGGCCACATCTGGAGTACTGTGTCCAGTTTTGGGCCTCCCAGTTTAAGAAAGTCAGGCAACTACTGGACAGAGTCCAGTGGAGAGCTACCAAGATGATCAGGGGACTGGAGCATCTCCCTTATGAGGAAAGGCTGAGAGACCTGAGCTTGTTTAGCCTGGAGAAGAAAAGACTGAGGGGGGATCTTAGCAATGCTTCTAAATATCTGAAGGTTGGGTGTCAAGAGGATGGGGCCAGACTCTTTTCAGAGATGCCCAACGACAGGACAAGGGGCAATGGGCACAAATTGGAACACAGGAAGTTCCACCTGAATATGAGGAGAAACTTCTTTGCTGTGAGGGTGCCAGAGCAGTGGCACAGGCTGCCCAGGGAGGTTGTGGAGTCCCCTTCCCTGGAAATATTCAAAATCTGCCTGGATGTGGTCCTGTGTCCCCTGCTCTAGGTGTGCCTGCTCAAGCAGAGGGGTTGGATGAGATGATCTCCAGAGGTCCCTTCGAACCCCTACCATTCTGTGATTCTGTGATGTACAAAGAAAAAATACATCTAATGATCAGCCTGTGATGCAGCACAGCTTTTATCAATCTGTACTCATACCAAAATATAGCTGCATTCCATGCTCAGTGGAAGGAATTTGGACACTTGGTGTCAGTATCTTGGTTGTTTAAGCCTGGCCAGCTTCCCCTGCTTGCGCTTCAGTTCCTCCTGCAGTCTTCTTCTGGTCTGCAGTGACCCAAGGCAGCAGAAGGCTGAGGAGGAACTTAATGCAAACTGTGGGTGCAGTGACAATTACAGACCTCCTTGGTCTGTGCATGAGACTGCCCATCATGTTACATCATGAGGACAGTGAGTGTGATAACGCCACAAGGAAAGTCTGTATTCCCTCAAAACTTAGGCTGCATCTCAGAAATCCTTGCCAGGAATGAATACTGCAGCATGATGCAACAAGTTAACAGAAACTCCAGATGTGACAGTGAAGTGAGGTCATGAAGAAACCCCATGCTTGGTAATAAGAAGTTGCCAGGTGTGTAAGCTGTGGTTGTTAATTTCTGAATTGGAACCCTTAATATATTAGGCATGGTTCAATCATGTAAACCCAGCCTCCAGCGATGCTGGTGACATAAGAAAGCTGATCACCAGCATCACTGTGATGACGTATTACAGGGGCTTTTCAGTCAAGATAGTCCTATGCTATTGCCTTGAGTCCATGTAGAACTACATACTCACAGTGATTAGGTAGAAGTCATGAAATACTTTAGCCAACTACAATGTATTCTGTAAGATCATACTAAATAAGACTGGAAGAGAATTTCAAAAGTTCATTCTTCAAACATAGACTGAAATCCTTCTGTTGATATTTTTTGAGATAAAAGGCTTTTCACATATTTGTTATTCTGTTAAGAGTTTCTGGAATGGAGAAAAGTTGGCCACAGGTATCAAATTTCTTCAAGGATGCAACTTTTAATCAGTTTGAACATGGGCCAAGAATATACAGAGGCTTGTGAATTATTATACAGAGGCTCAAAAGAGTTATACGTTTGGAGATGATACTTTGCAGTTTTGTACTGAAATAAAAACACAGAAAGACCACATACCTGTTTCAACTGCAAAGGAAACTTTTTATGATATTGGATCAAAACCTGAAATTTCTTTCCATCTAGTAGGTTAGATACCACAGGAGAAAATTTGGCTATTAATGAAAAGAAATATGTTCCCTTAATTGCAACATGCAGAAGTTTAAAATTGTTTAGATTATTTGTCTTGTTTTCACACTACAAATAAAAAGTACCACATTCATGTACAACACAAGCATTTAAAAAATGTCTTTAAAGCAAACAAATATTATTAATTTATACCTAATGAGCCAACAGTACAGCTTCCACTTAGAGAACCATGAACGAAGAAACTCAAAAGCACAGACCCGTTCTGGCCAAAGAAGAGGCCACCTCAGAGAAATCCCCCCCCTGCATTTTTCAAAGGGAGAAACACTGTTTAAACTTATTGTGGCTGAAAAGTAAATTTTTCAATCAAAAATAAAAAATGGAGAGTTGATTCTGTAGCATGATGAATTACTGCAAAGCTTAAGATGCAAACATCCTTTACATGAAAAGTATTTTACACATATATACTGGCTGCAAAATATGTGACAAAGTAATAATTTACTTACTTTAAATTAAGACAATCACAGTAGAATCTGAACTCACAGCCTTATAAACATACAGGAGTGTTACATTAGCCAGAAGGGTAGTTTTTATCAGTTAATAGTTATGGGAGCTCACAGATATTAGATTAGCTCTAGGGAGATATGTTCTTTTTCCATGACTTCGGTAGAAAGGAGTTAAGAATTGCAAAGGAATACTAATAAAGATGCTGAATATCAATGCTTACACATTTTAAAGTTAGTACATTCACTAGTTCATTTCATTAAATTTTTAGATGTCACAGAGATTAGTAATGAGATACCTTGTACTCCTCAAAAATAGGAAGAGGAAATGAGGATTAAAAAGGTAGCCTTATAAAAACTGCATAAGTTAGATTCATTAGGCTTGTGAAAAATGAAAAGTTAAAAAGATCCAGCTACCTCTTAATATTACGTGGATAGTACTGCAGCTTTCTTAACACATGACCTAATAACAATTAATTACCTCAAGCGTATATATCAAAATTCATATTGACTTCAAGGAAAAGCTGAAAAATAGTAACTCATTTTGCAATTTGGCTTACAGTTATAATTGAAACATTGGATATATGCATGGAACTATAAGACAGCTAAAAGATCCTTGAGTTACAGGCCAGTGTAAGGTGGCAGCAGCCAGTTCAAACCAAAGGACCCAGGAATTAAGAAACAATCAAGAAGGTTGAAACACTGTTTCTTTTTATAAGCATGTGGTATTTTCCCAGTCATTGCAGTATTTTTAACCTCCCATTTAAAGATAACAGGGTAGAAAAGACTACTTAAACCACAATGTCTTAAAAGTCTACAACTAAAGCAGAAAACCAGATGAAAGTGAGTCTCAGATCCTTCTGGAAATTAAAAGGAAATAGGCACTTTTCCCAATCTGTGGCCAGAAATGCACAGTGAGTTCTTAAGTGGCAGTCTAATAAAATGCAAACCTTGCTAGCAATTTGAACAATGCTAAACTGATAGAACATTTAAAATACAACAAGGTTTGGTTTTTTGTTTGTTTTATTACATTGTTGTTAGTTTCTAACACTGAAATAAGTTCTTTAAAATACCCAAGCAGAGTATCAATGAATACAGGAGACTTCTATTTCAAAATAAACACTTGAAATGGGTGTGTCAACAACTGGAGTAGTATCATAGAATCATTAAGGTTGGAAAAGACCTCTAAGATCCTCAAGTCCAACCGTCAACCCAACACCACCATGTCTCCTAAACCATGCCATGAAGTGCCATGTCTACATGTCTTTTAAATAGCTCCAGGGATGGCGACTGTACCGCTTCTCTGGGCAGCCTGTTCCAATGCCCGACCACTCTTTCAGTAAATAATTTTTTCCTAATATCCAGTCTCAGCCTCTCTTGATGCAGCTTGAAACCATTTCCTCTCGGTCTATTGCTCATTACCACCAGCTGTGTGATAGCTTCATTCCTTCCTCCTTAAGCCTTATGACAAGGGAAAAAACAAACTATTAAAATTCACTACCACATCAGAACACCATCACCACACCAAAACAAAAACCAGTCATCACCTAACTTCAAAACCTTTGCCTTCTAGCAAATGCTGAAAGAATATACTGTTCCTATTCTTTAACCACACGCAGTCCTAAATCTCAAAATCACATTTTTGTCTGAAAGTGGTATCTAAATCAAAATCGCTTCCTATTTCTATCTCCTTCCAGAGTCTGGAATCTCTTCCACTCAAGCATTTTACTGCTCCCAGGAAGTAAATTTCTAGTCTCAGCTGCATCCCTTGGGACCGACTGGAGTTTGTCAGGAGCAAGACGTTTCGTGTTCCATCCGCCTTGCAGTTTTGAAATCTCAACTTCCCTTCTGAGGACTGTCATCAGAGATTGCACCAGCAAATGAGGTTTAAGAGAATTTAAAACTGCATCATCATTTTAAATTACTCCTTCAACATTAACAAGAGCACGTTTTAAATCCATGGGTAGGATTGCTTTTCTTCCCTCAGTTTTGAAATACATATTAAAAAGAGGATTTTCTTTCATATACTTATCAAGCAACGATGCCTGAATGAAAATGAAGGCCTTTTGTTCATAACTGCTTTTATCTTCCAAATCATAGCTGTTTTTGGCAAAGCAACAGAACACACTGATTCCTTTCAAAGAAATCTTTTTGACAAAATGGCTCATACACCTGTCAGAGTAATAGAGGATGTTTTTTTGTTAAACAAAAACACAAAACCCACAGCAATACCAGTGTTAATTGCTGTATTGTTTCAAGAAACAAAAACTCACATAAAAAATAACAACTGGCTACATAACACTGCGTATCTAGAAATTGTTGGAAGCTAATTGCAGCAAGCCTGAGACAGTTGTTCCACCACTCGTATTTCACAGAGCAGAGGCTTCAGGGAAAACTAATTCTTTCATCTTTCTGGCTTTTGAATCTTTGGGTTTCTTATCAGTTTACTTTGCGTGTAGTGACTTGCTTTTCAGTAGCTACTGCAGCACAAACTGTTATCTGAATTAGAAGAGCCACTGCTTCAGGCAGAAACACATTTCTTGATGAAACTAAAGGTGCAACAGCATCTGCACCACAGAGGCCTGGCACCGGGTGTGTTGCCAGGCACTAGACACGGTAGCTGCCCTCCCATCCCTTGGTTCAGACCACAACCTCTCTCACCTGTGGTTTCTACTGGGATAAATTTCTGCTCAGTTATGATTAAATCAGGGTGAGGATGGGGGGAGTTGGGACATGATACGGCAGGGGATAGGAGATGACATGGACACGGACACATGACCAAACCAAAAAACCAAAAGAAACCATTAAGTTGCAATTCTGGGAGACCATGGTTATTAGCAGAAAGGCAGAGTGTCAACATCTTTTGTATTTGCAAATAATGTGATTGCTGTGAATTAATAATTATCCCCATAAAAAGTGAAAAACCACTGTAATTTTATAACCTGTTTAATGTAAAATCCTGCATTTTCAAATCAAGAAACTAGAATTGAACTGTGAATTAAAAGTAACTCCTTTAGGTCAAAGACATCTCTAGTTTGCTTCAAATGTCACAGAAAATGGGATTTAATGTATCTTTTTTTATAACTGGTTCTTTCACATAATTTGGTTTTGTAAAAACACAGACCTAAACAGTCAAGTGGAAATTTCACAATGACACATTTCATTAATCTTGATAGTTCGGTGTGAGCTCTCTAAGCAGCAGGAAATAAGAGACAACAGACACGGTAAAGTCTCTTCTCACCTTTCAGAGTGTTTTGAAAACACAAGCAAGATAACTGAATTAGACAGTTAGAGAAGCAGCATGATTATACCATATGTGGTAAAAGGATCTTTAACTGCCTACCTGAAAACAGGTAAGGCAGACTTACCACCAATGCCGCCCCACCAGACTGAACTAGAAAGGACTGCCAAGCATCATTCAACCCTAACACGGTCAAGGAGCTCACAGCTGTGCTACCTGTTCCACAGGAATTCCCTCTGCCTACGAAAATATCTACAGTAAAATCCCACCAGCTTAAACATGGCCAAAACTTCACTCACGGGTCTATTCTCAAACAACGCCCCAACGATATCTCCCAAATTCAGAACTCAGCTTTGGCCTTAACCACAACAGATTTGTTACGCAAAACATTCTGGATCAAGCCTAAAGAGACAATGTTGGGTGGGAATTTTTGTGGGTTTACTTTTTTAAAACAAACAGCAGATGATAGATGGTTGTGGATGGATTTGTTTTACTAAATGTCAGTATCTGAATCACTCAACACAGACACCCTTTTGAGTCAGAAAAAATGTAGTCACAGTTAATTCCATCCCAAAGCAAATGTTCACCAACATTAAAAACAGCTGAATTGAACTTCCTCCTAAAACACCCAATTCTCTCCAGCTGTTAATGAACAGAAAACTTACATTAAGTTCCATACAGTTAGGAATTTACCTTAGGAATTCTTAGTCTACATTTAAAGTAAAGTGATGCCCTTAAAGCTGCATTTCAAAACTAGGTGCCTTCTCGATTAATTTATTTTATAGAGCATATCAGATTTTAGCGAGCTTGCCTAAAAAATAAAACTCAAATGATTGTACTCTCTGTCAGTCTCCTCAATAGGATGATCTCATTCACATGTGAAAGTGGACAAAGTTTTAAGGATATTAAAGGATATTAAAGGCTTTTATTTTTTTCCCCCGAGTAGAAATTTCCTTCTAGGGAGAAGACAAAGATGTTATTTATCCCCTTAGCAATGGAAAATCAGAAAGAGCTCAGTCCAAATCTGTTCCAAGAGGCAGCAGCCAATACACAGGGGAAAAAAAAAAAAAAAAAAAAGAAAAAAAAAAATCTTTTATCTGTTAAAACAGGTGCACAGCTCTAGACAAACTACATTGCCTGCTGTGGTGGGTGCATGACAAAATATGCAAAAGTGGGCTTGTGTGCAAGGACTGATGACAATAGGAAAGCAACTTTCATTAGTTCTGCTACTAATAGAATGGTTTGTTTTAGCATATAAACGGTCTAGAAAAATTTAACGCCTATTAGAAACTTTGAAGACTACATTATCATTAAAGTGTGAAATAGGGAAATTTATGTCTGTTTTAATTGAAAAGCTTAATAAAACCTTTACGGCAGAGTTACCTCCTGATATATCTGCAAATGTCTGCAGAAAATTTTTTACTGTGCATATTTTACATATGCCAGGAGATTCTAACTATGAGAATTAGATGGTGAGGACAGAGACAAATTAATGGAGATTCAATTAAGATGTTCATAATTAAAATCTGTAGACTTAAAACTGATGAGTTTGTCCTTTCTACCTTTTCTAGTTGTATAAAACAAAGGAAAAAATTGGTACAGTCCTAAAGCAGGCATTTTAGCACTTCTCAAGGGAATACCTCTTCACACAAAGTATATTCAGACTGTAGATTTGATGATGAGTAGGTCAGCACCTCAAATCCCCACCTGCAGCATTCTAAAGAGTTGAATTATTCAATTGCAGGTAGTCAAGTTTGTACTTATGTGAGATAAAACAAAGATAATGAAGCTGCAAGGCCTGCAAGGATCAGAAAGACAATCCTCCTGTTCTCTGATGCATCTGACGTTGCATAAACTATGTACAGAAACCACCTTGCCTCCTGGAGATAGTCTATTATAGGGTCAACACAAGGGAGTCCAAAGATGAAAGCATATTTGATATAGAAAATTATCTTTAATACTTTCAAATATGTAGATCAATAATTATGCAATTAGACTGAAAATTCAAAATTATTTTCTTTTACAAACAGAAATATAAATTCATATGTAAGTTCTTACTGTAAGTAGCCTTATTTCCAGAAGCGACTAAAAGCTGTTGAAGTCAACATAACGAAGAAGAGTTCTGTGGACCTACTCTTATTTGTCAACTGTGCCAGAATTTAGGCCATCACTTATGGCAGAGAACATAAAAAAACTGGAGCCACAACTGTCAGAGAAAAATAGGGTAAGATGCATATAAGGAGTATTTACAACTTTAGCAGCCACCCATGCACCACAAAACTTGGATTCTATTCTCTCCAGCAGTGTCAGAAAAGCTCAATATTCATGCATTAATCACAAGACTATACTGCATTTAAAAGTGAAAACTGAAACAGCCAAGTTTGAAAATCATAGAATCAGACAATAGTTTGGGTTGGAAGGGACTTTTAAAGGTCATCTAGTCTGACACCCCCCCCACCCCACCCTACCTCCACAGTGAGCAGGGACATCTTCAATTAGATCAGGGTGCTCAGAGCCCTGTCCAACCTCACCTTGAATGTTTCCAGGGACAGGGCATCTACCACCTCTCTGGGCAACCTGTGCCAGTGTTTCACCACTGTCATCATAAAAAATTTCTTCCTTATATCTAGGCTAAATCTACCCTCTTTTAGTTTAAAACCATTACCCCTTGTCCTATTGCAACTGGCTCTATTAAAAGGTTTGTCCCCATCTTTCTTATAGGCCCCCTTTAAGTACTCAAAGGCTTCAATAAGTTCTTCCCGGATCCTTCTCTTCTCCAGGCTGAACAATCCCAACTCTCTCAGCCTTTCTTCACAGGAGAGGTGCTCCATCCCGCTGATCATTTTTGTGGCCCTCCTCTGGACCTGCTCCAACAGGTCCGTGTCTTTCTTGTGCTAGGGACCCCTGAGCTGTAGGCAGCACTCCAGGTGGGGTCTCACCAGAGCAGAGTAGAGGAGCAGCATCACCTCCCTTGACCTGCCAGTCACACTTGTTTTGATGCAGCCCAGGATACAGTTGGCCTTCTGGGCTGTAAGAGCACATTGTTGGTTCATTTACAGCTTTTCATCCACCAGTACCCCCAGGTCCTTCTCTGCAGGGTTGCTCTCAATCATGCCCCAGCCTGTATTGATACCGGGGGTTGCCCCAACCTAGGTACAGGACCTTGTCATGTTAGTCTATATATACCTATACTGTCATAACTGTGCGTCTGAGCGCTATCACAATGAGACTTTGAACAACTCACTGGCAGCATCATGTGGGTCAGACAGTTCCCTCACCATTTGCATGGGGTAATTTATATTCCTTCCTCCTCAGATTAGAGATGTAGCCAGGCAGTTTATCAGGTTTCAATAAAAGTTCCTGCCTTGGGTTTAATGGCAAAAGTTGATCAGAAAGCCATCACGTACTGGCTTTATTTAGATCAAAAGCATTGAAAAGAAAAAACATAGGAAAAATCTCTCTTCACTATTAAATATGTGTTTGCACCATCCGTTGGATACTTGTAGCTACATTACTGAAGTCTCTGAGTTCTTTGCTCCATTGGGGCATTTTGAATACCCTGACAGAACAGATGTGGTGCTTTCAAGTACACAAAGCTCAAGTTACCAGTTGAGGTCAAAACAAAAGAAGCAGCAAAAAACAGATTTCAGTGTTTGATAGCTTGCCCATAGCTTCTGTAAAACAAGTTGAGGGAGGTGATTACTGAATGGGACCTTAGATAGGTGATTTGAAAGACAGATAAATAGCTGTTGGCTGGCACATACTTCATTTGAACTGGCAATTTGAGACTAAGAGATATAATTTGCATCCTTGCTTTACAGCATGGGAAAATGGCATGGCAGCCAGCACACAATAAGATGCAAAAGGAAAAGCAAATGCTTTTCTTCAGCAAATGCTGAAGAAAGATCTTCAATAATTAACAAAAAACATGACTCAAGGAAGCTGGGCATGTGAAAGACCCCATCCTATAGAAGTTAATAGAAAATAATATCCCTGTGATTTTCTACAGAGGATTCAGAACTTTGTAACATTTCTATACAATGCTCAGTTTTGTAAATGTTGGATTCTACTGGTGACCACTGATTTATGTGACAGTGGGACAATTAGAATAAGTTGTCTACGACATTTAAGAGCTTGACTATAGAACCCTACAAGAAGTATTCTTTTAGAAGTTAGTTTTACAAAATTAAATTAATAGCACAACAAACTAGCAGTTCTGTGATTTCCACATTATTCAGACAACATGAGGTAAAGTGATGTGGCACCAATCAGAAGGTGTGGAAGCTTATGCACTAAAAAGAAGGGTGCATAGAGAGAAGGGGTGAAGGAAGGAGAAAAGTCCAAATGGTGACTTTTAGAAAAAAAATGCCTAGAAAAATGAACAAGTTGTCTAGGAGAAAGAATTTGAAGGAAAAAAAAACCTCAAATGAATCATCCCAAGGGACAGGTGTCAGAGAAGGAAACTGATAAGTAGGAAATGAATAGAAAAAATTAAAAACAAGAACACGGGAAGTTGTATGCTTCTACAACGTTAAGACGAAATAAAAAATGTGCACACAACACACACATCTATGTTGATGTATAAGAGATATTCTTACCCAAATAAAATACATGTTTCTGTGATATATAAGCAGTCAATATGCCAAATTTCAGATAATCACATTATATACCCGAGGCTGGTTTTCAAGCTGGGTTATTTATGTGCCCACTAAAGGTTACCAGGGTGCTTTTCAGAAGATCATGTCACAGCAAGGTGTTATGCATTTTTATAAGCTACACAAATGCTGATCTGGCAACATTTTAGAACTGCATGGAGCATTTTAACCAAGATTATTTCTAATAGCCAACTCTTAACACGTAAACTTCAGTGCCTGGAATCACAGTGAAAGGGGTTAAAAGTAAAGAAAAAACCTGAGACTAATGAAGTGTGGTACACCTCCAGAATAACTCATCAGTGAAAATGTCATTACTTTAAGATAGGATCTCTTTCAACCTTATAATTCTAGTAACCAATAGAAGTCCTACTAGCTAGGCTCTTTTTTTCTGTTTGTTTTACGTAGTTTCTTCATTTTCTTCTTGATATTTTCACACCTAGGGAATACATATGTATGTACTTTGTGAATACTGAAGGACAGGCTAATCTTTGTCCTTAGAGACATGTTCATATTATAAATGAACCTCGTGAAGCTCCTGAGGTCCTTACAGATAAAAGACACTGAACTTACTGCTGGAACCAATTATATCCCCTTCTAAATTCTGGGTCAGAAGGAGATTGTCAGAATTCATACACCTGAAAAGAAATTAAAAAGTCTCATAAAGCATCCTGGAAATTTAAAAGTCTCACTACCATCTAATTCTGGGTAAGTTATTGCATTTTTTACATTTTTATTCCATATTTACCTCTTTACAACTTTTTTTCAGATTTTTTTTTTTTCACTGCCTTAGGTGTAAGAAATAATCCTAAAACAACTCCTCTCCCACACCTGCTAAAACAAGATGTTAAACCAACAAACACTCAGGATAAAAATCTGTATTATTTCACAGCCACTTTTTGTCTTCCTGTCTGAAGGCATGGTGACCAGGGCTGCAAAGAAAAATTTTCTTCAATGACACAGAAGCTCTGTTTGACCTTTATTACTTCAAACATCGCTGTTCCTGGGTTACCTGTCTTCCACAACCTTTCCTTACATCGTAATATTTCTTCCTACCGCAGTCATCTGGGAATTCTCTTGCACATATTTCAAAACTTACAGTTTTTATACAGGGTTAACTTATTCATCCACTGGACGAAAGTTTAAAATAGAAATGTCATGGGACAAGATTTTTATTAGAACTGGGAAATAATTTGAACTTTTTGATGGAAAATTAAATTTATGAAATTTAAATTTCAGTCAAATTTGCTGTGAAATAATTTATTATTTTGTAATTACAATAAGACGCCTAAAATAAAATACGTCATTACAAATTAAAAGCAGACACTTTTATAGCATTTTCACGATATCTTGGTCTTATACCAAGAATAGCCTCCTTCCCCATGCATTACAATTTTAAAAATAAAATTTATTTCAGAGGTTTATTGCAATGAATTAGGGTAATTTCCGATCTGAAACATATTGAATACTTAATGCTATTTTAATTATGCATTTTTGTCTTTTTCTGTGCATCTTTCTGTAGCTTTTCCACTCTGTTGACAATGTACATCAATTCATATCTTTTGTTTTGAAGTCAGCTATTAAAGATTCAACACAGCAAAGCAGTGACTCACAATATGTGAAATCCAGACAAGTGCTTTTTCAGACTTTTGATTCTGAGACTAAAATTATGCATCTCCACTTAGTGATGTCTTTACTGGTTTTAATAACATTTGGTGTCTTATAAGTCATCTAGAAACCACTGTCAAGGTCAGGACTTCTGCTAGATGATATTCAAATAGCTACCGAAAGAGCCCTTTTCTCAAAAAACCTGAAATCTAGGAAAATCTAGTTCTAGTTGGTTAGATTGAACTCCTCTCTCAGTAGTGTCAAATCGATCCTTGAACAATTTATGCCTCCAAAGTTTCTGTCAGGGTATCATGTAGAAAGCTAAACGCAGGGTTAAATGTGTAACACAGAGAGATTTCATAGGAGTCAGAGATTTAAGCAAATGAGAAGATCAGGGTCTTTCATGTCAGTAAGAGATAGGTTGTAGACAGCAGTGGAGATCACGTGGGTCAACCAACCTCTCAAG